>NC_030957.1:1879638-2192911 GCF_001672515.1 Colletotrichum higginsianum IMI 349063 | reverse complement strand
GATCTGCCTAAGCCACAAGTAGAACGACATCACAGCAGCATCTGTCGCCCTGGTTAATTGGTTTCGTTTGTCATAGAAAGTTTGGTTTGTAGAATATCTTCCCCGAGTAGATTTTGGAATCCAGAACGCTGCATCATATCAAGGCGGTTCAAGCCCTTCCGTAGTAGACTCCAAAAACTCCGCTATACTGAATGACTGCCGTCCTATCCCAAAAGCCATCTTTGCTTCGCCCCTCTTTGCTTGTGTATACAGGTAGTATGTACCCCCGAGGGGGAGGCTTTTCGTTTTTAGAATCCCCTGTTTTTCCCTGTCCTCCCTGGCCGTTCCCTTTTGTGTGATTTTCATCAACCCTTTTCTAGATTCCCATTCACATCTCGTAACCATTCCATCATGTCTAAGGTGCTACATTGCCGTTTTTCAGGCAAATAGCTTCTTCTCGTACGACTCCATGTTCACGTTACCCTCCATCTGGGCGCTGGAGGTACGGAGCTCGAAGCGGAGGGTGCCGTTGTCAACAGACTCGCGGAGCTCCTTGAGGGACTGGATACCGCAGTCCTGCATGGAGTGTTTCAGACCAGCAGCCAGGTAGGGAATGAATCTGCTGATGGGACTAGAGACAGTTAGCATTTGGGAGCATCATGAATGAGCCATTGACATAAACTCACCCTCTGTGGGCAACCGAGCCGGTAACACCCTGGGCAACAAGGACGCTATCGCCCTCGGAGAAGTAACGGGCAGTGCCAGCGTTGCTCTTCTGACTGTCCTTGCCGCCGCTGCCAGCCTTCTTGTCCTGCATGGCGTCGATGCTGCCCATGCCACGGTAGGCCTTGACGAGCTTACCCTCACGGGAGACGAAAGAGGTACCGGGGGACTCGGTGGTACCAGCCAAGAGACCACCCATCATGACGGTAGAAGCGCCGAGGGCAAGACCCTTGACGACGTGGCCAACGTTCTGGACACCACCGTCGGCAATGCAGGGAACGCCGAAGCGGGCGGCGAAGCTGCTGACAGAGTGAACGGCGGCAGCCTGGGGTCGGCCGACAGCCATGACCTCCTGCGTGATGCAGGCGGAGCCGCTGCCCATACCGATGCGGATACCGTCGACACCGGCCTCAATAAGGGTGGCAGCCTGCTCACGAGTGACGACGTTTCCGCCGACGACGTCGAGGCCGGGGAACTCCTTCTTGATCCACTGGATCATCTCGACCTGGTACATGCTGTTACCTTGGGAGCTGTCGAGGATGACGACGTCGAGGCCGGCATCGACGAGGAGCTTGAGGCGGTTCTTGTCCTCGGGGCGGGTGCCGATAGCGGCACCGCAGAGAAGCTGCTTGCTGTCGGGCAACTTGGAGGCCAGGGGGAAGTGCTGGTTCTTGTTAAGATCGGAGCGGGAAATCATGGAGACCAGGTTGTTGTCCTTGTCGACGATGGGCAGCTTGCCCTTCTTGGACTTGGCCAGGATCTTGTTGGCCTCAGGGAGATCAATGCCGGCGGGGGCGGTGATCAGGTCAGTGACCATGACCGTGGAGATAGACTGGCTGGGATCCTCCTCGAACTGAATGTCGCGGTTCGTGACGATGCCCAGCAGCTTAGAGCCGAGCTTACCGGTCTCTGCAGACGATTGTTAGCCGTGTTCTCTGCCAACGCAGCTGCAGTAGCACAAAAGTCATATAGAAAGCTTCGATCATAGTGTATTAGGTCTCCTCAGAACGACATGGTCGTCGAATTGGTGGAACGAAAGTTATATTGAAATGGTTTGTAATCATGAAAGCGGGGAGAGGATCGTAAAAAAATCAAGCGGGTGGACAAACCTGTGACGGGGAAACCTCCGAATCCCCACTTCTCCTTCAGAGCTTTCGCTTCGCCAACAGTGGTATCGCGGCTGATGACGACGGGGTCCAGGATGAAGCCGTTCTCGTACCGCTTAACCTTGCGAACCATGTCGGCCTGCTCCTCGGGCGAGCAGTTGTGGTGGATGACACCCAAACCACCCTGGAGAGCGATGGCAATAGCCATCTCGTGCTCGGTGACGGTATCCATGGGGGAGGAGACGAAGGGGGTCTTGAGGGTGATTCTCTTGGTGACGGGAGAGTCCAGGACGACGGCAGAGGCGGGGAAGCCAATGTAGCCGGGAAGCAGCAGGAAGTCGTTGTAGGTCAGACCACCGTGCTTCTTGGTGTCCATGAGCTCGTAGATGTCGAGGCCATCACGGCTCTCGTACTCCTTCAAGACCTGGAGGGCAGACTTGGAGTCGAGCACCTTGGCGCCGTTGATTCCGTTGGTGGAGGGCATCTTGAAGGAGGTAGTTTTTTCTGTTCTTCTCAAGGGGACAAGAGAAAGAAGAGGTAAAAAACGGAGTTGAAGAACTGCTAGTCGTTCGAATGCAACGAGAAAATAAAGTCTGGCCGATTCGAAGACTAAGGTTTGTTATGTCTCTTCTTCCCGTAAGAAAGAAGGAGAAAAAAGTCTTGAGACGACACCCCGCAGGAAATTTTTTAAGGTGAACGGACCCTGAGCGCTGCGCGACCGGCGAAAACGAGGGGCAACTGCGGCAGGCGGTGAGAGCTCACAGTGCGGCGCAACCCGAAAAGCTCTAAAGGAACTGTGCTCTACAGCGGCCTGAACAAATTGTCGACCAACCATCATCGCCCGGCCGGCCCTGACACCGGTTTGTTTGCTTCAAGGACGGATTGATGCGCACGGCTTCCAGCTCGCCTGTGACCTACATAAGAGAGCAAACTTTCTAGATAAAAAGTAACAGGTTGGAAAGAAACAAACACCGACTGTTTCTGGTTGCCCGATGTCCTTGGGGCTGTTTCGAGAGCGTAGCAGTGCCTGGTCATGACAAGTACGGTAAGCCCAGCATTATGTAAGGAGCACTGGCGGCCCAAGGTTATGGATGGTATGACGCAACAGCAGCGGGCCTTTGGTGGTCCAGCGGCGAAGAGTACTTTCAGTGTTCAGATTGAATGCTTTCAGATGCTTCTGTCTATTTGGCTGGACAAGACAGGTTTGCGTCGCCCCTCTCGCAGGTGTGTTGTCATGTTTGCTCTTTCAATATTGCATTCGTTTGAAATTTTTTAAACCCGCACACGAGAACCGAATGGTCTTGTCGAAAAGCGCTGGTGCAAGGTTTGTGGCATCTGGTTGGCCAGGGCAACCGGCCAACAATAACCCTTGCTGCAGTTGCGCAGACCCGACCGAACCGGGCAAAGCCTGGCCTGTCGAGCGACAGGCATGCCGTGTGCCCTATAAAGTGTTAGAAATGCCAAAGTTCCGAACCTCCTTCCGCGCCGCCATCCGTTGGGGAACTCCAACGTTCTCATCACCAAAAGTGGTAGTTCGCTGTTGCTGTTGCTGTTGCTTTTCAGTTAAGTATCTAGTTGTGGATATTGTTGTTTGACATGCAGGTAGCGTTCAGTTGAGACTTGTGGCTGATGTCTAGGTGATATGCCACGGACTTTAAGCCAATGAAGCACAGGCAAGTGGACGACTCAAGACTACCTAAAACCCGTTCCGAATGACTGGCATTTCTGTCACCTTACCTGTTATGATTATCTAAAAAGTGACAGGATCTGTGAGTGCTTTCCTTGAACGTTATAACAATGTAGCAAAGCTTCCAGGGAAGGTCTAGGTAAGCGGTACATACGCTGAAAAAGAGAGAGAAAAAACCCCAGCCCCTCCTTATCAAGACGGGTGGCCTCGATTGGCTGTTTCAGCTACGCCAGGGAAGAAGGAACAAAGAAAAGAAAGAAGACGATAACAACGGGTGGCACAACTCGCGCTGTCCGAGGACGAGGGATACACAATGACTAGGTGCAGCGGTATATATTCGTGTCATATTTGCCTGCACTTGGATCTGTTACTTGTTCGCGTCGATGGAGTCGCAACCCTATCGAAGCTCAGAGCTAATTCGCAACTGGCCATCTAACGTCATTACCGCTGGTGCCGTCAGATGCTGAGACTATTGACATGCCCAGGTCGACTGTCAAGCATCGATGCAGCCAGGACACAATGGTGCCACAGACAAGGGGCCGAATCAGCCACTGAAAAAGTCGTCACTTTGTGATCATGCAGGCGCGCTTCTTACTGTACCCAGGCTTCAAGGCAGGCCTTGACTTCAACTACAATCATGTCAATAACCAACGGCAATTGTCTTCCCAATGCGTTTTGTGTACCAGGCAACGTTTCTAAGACGACACACAATAGGGTTAGATTGGTCGACGTGTCAGAGGCTCCAGATGGGGCAGGAAATAGCATGTGTCAAATCAGGGATGGAGGAAGACAGCAGTTTAGCCCACACGACGACCTTTTGCTCCAGGGACTGCCTGGGTAGTAAATACTCACCCGTCTAGTGTGTAGATCATCGACCTAGCAGCTTTGGGCCTCACCGGGCCATTGTGTTGTTGCCGTTTCTTGGGTTGAAGCTCTCCGCAGAAGCGCCTGGCCCAGTGAAAACCGGACGATGGCCCAATGGACGGAGGGCGGAGGCGGGGCAGAGGGCCGTGCAACGGAAGATTGGTGCATCTGCCCCCACTTCAAAAAGCCGGGTGGATGCCACGCAGGGGCCACCATGAGCCACAAGCCACCCGGATTTCCCTGGCCACACGACAAAACAGGGTTGCAAGGGGCTGGTTGCCGCTTTCCACTTGCAGCAGTAAACAAACAAACTGCCTTAACAGGCCCCGACTCCCTCCCACTCTCCCACCCTCCCCCTCCATTGCCCGACCTTCAATCGACCCAACATCCCACTCACACCCGGTCACCTAGACGAGATTGCGACTGCGCTTTGAATGGCAGTGGCTGCACTGACGACGTGAGCCCGGCTGTCTGTTCATCGTTAATCTTCTACCGCAATATTCCTCCCCATCATCAGTCTCGGTGTCGTCGACCTCGTTCGCCCTCGGTGTCGTCGACATTTCTTATTTTTTCTTCTTATTTTTGGTCTGCGCAGCGCGCGCTCTGGGCCCGTCTTGAGAGCTCGACTTCCGTTCTCCACCAGCACTGCTTCTTCGAATTCCCTCGGCTTTTGCAACTCACACAAGAACACGAGACGAACAGTCCGCTCGACAGACAAGACCCCGACGCCAACCTTATCCATCTCGCCGCATACCATTACGACCACCGACGTCCGATAAAGGCGGCCCTAATGTTGTCATCCGAATTCCTGAGCCCCCAGATTTTCGATTACAGGTTTCCTCTGGTATCCTAATCATTGCCCACCATGTCGCACCGACCACACCCTCTCAGACAGTCGCATACTCTGGACTACCCTGGCAACGTCAACCGTCAGTCTTCTACCGCGTCTTCTATCGCTTCTTCAGGCTACTCTCTGTACTCTGAGACCAGCAGAGCGAGCACTCAACTATCTTCAGTTCCCAGCGGTTACTCGTTACCAAGTTCTCATAAGAGGGGCAAGAGTGATGGTTCACGCTTGCATCAGGTCTCATTTGGAGGGGAGAACCAAGACCGCAAGAGAGACCAAGACAACAACATCTACTCCATGACTCGGCAGTCTCTCCGACCACTTCCACAAGCTCCCGCCTCGCCATCACCTACCGTACCGACGACGGCTTCGACTCCTTCACCACCCCGTCCGAGCTACCGACATGAACGCACGCAGAGTGTAGACAGCGGCAAGCTCTCACACGCTCAACACGACGGCGGCACATCTCCCACACCGCTATCACGAACTCTGACAATCCGCCCAAACTCGATGTTACTCGGACGCTCCGACTCGGTTCGGGGTAGCACAGCCCTGCCTCACGCAAACGAATCCCCTCCTACGGTGCACTCTGCGGCGCTTGCCCGTCCAGACCTCGAAAGGTTGGGCCGGTCTTCCACCAGCCAGCTGCGCACTTTATCCAAGCTTGCTCAGTCCGAATCTGCCGAAGAATTTGCAATCACAACACCCGCGCAAGAAGTGGTGGGCCTGAGAGGTCGCCGCAGGTTGCAAAGGGCAGATAAGTCGAATGCGAGCCGCGTCGGCCAGCGCACCGGCGGATACGGATGGGAAGGGCGGAACTGGATGGACAAGCAGCGTCAGTTTCTTCAGGCCTACGAATACCTCTGCCATATTGGTGAAGCAAAGGAATGGATCGAGGATGTCATCCACAGGGCGATTCCACCCATTGTCGAGCTAGAGGAGGCTCTGCGCGACGGAGTCACACTCGCCGAGGTGGTCGAGGCTCTCAATCCCGACCGAAGATTTCGCATATTCCGGCACCAAAAACTTCAATTTCGACACTCCGACAACATCGCCATCTTCTTCAGATATCTGGACGAGGTTGAACTCCCAGATCTCTTCAGGTTCGAGCTGATTGACTTGTACGAGAAGAAAAATATTCCCAAAGTCATCTACTGCATCCACGCTTTGAGTTGGCTTCTCTTCAGAAAGGGCATAGTAGACTTCCGCATCGGCAACCTTGTCGGACAGCTTGAATTTGAGCACCATGAGCTTGAGGCTATGCAAAAAGGTCTTGATAAGCTTGGGGTTACCATGCCCAGTTTCGGCAACATGGGAGCCGACTTTGGTGTTGAGCCTGCAACCCCTGAACCCGAAGAGACCGAAGAGGAGCGGATCGACCGTGAACTGGGCGAGAACGAGGAATCAATCGTTGATCTGCAGGCCCAGGCTCGCGGAGCTGTGGTACGAATGCGCCTGGGAGATACCATGCAGCAGCTTTGGGATGTCGAAGGGTCGCTCATCGATCTACAATCCCGCATCCGAGCGGATTTCACCCGTCAAATCATTGGCTACCGGCTTCAGATGAGACGCTTTGCGGTCGACCTACAGAGCCTCGCCCGCGGATTTCTCGTTCGAAACAGGATGGCCAGCAAAGAACGCTTCTGGAAGATGCTGGAGCCCGACATCTTGGAGCTCCAGAGTCTCATTAGGGCCAAGAAGGTCCGCGATGAAGTACGAGACAAGAGATCTCAGTTGGCCCGCCATGCAGGCCCTGTCCGCAAGATTCAGGCAGCTCTCAGGGGGTTCTTGGTCCGTAAGGAGCTCGTTACCCAACAGCAGGAAACTGTCCAAACATCTGGAGAGGTTTTACGTCTCCAAGCAGCTGTCCGTGGAATGCTGTTGAGAGGGCGCGTTGCTGATGACCTTGAGGTTCTGGGCAAACAAACCGACAGCATCATTAGCCTCCAGGCTGCTGCCAGGGCACTGCTGACTAGGGATCAGATTTCGCGAGAGCAAGGGCATCTCCAAGGCTCAGCATCGCAATGGACCGCCCTTCAAGCACTTATCCGAGGCAAGTCGCTTCGCAACGAAGTCGACTGCATCAGGGCTGAACTCAGTCAACATATACCCGAGGTCGAGAGTCTTCAAGCAGCAATCCGAGGCAAGACGCTTCGCAGCGAAACTGCAGCAACAACGGCGGAACTCAATCAACACACTGCCAAGATTGAGCACCTTCAAGCGATAGCCCGGGGCAACTCGGCCCGTTTTGAAGTCGCAGCGACAAAGGCAGAGCTCGCCAAGCACGCCAACGAAATCGAGGGCCTTCAAGCACACGCAAGAGCCTCAGCCGTTCGACGAGATGTTGCTCAGATGCTCGATGACTTGAACAGCCATGAAGCCATTTTCATTGACCTTCAATCTCTCATTCGAGGGATGCTGGAGCGACACCGCGTTGCTGCTGAACAAGACGCGCTGTCCCGCGCCGAGCCCAAGACCACCAAACTCCAGGCACGCATACGGGGCTACCAGCATCGCCAACAACACGCAGAGATTCTCGAGGAGCTCAAGTCCCACACTCCGGCAATCCAGAAGCTTCAGGGACTTGCGCGCGCCATGATGGTTAGAGGAGACGTTTTCAACCTCATCTCGGATCTCGAAGAGGAAGAGGGCGCGATCGTCGAGATGCAAGCCGCTGCCAAGGCTTTTGTCGTCCGAGCCAAATTTGAAGAGAAGAAACGGTTCTTCAACGAGAACATGCAAAAGGTCGTCAAGATTCAGAGCCTCGTCCGCGCCAAGATACAAGGAGACGCGTACAAGAGTCTCACACACGGAAAGGACCCACCAGTCAACGCCGTCAAGAACTTTGTCCATCTTCTCAACGATAGCGACTTCGATTTCAACGAGGAGATGGAGTTCGAGAGAATGCGAAAGACGGTGGTTCAGCAAGTACGCCAGAATGAGATGCTGGAGCAATATATCGACCAGCTGGACATCAAGATTGCACTCCTCGTCAAAAACAAGATCACCCTGGACGAGGTTGTTCGGCATCAGAGCAACTACGGCGGACACTCCATCGGTCTCCTGGCGAACTCGTCAATTTCATCAACCAACCACTTCGACTTGAAGGCCCTGAACAAGAGTTCAAGGAAGAAACTGGAGTCGTACCAGCAGCTCTTCTTCAACCTCCAAACACAGCCCCAATATCTCGCACGCCTCTTCAAGCGCATCCGTGAACAAGGCACACCTGAGAAGGAATGCAAGCGCATCGAGCATCTTATGATGGGTCTGTTCGGCTACGCCCAGAAGCGCCGCGAGGAGTACTACCTCCTCAAGCTCCTTGCCCGGTCTATGCGAGAGGAAGTCGAGGGCAGCAGAAACTTGCAGGACTATCTGCGAGGCAACTTCTTCTGGACCAAGCTCCTTGCCAACTACTCGCGGTCCCCTCGTGACCGTAAATACCTTCGAGAACTTCTTGGCCCGATTGTGCGGGACAACATTGTAGAGGACCCGGCTCTTGATCTCGAGAGTGACCCTCTGCAAATCTACAGGGCAGCCATCAACAACGAAGAGCTGAGGACCGGTCGTCCCAGTCGACGCCCCCTGGATGTTCCCCGAGAGATGGCCATCAAGGACCCGGAAACCAGAGACCTTTTCATCGACCATCTTCGCGACCTCAGAGAAATTTGTGACCAGTACTTGCTGGCTCTTGAAGATCTTCTTCCGAAGATGCCTTACGGTCTTCGTTTCCTGTGCCGCCAGTTATTCGAGGCCCTCTGCCAACAGTTCAAGAAAGAACCGCAACATCACCACCTACAGATAGTCACGAACTGGCTCTGGCGCCTCTACATGCAGCCCGCTGTCATTGCTCCCGAGAACGTCGGAGTTATCGAGAAGCAGCTGAGCCCTCTCCAGAAGCGTAATCTGGGCGAGGTCGCGAAGGTGCTGGGCCAGATCGCGTCGGGCAGGCCTTTTGGCGGCGAAAATATCTACCTCCAACCGCTGAACGCCTTCGTTGGCGAGTCTACGGAGCGGCTGGCTCAGATTACGCACGAGCTCATCTCGGTCCCAGATGCAGAGCGCAACTTCGACATCGACGAGTTCAACGACCTGTACTCCAAAAACAAGCCGACGCTGTATATCAAGATGACGGACATCTTCGCCATCCACAACCTGGTTGCTGGTGAACTTCCGACAATATGCCCCAACCGAGACGACGTTCTTCGGGAAATTTTGCAAGACTTGGGCAGTGCCAAGAACAACGAGAGCGAGATGCTTGCGGCAGGATCATCCGATATCCAAATGTATCTCACGCCGAAGCTGCACGACATCGACGACCCCGAGGCGGAGGTTAAGGCCCTTTTCATGGAGACGAAGCGATGTATCCTGTACATTATTCGTGTACAGACCGGCGCCAATCTTTTGGAGATCCTTGTCAAGCCCGTTAACGCTGAGGACGAACACAAGTGGCGGTCAGTCCTGCATGACGATTTCGCAAAGGACGCCAACACGAGGGGCGCGTACTCGGACGCCCACATGGTGGACGTGACGCGGATGTCATACTACGACTTGAAGCGGACAGCTCTAGAGAACATCTTGAGACTGGAGCACATGGGCAGGATCTCCAAGCACAATTACTACCAAGACATTCTCAACGCCATCGCCCTCGACATCCGAACCAAGAGCCGAAGACGCGTGCAACGGCAGCGCGAACTGGACGGAGTCCGGTCAACTCTTGCCAATCTGCATGAGAAGGCCAAGTACCTCGAACTGCAGCGCAAGAGTTATGACGACTACATTGAGTCAGCCATGGCGACGTTGCAAAAGAACAAAGGGTAAGTCTTTCATTTCCAACCACAACGCATGTCCTTGTCTGTCCATGTCTCCGAACCCGGACGGATCGGATCCCCGCCCTTCCCCATCTCTCCACAATATAAGCACGGTCCAGGTGTGTCGCCATAAGCTGACTAAATCTCGTCATTCCAGAAAGAAACGATTTCTCCTTCCGTTCACCAAACAGTACAACCACCAGCGCGAACTGGAACGCAGCGGGCGGGTCCCCAAGTTTGGCAGTTACAAATATAGCGCTCGGGCTCTCGCGGAGAAAGGCGTGCTCGTCGGGTGGAGTGGCGTCACCGACTGGGAGAGGGTCAACCTCACCATCTCGTGCGACGAAGTGGGCGTCTTCTCCCTCGAAGGATCCCGCGGCCATATCCAGATGCCAGGAGCGAGCGCCCTCATACCGATTGAAGATCTGCTGCAGGCTCAGTTTGAGGCGCATCAGTTCATGAACCTTTTCGAAGGGAGCCTCAAGCTGAACGTCAACCTGTTGCTGCATCTTTTGTACAAGAAGTTTTACCGCACGCAATAAGATGCAGCAAACCGGCGTATGGCAGTAGAAGAAAGAGTGAATGAGACATGGATTGATGGGACGGTTGGGCATGAAGCAATGTCGCGTGGGTAAGCAGGATATTTTTACTCTCTCTCCGGGATGCATGAGACGGATGTTACTTGGAACAAGCAAGGCGAGGGCGGGGTTTGTTTTTCTCTTTTTCTTATTCTTCTTCTTTGCGAGATTGCATTGCGGGGTAACACAAAAATTCAATCAACTGGGAGAATATTGCTTGTACGAGTAGAACATGATGAGCAAGCACCACAACGACTGAAACGATCATTGGATGGTGGGTGGGTGGACAGACCTTTTTCGTTGGATTACTGCTTACCCCCCCTAGAGAGTAGGCGGGGGAGAGTCTTGCAGAAGCGAGGATAAAAGGGTTGCATAAGAAATACTCCCCCATCGAGTCGCTTCTTTGTCGATTTAGATCAACTTTCGAGATGTTACATCCGCACTGCTGCCGATTCCCCTTTTACTTGTTCCCCTCCAGTTTGTGTGTCAGGCCCTTGCCAGTTGTGCTGACGGTAGACGGCGTGCCCGCGGCAGCGAGGTGTGTGGTGTCTTTCTTGTCTTGTTTCTGAATGAGTGTGTGGTGAGATGCGGCGTTGACAAGGGCCAAAAGAGGTTGAGGTAGCCTTGCGGATGCCATGGAGTCGTGTGATCCCGTGGGCCTCGGGCGGGATGCCAAGAGACAGCGGCGAAACGCGACGATGGTCATGTGAGGACATTCGAGACCTTGATTCATCATCCCAAGGGGCGGGACAAGATCTGGGGAAAACGGGGGGGGGGGGACTGGCCCCATGGGAAGAGGGATGGTGGGTGGGTAGGAGGCTGGCTGCTTGCGGTTATTATGCTGTTATCAGATACTTACAGGTACTCAATGGTTGTTAACCTGGGGATGGATGACTGCGGCTCCCCTCATCTATATCAATCAGGTGCCAAAGAGAGGGAAGGGATAACTAGTTGGGCGGGCGGGCGGTTCGATGTTCTGGCCGATCATCGATCGCAGGCACCGACGGCCGATTCACGGGTTCACTTTCTGAAGTGTGGTGGACTCTTGAGGTAATACGGCCTTTGACTTACCAGTCGTATACAAGTATGTGTGGTGAGTGAGAAGAGAGGCAAGGTTGGTCAGCACACGGTGGGCAGGGTCCAGGGCGCTTAACCGCATTGCAGGACGCCTTTTTTCCCACCACATTGGACTGATATGCTGGTTTGACGCATATCTTGTCAGCCTTCTCGACGAGGGAAGGTTGATTTGTTGTTCGTTGTTGGTTGGTGCGTCAGTGAACGTGACGTTGTGCTTTGGAGAGCAGGGAGACCCCCCAAGCAATGTCTCAGCTCGGCAGGATGAGATGTGATTTGAGGGTTGGCCCGGGCGGGCTCGTTGCAGCCTTTGCAGCTGCCCAGCTCCAACGAAAAAGGATGAGGGAGGGTGGCAATCATTAGCTTGGCGGTCACACTTGTACCGTGTGTACCGTGTGTGGCCGTGAGTCTGACGGCGGGATGTTCGGGGCTAGATGTCCAGGCTACCCCCATACGGAAACCTGTCTTGAACACCAAAGCTCCGAGCAATGCACTCTGCAACATGCACATAACGGGTGCGGAGAGGCATTAGCGTGTAATGTGATGGTTCATCAGATGATCATTTGTATGCAGTAAGGGAGGAGGACACGACTCAGCTGAAAACTCGCTCGCCTGGCATGGCATGAAGGCTGACCGAAGAGACAGTCGCACAAGGGGGCGGAAGCGACGCGGATGCGCAGGAGAAAAGGTACGGATCGTCGGAAGATATGATCCTCGCCCATGGAAGTGCGATGAGCCGTCGATGCCGATGCTGTGTTTTCGGCAAATTTGTCGCGTTGGAAAAGATGATTTAACTCGGATGCCCGCTGTTTAGCTGATGAAGCAATACTGGAGCGCGATGATGTGATTGCGGGATGGCTTGACTGGCCGGGAGCCGGGGCCACAACGCCGGCGGTAAGCAGTTATCGAGTGTCCCCAAAGTTGGTACGTGCGTCGGTGACCAGTCGATGATGGAACGACCAAGAGGCATGGAGGCGGCGCAAGGGCCGAAGGCGAGCCACGGCCGGAGTAAGAGAACTTATGCCGATGGCGTGACCGGGCAGCCATGAGGGTATCCCCGCAAATGCGGGGTGGGAGGCGGCTCGAGGTCCGAAGTGGACGCCATCACGACATCTCCTGGGCTTCTCGGTGGTGGAAACACTGAGTGAGATTGGAGATCTGCTCAGTAAGGTACGTGGTTCTCCAAGTGCCGGAGATGCACTGTGTCATCAGCTCGGGCTGCGGAAGGCTGGGGTGAGGCGACTCGTCGTCGGTTGTTGATTCCGATAGGTCCCTCGTCGTGTTTACGCTCATCTGGAATCTGGAGATCCGCCCTGTTCGCTTCATTTTGCACCCAAGCTGCTGGTGTTTTACCCTGCACGCATACCCGGGGGCTGCGACCCATGGACGTTGGGTATGGAGACAACGCCCCAACCACTAAGTCTCCGCTGGGGAAACGTGCTCTGATATCTCTTGTCTTGGACGCAACCAGGGTGCTTTTTCTCTTCCCTCCTTGCAGTCTTATCTGTGGAGGTGTGTAATGTAGTTGAGCAGTGGCGCAGTGCTCCGTAACTTTGTCGCGTGAGTGCAGGTGCGCTATCATGGCCCTGGCCGGATGACCGTTCTCCAGAAAAAGTCCTCTCGCATGTCAAGCTTGGTCGTCCAATCCTTTGCAGCTAATCGGAGGGGACCCTTACAGGGTTGGCGACGCTTATGCAGGTTGCGGGCTGGTGTTTTGGGGACATGCCTAGATGCAAGCGGGCGATTGGGGTTTAGTCGTTGAGATCCAGGGGTCCGCTTAGGAAGGGGAAAGCGAGAGTAAACAATCTGTTATTCCGGCTTGAAGCATATTCCACGAAGGCTGTTGATGCTCCAGGGGTGCGGTGCCTGATCACTGGTCATGGGAGAAGGGACTGACAGGCCAGTCCATGTTCGTTGTTCGAGAAGGTATAGCCGACCGTTGCATTCCTGACGGCAGCGTGTGTCTACCTACTGTTTTGTTCACACCGCCATCTAATCATCGACATGCGCTTTGGGAGACTAGCTGTATTGCGAAGGAGCATACATACGAACTGACGATGAATGGAGTCGAACGGGGAACAGGTTGGTTCTTATGATGCAGAGACATCCACTTTCTTACGATAAGCTAGGACGCAGAACGAAACGATGACTTGACGTTGGTTGCGACCAGCCCGGGACGGAACGTGTGACTGGCTGAGTGATGGTCCGCATAGACCATTTCGCAATTGGTTGACCGAAAGACGCCATATTTGACACATGTGACGACCTGTGCTCGTTTGGGGGGGCCGAGTAGCAAAACTAGCAAGGTGGTGTGTTGGTACCTATATCGGTGTATGCGTAGTAGCGGCATGGATGACATTGAGAGGACGGACAGGGCAGAGTACTCCATTCAATCAATGCTCGGCTAGAGTGACTTTTTGGCAAGGTGTTTTGGCTGATGGCCAGTAGCTCCTTCCTTTCATTATCTGGCTGGAAGGGGAGAAATCTCGTTTACTGCAGGCTCCGGCTGATCCTGAGGTGGTGTCCTTCTTTTTGCTAATATTTGACGCCCTTCCCCTGCCTGCTTTTGCAGTCAGCATGGGTCGTGAAAAAGAGGTACACTAGCTTACACCCCATTGCATTGCATGATTCGGGAGGGGTTGTGATAGATACGTAGGTAAACAGAATGTGTAACTAGAAGGAATGGGAAATACTTAGACAAAAGGATCCACCAGCCAGCCAGCGGAGCCCCTAGCGAGTTCAGGCGATGAGACGATGGTGGGTAGTCATTTGCATCCAGCTGGGATACCCTTATCTGAAGTATTCGCCCTCCGACGATAACCCCGATTAGATGCATAATTGCTTGTCTATTGTGTGCAATGGGCGGGTCGCCTGCACCCCCCCCCCCCCCCTCTTTGGCGTTGTGCCTCCTTGTCCTCGCCTTCTTGGTTTCCTTCTCCATGTCCTGCCCAAGGGCGGCCTGGGGGTGGGTGGTCGAGGGTCGAGACTGATGGGACTGGTCTTTCCCTCTCTTTCTTCCTGTCTCTACTCTCCCCTTGGCGCAGTTTCTTAAAGGACTGGTCTTCCCACGTACGACTTGACTCAATCTCTTCCTCTTTCTTCTATACTTCACGTCGAAGGTTCATTAGTTGTTGTGCTTTCACACACACAGACCTCATTAGCCACTCATTGCATCCTCCTTCATCACGTACTTTTAAGTTTTTGACTGTTGCTCATCACTACCCTCAACACACACACCAACTGTTATTGCCAGCCCCTGTCTCACAAGCAACCATACCGCCTCCTCCTCTACCACCAAAAGACCTCTGTTTCCCTGCCATCACGCAACCCACACAGGAAATATATTCGAGTCGCATTGACTACTCTCTCTGATTCACAAGACACAACAGCTCTTTTTTGTCCATACTGTTGGTGTCTGAGAGCACAATGGCTCCCGACCTTAACTCTCTTCCCTCGTCGCCTCTGGCGAAGCCCACCCATGGCAAGCCAACCAATGGCAACGGCGCTGGCAACGGCAATGGTTCGGCCAGCCCGAAGCAGCCCAACATTCTCTTCATCATGGCCGACCAGTTGGCCGCGCCCCAACTCAAAATGTACAACCCCGAGTCTCAGATCAAGACACCAAACCTGGATGCTCTTGCCGCCGAGTCTGTCCAGTTCGACTCGGCCTACTGCCCCTCGCCGTTGTGCGCACCCTCGCGCATGAGCTTGATCACCGGCCTCCTACCCATGAAGATTGGCGCATACGACAACGCCAGCCAGATCTCGAGTGAGATCCCCACCTATGCGCACTACCTCCGCTTGAAGGGCTACCAGACGGCCTTGGCTGGCAAGATGCATTTCATCGGGGACCAGCTGCACGGCTATGAGACTCGCCTCACCAGCGACATTTACCCGGGCGATTTCGGCTGGGTGGTCAACTGGGACGAGCCCGACACCCGCCTCGAGTGGTACCACAACTCCAGTTCCATTCTTCAGGCCGGTACCTGCGTGCGAAGCAACCAGCTGGATTACGACGAGGAGGTCATGTACCGATCGACCCAGTTCCTCTACGACCACGTTCGGGAGGGCCCCGAGAAGCGTCCTTTCGCACTGACCGTGTCTCTGACTCATCCTCATGACCCTTACACGATCGAGGACAAGTACTGGGACCTGTACGAGGACGTCGATATTGCCCTCCCCAAGGTCCGCATTCCCAAGGAGGAGCAAGACCCTCACAGCAAGCGTCTCATGAAGGTTTGCGATCTCTGGGACTACGATTTCACCGACGACCAGATCAAGCGTGCGCGTCGTGCTTACTACGGCGCCGTCAGCTACGTCGATGACTGCGTCGGAAGGCTTCTGTCGGTGTTGAAGAAGTGTGGTCTTGACGACAACACAATCATTGTTTTCAGCGGTGATCATGGTGACATGCTCGGCGAGCGTGGACTTTGGTACAAGATGAGCTACTTCGAGTCCTCCGTCAGAGTGCCTCTTTTCGTCCGCCACCCCCATCAGTTCGAGCCTCACCGCGTCAGCAAGAATGTGTCGACTCTCGATATTCTCCCCACACTTTGCGATCTGGTTGGCACAAAACCCGCACCTGGTTTGCCAATGGACGGCCAGTCTTTGCTGCCTCACCTTGAGGGCAAGGCGGGCCACGACAAGGTCTATGCCGAGTACACGGGCGAGGGCACCATCAGCCCGCTCATGATGATCCGTGAGGGCCCTTGGAAGTTTATCCACTGTCCTGTGGACGGCACCCAGCTCTTCAACTTGGAGCACGACCCTCTGGAGCTGGTCAACCTGGCGTCCCAGAAGGCCATCTCGGGGAAGTTGCTGGAGGAAGAGGCCAAGGCGAAGCTCGAGGAGTACACGGCCGAGACAAAGGCCAAATGGGACTTCGACGCCATCACGGAGCAGGTCCTGCAGTCCCAGCGCAAGCGTCGGCTGGTATGGGGAGCCCTCACTCAGGGGGCCTTCACCAGTTGGGACTACGACCCGGTTGATGACGGCAGAATGAAGTAAGTGACACTTGCCCAATGACATCGAGGTCAGCCACTAACATTTCCCAAGGTACATCCGCTCTCAGATTCCTCTCGACGACCTCGAGCGTCGTGCTCGCTACCCTCCCGTCGACAAGTATGGCCGGGAGGTTGACAGAGCGACGACCGGTCAACGAGTTCTTCACGGCCAGGCTGGATCTCACGGCCAGTAAAGATGCAGCTAGGGCCTGCTTTTTTACGATAATGACAACAAAAGGCATTTTCAGGACGGCGTTTGGGGCATTTCATTGGTTTTCTAGCACGCGTTTCTTTCTTCCATTCCTCGCACCATCCGCATTGCGATCCTGGCGTTTGAAGCATGACCGTCATCCAGATGGATGGATCAAAAGTCTTATGTACATCAGTATTTGATCGGGGGCTCCAAGAAATAGTAGCCTAAAAAGTAGCAAAAAAATAGCTTTTTAGTCAAGCATTATCACAATATTTCACTATTCGAAGTGAGAAGAGGAGCCAACGGCACGGCACCTCCAGCTGCCATTTGCTCTGTCAGTGCAGACAGCTTCAGGGTTGAAATTCCAGGTAGGTACCTTAGCTTGGCACTGCTGGTTGATGACGCACAGAACCAGACAGTCACTGTTGAAGGAGGTGCGGTACAATCGGGCACATACAGAAAACGCCTTGGGACAAAACATGCATTCAAGAAGCCAATTGCCAACTGCTGTTTGTCGCCTGTGTCACTAAGATGCTGATGGCTGACCGGGGTTGTCGCTCCCCCCCCCTTGTCACACTGCAGAGCTCCCTCCTGCATGGCCCCTGGTTGCTCCTGCAGCAACCCCCTCAGACGACCCCACTTATTCTACCCCAGCCGATTTTCTAGAATGTCACGTCGCCGACGGGGTCGAAGCTTCTTAGGACCGCACCTCAACTTCACCTCCAAAACCCCGAACCACGATACACCTCGACGTCCACGCCTTCGCAAACGAGTGAGGTCACGCCCGCTTCGCGTCGCTAAATACCTCAACCTCTCCGGATCCTTTGGCTTGCGACAATTGAAAGAAACCAGTACATGCGACCCGGCGCCGCGGCCGCGATTGCGAGAAAACATTACGACTTCAACATTTGACGGACGACCCGAACCCACGATCGAGCTCGCACACCCCGCCTGCCAGTCGTCGCGGCGATAGCACGTGACTATGGAGAAGCCCAATGCCCTCGGAATCTCCGCCGACGAATTCAAAGCCATTGAGCAGACGCGACAGCGCCTTTTCCAGCTGTCCAACAGCATCCAGGGTTTGAAGATTGACGTCCTGAAGAGCAACCCGCTCCCGCCCCCGTGAGTTACGCTCCGCCACTTCTCCTTCTCCCCTCTCTCACCTCCCTCCATATTTAATATGTCTCTTCCACCCGCAAGCTTGGAAAAGAAATAGACATCAACAAGGCCAGCTGACCGCAGACCCCTTACAGATCATCCCTTCAGGCGCAATCCCAGATCCTCCTCCGCAACCTGCAGTCCCTCCTCGAGACGCTGACGGAGAACACCCACGTCTTCCAGCACCTGCATGTCTACCCGGACGTCGCGTACCCGGGCCGCGTGCACGAGAACATCCTCCTGCAACTCCTCCGCAAGAAGCTCGAGCCGGGCGTCGAGGAGTGGGTCGATCGCGGGCGCGAGGCTACGAGAGAGTTGCGTGCGTCTTCTTCCGAAGGCGGCGGTGCCGGCGCGGGCGAGGCCGGACTTGAAGATGTCTGGCGTGGAGTGCGTGAGTGGACCGTTGAGCGCGTGCAGCGGTACGTCCTCGAAGAGGCCGGCGACGTCTACACCGAGGAGGAGCGCGAGCGCGGCATTGAGAACGTGAGGACGGGACTGAATCGGAATCTCGAAGACGACGAGGAAGAAGAAGAGGAGAGCGATGAGGAAGGTGGCGGTGATGGAGGTGGTGAGGACGGTGATATCATCATGTCTGGGCAGGATCATCATCAGCAGCAGCAGGCGAAGCCGCCGAAGCCAACGGGTCCCGAGCCCGAGATGCTGTTTTGGTTCGAGGCGCGAGGGGACTTTGACTTGCCGCGGAACGTGGACCTGTTGAGCCAGGCGGGCACAAAGCGTGGGCAGATGGGGGCGAGGAAGTAAAAATGGTTTCCCGAGGTGCTAGGGAGGATATGATACCCAGCCGTGACGACGGCCTCCGACTTGTAGATTATGATATCTGCACAAAATCAAGCGCGTTCAGATGATCCGGTTCGGTCTCCGCTTCCAAGGCGACCGCCTAAGTGGCGGTGCTCAGCTTCAGAAACAATTGGAAGACGTGAAACCTTCGGCGTGGCCACCGCCAATCTGCTACAGATGATGGGGGGGGGGGGGGGGGGGGGGGGGGGGGGTGCTACACGCTCCCAACCGGTCCAGGCCTTCAACTAGAAAGGGGCCGTTATCCCAGCTGGTCGGTCTGGATGTCACATGCCTTGTGTACCGAGTGGAGCCAATGATAGACGTGGATTTACTCTTGATTCTTTGCGTCGACTTCAGCACTTTCTCCCTTCCTCTCTGTCTCTCTCTCTCTCTCTCTTTCTCTCTCCCATGTTTTTGTTCATGGTTTTGCTGGATTTATAGATTACAGAAAACAAGGCAGATTTATCACAATCAATTAACATCCGGCCCATGTTACACTTTACTGGACTGAGAAAATCGTGTCTTTGTCCTCCATCGTCAATAGCGTATCTGTAAGTAGTGTTCCCTTTTAACGTGACACGCACAGAGATGACACGGCATTCATGTCAGCCCAACATCGCTGCAGTCACCTGAAACCCACAGTACCGCTGCCATGAAGCTAACCTGTATGTCGGTTAGACATGTTGCTCAGATGGGCGTCGGTATTGGGCAACTTTGGGATTAGCGGTAGTGCGGCTGAGACTGGCCATTGGGGCGTAATCTCATCTTGGCAGGCGGATCGCGGCAGCAATGCAAGTCGGGTCGTGGGGATGGGATGAGGAGCGAGTCTGTCTGTTCTCCTGGAGAGCATATTCGGCCTTTTCGCTTTCGAACACGGCCAGCAAAGTCACGGTGAGGCAGCCGGTCGCCGGTTTCTGGATCGATTACTCTGACCATTTACTTGGACGAAAAGAGTAATTCGAACCGGGGATCCGACATGCCTGCTCACCAGACCCTCTACGAACACCAAGTGATTCGTGAGGCAAGCAAACCTACACTCCATACTTATTTCCAGACAAATACCAGATTGACTCTGAAACTGCTCAATATATGCAGAAGCCCATGGTTGGGAACAAGGATGGAGACGTTGCCAGCTAAGCCAGTCGGGAAAACCCCTAGTACACTTACACACTGCATCCCGTCAGAACCCAGCCCTCTTTTCAGCCCTACAGACAAAAGGTCTCCCCAAGAGCCGCTGACACTATCCCATAAGCGAGAGCCGCCGCAATTTAACTCCTCCCTTGAGACATCGCCGCGGGTGGCTCGAGGACCCAAGTCCTTCAGGGTCCTGCATTTGGCCGCATCGTTCAGCCGCACCGACTATCGCCATCCCGCGTTGTACCGACACGGCCCTTGGAGCCACAATCAAGAGTTGGTACCGGGATGCAATCTCGTTATTCGCCAGGGCTCAAGAAGCCTCATGGCGCTAATGTGTCGTCCGTGCCGCCGTTATCCTTTCCAATGCCGGCTACCCACCCGTTGCAAGCCTCGAACCTCAATGCGACGATGTCCCTGGAACACGTCCCTTTGAATCAAGCTTTCCGTCGCGTCCTCCCTCTCCCTCGGCCCCAAGACCCGGGGCCCGCGACATGAAGTAGATGCCAAGCGACCGATCTCGGGCACTTATGGCGCAGGGTTCTCAGCCGTCGGGACACCAAAAACATCCTGTAGCTCCCGAAAGTGCGCCTCAGTGGCACTCTAGATGGTCCGTCCCCCGGGGTCTGGGAACCGCGCCGTGGCGGCGATGAGCCTCGTCCCTGCAAGCCACGGCGCGATCCTTGACACTTGTGGGTGTTATAGACCTCATCGTCGGCGACTTCCTGTGGCGTGCCCCTGCGTGCAACAGAAAGAAGAGGGGGTGGGAGCCCAAGGGGGCGGTTTCACACCATCCCGCGTTGCCAATTTTGTCTTGTTCGCCCATTGGGAGAAAGACATAGAAAAAGGCCCCGGGGCATCCCTTCACGGCAGGGTTGACCACTTTCTCGAATTCCTTCTTGATTCCCTTTGAATCACGGTCATAAATCGAAGATCTCTAGCAGACGCTTGCCGCCATCGTCACTCGGTTTTCCGCCTCGAACGACTTTCCTCCTGGTCACCGGTACCGTCGTCTAATCCACATCTGCCTCCGCCTCGTACGCTGTCCGCCTACCAAGATATTTGGCAGCAATGGAGAGCGTCAACAAATACCCCCGTCAAAGGGTCGCTGGACGCGAGCACATCCCGCTTTACCCCAAGGGATTCATCGCCATCAGGGTGGTCCAGCTGATCCTCGCACTGGTCGTCACCGCCCTCTGCGCCTTCGGCATCTACCTGCTCCCCTTTTCTGGAAACTGCCTCATGATCTTCGTCGTAAGTGGCATCTGTGCCTGTACCGCGAACTTGCCGTTCCCTTTTACTAATGTGCCGCCCTCCATTCAGTCCATCTCGACCATGATCGTCACCACCTGGCTCATCGTCGCCGAGTTCGGCATCCCCAAAGTCTACAACTACTGGGCCGTGCTGGCGCTCGACATTTTCCTCGTCGTATTCTGGCTCTGTTCTTTCGGCCTGCTCGCCTCCCAGGCCGCGTACCTGCTTGACAGCAGCGCCGTGTGCGACTACTACGGCTACTGCTACAGCTCGGCGCCCACGGGGGTCTACCTCATCTTCACCGCCTGCATGGCCGCCGCAGCCGGCATCGGCGGGCTCGAGTTGTAAGTTTCCAGCATCCATGGCGCTGACCATGGAGGGTTATGCATGACTCTATACGCATACTGACTGACGCCGGGAAAAGCGCTCTCTTCGTCGCTTCGATGGCCATTCACGGCGTCATGCTCCATCGTCACCGCAAGGCCGGCCTCCACTGCAATCCCGGCACTCCCGGAAGCTCGCCCGTCGTCGTCACCAGCCACGTCGTGCCCGAGAAGAACGCGGCACAGGTCGCCGCGAACCCCGTGTACCAAGCCGCCCAGGGCCAGGCCGCCCCTCCCTACATGAACCAGGATGCAGGCTACAATGGCCAGATGGTCCCCCAGCAGCAGCAGCAGCAGCAGCAGATGTATGCTCCCGCCCCCGGCCAACCGCAGCAGCAGAACTACTACCCTCAACCATCACCTAGGCCACTGAGCGCCCAGCATACCGGGGGCTCCTTCGCCCAAATGCAGCCGGCGCAGGCTGCCGCGCCGCCTATGCCGAACGCTCACGAAGTGTCAGGCAACACGTACCACCAGAATTAAGAATAGCACGCATTGAACATTTGAATGTTTCACTTGGGAGCCCGGACCTGTGCCGTTAGTTGTGAAGAAACGCGTATGATGGTATCTGTTATAGTTCCGCCTTGGTAATGGGAAGTGATTGCAGTTTTCGGAGGCTTGTCGATCGTGGTTGTGCGAAAAAACTAGATATTGATGTAAATAATGTTTATACTTGAGATGAATTCACCGTTGCTGCTGGTCAAAAGAATTTTCTTTTTTGTTTTGTTTTGTGGATATCAGTCTCACCATCACCGTCCTCACAAAATCGAGCCGGGTCCGTGTTGCTGGGTGTCGTCAGCTCGAGCCGATGGCCAAGAATCCCAGTCGTCCGTGCTAAAATCGGGCCAGTAAAGCCCCTGCAAGTCGTCGTAAAAGGATGCCTCCAAGAATTGTAGATCCAAGACCGGCTGTGCCAACAGCTCCTCCAACGACGGTTCCGTCAGCGCCATGCCCGCCGTCGTGCGCGCGGGAAGCGCCTGGCCAGACTGCGACGATACCGGGGCGGCCTCGATACCGGTCATCGGGCCGGGCGCTCGCGAGGCCTCGGGCAAGCCCATCCTCTTCGCGTAGAACCTCTCGATCTCGGCCCGCATCACGTCCACGTGGTGGCAGTACTCTTGCGCGGCGAAGTTGCCGGCGTCCCCGAGCTGGGAGAGGAACTTGGCCGACTCCTCAAATGCCTCCCGGTCGCTGCGGCTCTCCGGGCCGTCCAGCATGCTCGAGGCGGCGAGGATGGTCAGCGCGGAAAAGAGGTATTGCGTGTAGAAGTAGTCGAATGTCGCGAAAGACCCGTCGATCCAGGAGTCTGTGAGCAGACGCACCGAGTGCCGCGCGCAGCGGATGCATGCTTCCGACAGAGTGACGGCGCTTGCCGGAACCTGGGCTTCTGTGGCCGGTGTTGCTTCCGGCCATGCGGCCACCTGCGTTCGGAGGATGTGCAGCAAGATCGGACGTGTTGCTAGAATCGCACACTTTGTGGGAAAGATGTCAACAACGTTCTCAATGGAGGAGAGAGGTTTCTAGGATCGGGCCAAGGTGATTACCTGGTTGAAGGACAGATGGAGAGAGATGGGTTTCGGCCCAGTGCCCGTGTTGTGGACTTGGAGATGACCCGGTAAATCTTCCGCCCAAGCCCGAAGATCTTTGAGGGCTTGTTGCACCCTGGTTGACAGAGTAGCTCCGCCTTGGTTGCGTTGCTCGTATATCGAGCGAACAGTCTTAGTGACGAGGGCTGCCAGGCGAAGACTGGCGATGTGATACGCCGTGTCTTCAAAATCATCGCCGCAACGTTGGCCCAAAATGGGATCCGTTGGCAGGTCTATGCCGATGTCGCTGTCTTGAATGGCGGTCGGGTGCCCCAACTTGGATGCCCATATCCGGTCGAAGATGTATGTCGTCCAGAATAGCCGCTTACGATGCTCACGTAGGTCCGGGTCACGAAGCTGGGACTCTGGAATGTTGAGATGCAAACCCATGACAATGGCCATGCGCATGGCCGTGCCGGACATGACGAAGGCACTGTACCGCCGATTGAGAGCCAGAGAATAGAAGGACTGGGGAGGTCAGAAGGTATACACAATCACGGTCCCGTCACCACTCACAAGCAAGAGCATAATCTCGATAGAGTCTGTCCCGGGGCGCTCATCGAGTACACCGAGAATCCTGGAGGCCTTGGCGAAGTACGCCATACCGGGGAAGTCCTTCTCAGAGGGAATGGATCTCGTCGAATAGAGCTCTCCTATGGCGAACAGAGCCCATAGCTTGGACCTTAGCATGAGATCGCCCCATGAGGGGTTGTGTATGCTCTGCTCCAGGTTTTCCATGATCAGGCTTCGGCGGACGACATGATAACGACGACTGACATATTTGAGCGCGACTTCGACCAGGAACCGGGACCTCGACGGGGTCGGCCAGGCGACGTCCGACTTCACGAGCGACATGAGCTCCGTGTCCGGGGCATAGTTGACCCGGAGCATGTGCTTGGGCTGCGGGGCGAAGGGGTCGGAGATGACCTGGCGGAAACGGGTCGAGAAGGCGGCATCTGCGACCTCCCCGATCAGGATGGGTGTGCGAAAGACGTTTGCGTTGATGAACCACGGCCGCACTTCGAGAGTCGCACTCGCGGCTTCCTCTCCGTCATCGCCCCCTCGACCCGGGGATGGCGTCGTCGCCCTGTTGTTGCCTGTGTGGGTGTTCTGGGCGGCGACGGTGGCGTCTCCTTGCGTACATGGAGAGTTCGAGGCATGCTGGGCGCATTGGCTCTTGAGCCGCCGGATCTCGTCCAGAAGCCCGTCGATGTAGCTGTTGGGCGGGGTGTGAGCTTCAGCGGATGCCCAAAAACCAGGATGAGGATCCCCCTTACCTCTGCCTGACCTTGACCTGTCTGTTGCGGCGCGGGTATGTGCACTCGGCACCTTTCCCGGCATGCCGACAGTTTCCGCACGGCTGGTCGCCAGAGCATTTGACCTTTCGTGAATGGCATCTCCGACAGCTGCAGCCGGCCCGCCGTTAGCCACAGGACCCGGATGAATGAAAAGAATCCGCTTGACGAGCTCACGCAGTTGACTTGATCGGCGGCAGAGGCCCGTCTTCCAAGGGGCTTCTACTACCGTCCTCTGTGCGGGGCGGGGTTTCGTTGCATGCTGCCATGAGGAGGGGAATAGGAGCATCCAACACGATGCCACGGACACGACAATGCGTGTGTGTGTGTGTTTTGCATCGCTGCTCGGGAATCGTTCTTTCTGAGGCTCAATGACACCGATGTGTCATACGCAGGGCGGACGCTCTCACCGATGACGGCGAAATGGCAAGATGCCGATGGCACAGTGTGGCCCGGGCGGGCTTCCAGTATTTCCTCATGTGGGAGGAGGGGGCCGCTTACCCCCCGGATTTTCGGCAACGGCTCCAGCTTATATCTCCGGTGTCGTCGGCAAAGACAGGCACTTGCCGAGATGAGTCATCCGCCCTGCTGCCCGTCGGTACCCGTCTTCTGCCATGGCGCCAATGTCTGCATTGTGCTACTTGGGCCGTATTGGCGAAACCTGGCTGTGGACTTTTAACTAGGTATGCGCCACCCTCAGAGACTGGACCAAATGCAAATAGGCAGACCGCCCAAGAAAACTTTATGAGAGAGCATCCAGCCCGAGATGGTCTCTCGGGATGCCTCTGATCATCGACCATCCAGAGGCAGGACAGAACGCGGGACATTGCGACAACATTATCAACATTTCTCGTACGGTCTCGGCGTTGTTGACTGACATTTTAGATTCATTGTTCAAGATCTACAACTGACGTAGCATCTAACCTACCTAGACAAGCTCGCACGGTCGTCTCTCTTGCCGGGTTGCCCTTCTTGCTTGATTCAAAGTGATTACATCCAGCCCGCGCGATCTGTCGTCACAGGATTGCTTCAACAGCAGTTGCGACACCGGATACATTGCGGCAAAATTGTTCACTCTAAGAGAAATTCTCGCAAGATATCTTTCCACGATGGTAGCGGCGGGCTAGGCTCGAAGCTCTTTGTGACGCGCTCGTACCATTTCCCTTTCCACTCCGCCAAAGTCCATGTCTTCCTCGTCTCGATGAGCTGCTCCACATCCTCGTACTCGCCAGGATCAAAGTTACAGCGGACAACGGATGTCCCGTTGACGATGTCTCGTATCGCTTGTGGGAACCCCTCATACAAGTAACTGTGGTTGGCAGCCTTTTCGTAGGCCACGCCGCCGGGTCCGTCCCCGCGACTTCGCGGGTTCTGTCTCCTCTTTGCCCATGGCTGAGGCGGAAGGATACCGCGCGAGTAACACTCGTCCATCGCCTCTTGCCACGCTGCATCCCGTAGAACGACCGTCTGGAAGATCTCCGAGCATCGAGTATCCCCATCCCCATCCAGAACTAACGTGAAAGATCCGGAGGGCATGCCAGCGGGGCCGAGAGCCAAGGCTTCCATGATCCACAGGGCGACTGCTCCCGATATTTCGTTTGCTTCCAGACTTGCCTCGAACCGTAGCCGATCGAAGAACGTCTTGTACGCAGTATGGTGTAGAAAAACATTCCTCCACAGGCTTATGTGTCTCTCGACCCGTAGGAGTGGATTTTCTCGGCAGAAGGGAATCAAACCCAATGCGTGACACTCGGGATTCGACACGGACTCACGGTCTTCCATGAGCTTGATATGCCTGATTTGCGCACGATGCGCTGGTGTGACTGATTCCAAGAACCGAATGGCTACGGCGACGGCCGAGTAGCGAAATTTAGAAAGTCCGGGGTTGCTGTCGTTATCCCAAAGCCCGTAGCTAGCGTCCTCCTCGAAGGTGTGTGTCCCATAGAGAAGCCACAGCATCTCCTCGACCTCCTGTTGGGTAGGAATAGCCCATGGCGCAGGGCTGTAATCTATGAGGCGTGCGATGTCCATGGGAGACTGTCCAGCATTATCACATAACCTGCCGAACTCGTCATTGAAACGAAACCTGTAAAAGGACAACGTTTGCAATACGAAGCGAATGAAACTACGATGAGTAGATGGGGTTTCGCCGAATGGTCCCGATGGTATAACCTCCCTGTGGGCGTCCCTTTTAGTTCTCATCATTTCAATGACTGGTTCGTATTTGGGATAACAGTCGGTAATTTCGGCTTGTATGTCCTCGTGGAGGAAGCGACGTGGCAGAAGACAAACAAAAGCATCGAGATTGCCGTGCAGTTCCCGCATTGCCAGGTGGAAATACCCAGCGTGCACGCGATGCTCTGGAGGGTAGAAAGTCGAGAAGGTAAGCGTGTTTGCCTTTAAGGGCAACCCCTTCATTTCTTCTGCGACGCGTTTGCACGTATACATGAGGGCGAGGTCAACCGGCAGGTCATTGACAGCACCTCTCATTCTGTTGGTTTCGGGGTTCAGGACGTAGCCTCCCTCGAAGGTGACATACTGTCTGTAGATCGCGTCCCGTAATTCGCGGGGGAACTTGAAAAACGACAACATTTCGGTCTTTTGTCGGTGGGTTTGGAAGAAGTAACGTTTATCAGCTGTTGTGCAAACGAAGTGGTCGTTGATGGTGCGATCGGAGACGTTGATAGTTGGGGGGATGCATTGGGAATTGTCTCAACAGCCAGGGTGATGGCAGGGGAAGGGGTATTAGTATGAGATTTTTCCAAAGGGGAGGGTGGGGGGTCCTTGAGCTGGTCAGCAGCCGAGCGTTTGAGTTCCTCAATTGAACGCCACCAGGTGCCACCAGCCAGTGACTGCATTTGGCCCTGGCGGCGGTGAAAGTACCTACCTACTCCAAGTCTCTCGTAAATCAGATCCACACCTGTCCGACCTTGCATTCATGCCCGAGAATGACATACAAGAAAGGACACATTACATACATGGGTTGTGTCCCACGCGTCTTCGCAGAAGAATTGATTGATGCGAAAAAAGATAAGGGGCAATATTTTTATTTAAGAACGCTGATTTAACTAGCGTAGAACCAATTGGATCCAGCAGTCAAGACCAGTCACACGATGCAAAAAAAACAGCAGTAAAAAGCCCAATACAAGCACTATGCCCCATTCTCATGCTGTCAACCCAGTAAGGTAGCTTGTTTAAGAACACACAGTACCATAGGATTGGTATGGTCTATCTAAAGCAATACAGGTTAGTTTGATATTGCACAGTGATTCTACAGGCTGAATTTGTAGATGAGGCAAAGCATAGGCCAGGAGGTAAGGTAGAAAGCTAACCTAACTCAATGCCAGATTGACTCACTGGAGATGGCTTCGCCGCCGTCAAGGTCTATACCATCAAGGTCTGTGGCTAACTTATATCAGTCATGTACAGGAGGAGGGAATGTTTCGAATGCGTGAGGGTAGACTCACCAAGAACTCTCAACCATAGAGGTATTGAACCTTGAGATGCAGGCTTTTCAGATATACATGGTCGGCAAGGATGGAATCTCCTTTGCTAGTCAGCAAGTCCAATATCAGCACATAACATCAGACATACCTAGGATTCTCCTATTGACCATACCTGCAACCTGCGAAACCTGCGATCCAGACGAATCATCCCTCAGCTGCACAAAACCTGCCTCTTTAAAGATTAGCGTCATGTCACTCAGCGGCATGCTGAATCCAAGAGCTCACCTACCAAAGCAACCAAATCAAATCCTTCTTTCCAATCTGATCAAGCCATATCCTGCTAAAGGGCCTCAGCACAGCTCACATCATAAGTCAAGAAGTTGACAGGACGTATATCATACTATACCTCAGTCATGGCCACACTCAACATAGACAACCCCTTCAACCTGCCCTGCCCCTACAAGCCGTTAGTCAACATAGGAGATGGGAGGCGATGAAGAAATGAAACATACTCTCAACCATGACCCCTCGGAGGTCGTGCGGCAGTTGACGGCAGCTCAGATGAGCGCCGTTGTCGAACAATACGGAGGGAAATCGTTATACAGCGTTGTTGCTGTTGACGCTAGGATGGACGATCACACCGTGATCGCTGGTTTTACACGTTAGTCAAACGCTACCTAGTTTACGTTTAATGTTTTGCTTACACATCGCGAGCGTTGGATTGGCGCTCCTTCTTCTCGACAGCCCAGCAGCCAATTCGGGCCTGATCATCAGGACAAGGCAGGTCCTGCGGCAGAGGCTCTGCTTCTTTGTCGGCAGGATGGCCCAGCAGCAGGAGGACATTTCGAGGATCGCGACGATCAAGCAACACCCAGGCTGGCTGCAGGCTGTGATCTGCGCCATCCAGTGGGTGCGGTACAATTGACGCTGCTGAATTCATTAGCTTTTGTTCTGCACATCGCCAGAGAGCAATACTTTACGACGGAAGTCTGAAAGTCGGAAATCTCATCAGTCAGCTACTACCGGCTGGTTTTATTGTGTAACACACTTACAGAGATGTTGTTGGAAGATCTGAGGTGTCCCGACAGTCAGCCACCTGAATGGTGCTCATTCTGGAAGGGGAGACTTACATACTGTTGGTGGAAAACTCGATGCGATTGTCATACTCGATACGCCTCACCAAATCCTTGAGGGGTGTCAGCTTGCCGAAACGTGTGGTTAACGGAGGACTCAACTCAAGTACCTAGAAAAATAAAAACACGTTCACACAATGCGTGGCCCAGAAGGGCTGAGGGGCGAAAAGTGGTATATTGAAGCTCCGAAATGATGTCACTGGCCAACACTAAATAATCATACACGGTGATTGAAGCGAACACGTAAAGACAGATAGGTGGTGTAAGGCGAGAGGTGAAGGGAGAATCCGAGACTCGAAAACAAAAGTCGATCCACCTCGAGCACCGGGCTCGTCCAACCAAGCGTCGTGTCATCCGATTGTTATGCTTGAAACGGAGGGGGCATGTGCTGTGCTATCCAGCGGAATTGAGAGAGGCCGAAGAATCGAATCGCCCATGCCGTGGCAATTTTGGCGTCGGTCGTGACAAGCCTGTGAAAGTCGAGGATGGCAACCTCTCGACGAAGGAAAGCCCGCTCAACACGTAAATCGGGGCAATCGACGAACAGATGCTTCGCAGTCTCGGCTGCTGTGCCACATTGGCACATGAAGGTATCCGCCACCTATCAATTAGCTATCAATAGAACCCCAAACATCTCATAGTCTTGCACGGAGGCAAAGTGGTAGTTGGGCAGTTTGGTGGACGAGTGTCGATATGGAGGGAGGGAGAACATACCTTCGTCTTCGCAGTGTTCAATGAATACAGATAAGACTTCAGACCAATGACACCAGTGCGGCAGTGTAGAAGCATGGTGCTCTGAGCTCTTGGGAGTCCCTTGTAATATTCAAGACTTTGGCGTCCCCATCCTTCTTGAAGGGCAGGGGGGGGAATGCGGATGGCAGACGAACGTCGGCTAGGATAGAGTGTCCGATAGGTCTCCCACTGCAGGGCACTCTCGCGTTCGGTATAGCGCCTTAGTGCATCACGCATTATCTTTTTCCTTATCACAGGCTCCGCCCAATAGTCGTCAGCACTCGGGCGCCACTTGTCGTGAGATGACCTAGGATGCCTAGCCAAGATCTTTTTCTCGAGTTGTCGTCGTGGCTCATGACAGGCACGACAGGCATCGAGGTAAAGAAACCTGTACGGATGGTGATCGAGTCGGATGATCGCGTCCTCATCGCGGAATAGAGTGTTCCAGGTAGTTTCGAGATTTTTGGCGTCTTCTGAATCGAGGTTCTGAACTCGATGTGCCATTGCCGTCCGCTGGAGGTAGAGAGAGAGCTTGTCGATGTGTAGCTCTTTGTGGAGGATATCTGACGAGGTGGTCTTGAATGCGCCTGCGATCTGTCTGAGACAAGCAGACTGCTGGTTGTTGAGCCGGCGTACAAGGTCGTCGCGCAAGCGCCACGAGAAGGTCCGATCATCGGCAGATACGAACCAGACTGCGCAGGCATATGCGAAAACCGGGCGGATACAGGTTATGTAGAGCTGTCTCATTTCGAGGAGAGACGGGCCCCACGTGGACCCAGAGATGCGACGGAGATGCATCATCTTTCTCTGGACCTTGGCAATGATCTGTTTGTTGATTTCGTTGTTGGTTAGCAAACCCAATGACAAATGTCACGGAGCCAGGGGAACTTACGAAATCCACATGAGCAACCCAGCTAAGTCTGTGGTCCAGGATGACTCCAAGCAGTCGAAGCTTAGTCTGCATACAATCCTCGGGATCAGGAAGACCTTCGATTTGAGGCATCTCCGTGGACTCAGGGCATCGGCTCCAGGGTCGGTGAAAGTGCATTATCTTGGTCTTTCCAGCGCCAAAGTAGATGCCATTCGGCGACGCCCAGGCAACCAAAAAGTCAAACAAGAACTTCAAAGCGACGCAGTTCAGCTTGTAGGACGCAGACGTGACCAGAATGCAGGTGTCATCCATATAGGAAGTTGCCAGTACCGCATCTGCCCAAGGGCAGGAGACCTTGAGACGCTCAAGAATCTGGCGGGAGAAGTAAAGATAAAGAATAGGCGACAAGGGGCTACCTTGAGGAATCCCAATGTTGACCCAAAACCTCTCTGATGTGTGACCCGGTAACACAAGAAAGGTGCTTCGATCCGAAAGAAACGAACAGACGTACAGAACAAGCCAGGTTGGGATGCCCAGTTGGATGAGAATCCGGAGAAGATCCTGACGCCCGACGCGGTCGAAAGCACCAGTCTGATCAATGGTCATCAGGGTCGCCTTGATATCAGCGGGAGCTTTGACGCACCATGCCTGGTACACGTGGTTGATGAGAGACTCCAGGGCGTGGGTTGTCGACTTGCTAGGGAGTGCAAACTGTGCGCCTGGAATGAGCTGATGAGCCATGGCAAGAAACTTTAAGCGGTTCGCAATCGCCTTCTCGATTAGCTTCCCAATAAAAGACAAGAGCGCAACCGGCCGGTAGCTTTTGGCGACATTATACGCCTCCTTCTCAGATTTGCGCAGGACGACAGTCTTGGCCTGTTTGAATATCGACGGATGATGAGACAGTCTAAATGCAGCATTGATGCCACGCTCAAGATATGGGGCGATGATGCTCGGTGCCAGTTCTGTTCCATCAGCTGCTTTGACTCGGTGCAACATCTTGAGGGCTTCTGCCGCAACACCATCCGGGCCGGGCGACCTGCCAGTGGGCATATCATCCAAGAGGGATAAAATCTCACCCACCTCCAAGCGATCGGGAGAGTAGAGCTGTTCGCGCTCGGGATCGAGACGAGGCAGTGGAAGAGCAGGTGCGGCTGGGCCGACGCTAGTATCCGGCCAGAACGAGTTCCTGATGCAACGGGCCTTCTCCTCGCCTGTGACACAGGTCGCGCCGTCTCGTACTCCCAGCAGTAACCTGGCGAAAGTCTCTGGCTTCTTTGGTCTTCATTAGGTAGTTGACGCGTCGTCGGTAGTGGTAGAAATCTGCTCCCGACCCAAGACCGCTCGTCAGCTTCGACAAAGCTCGACGTTCAAGTGCCAGGTTGAGCTTGACACTGTCGCTGACTGGCTTGGCTCGGCGGTAAACGCTGCAGGGATCGGCCAAGGGAACGTAGTGGGCTACAGCGTCTCGCAGGATCTGGAGCAGGTCGAAAAAGTAATGATCGATACCAGCCTTGGAACAGACCAGCCGCCGAAGAAGTCCCGCATCCTCCAACTGCGCGGCCACATCCCTCCGGAACTCTGAACGATCCGCCTGGGACCAGACATATCGAGTGCCCCTCACTCGGCCGGGTTCCACAGACAGGATCGTCTGTATAACGCGGTGATCCGACTCAAAGCCCCGGACAGCAAGTGGCCCATGGTCTTGAATCTGGTCTGCAATCGAACAGCCAGCAAATGCCAAGTCAATGGTGGAGCAAAAATTGCCGTCCTTCTGCGTGCCACGAGAGTAGGTGATGGTGGGCTTGGTGAGGCACCTCATGCCGGCGATCTGAGTGCCGTGGTACAGTTGGTCCGCCTGTGGGCTGTTGGGCTTGACGTTCGGCCCGCCCCAAAGTGGATGATGCAGATTGAAGTCACCGAGAAGGAGATCTGATGGACTGGTTGCACATGTGGCAAGGAGCTCAGCCATGTCGAGGTTCAACGTATGATTGTAGACGTTGTGAATAGTAATCGAGCCAGACCGTGTCGAAAGCTTCAGGGTGGCCACCATAGATTTGTTGCCATTGTCGTGAAACAACACGTTCCAGTCTGCAAGGGGAATCGAATCGTGGACGTAAAATCCGATGCGATAGAGAGAGACGAGCTCTTTGGGTGGCCGCGGCTCTTCTGCTGACTTCCTTTTCTTTTTCTCATGCTCCGCACAGGCGATTGCGAAAGGGCCGTCGTCCTCTTTAAGCGGACGAACAGCGCAAAACTCTGCCTTGTAACCACGACTCTGCCACCATGCAAACTCGGGCGGAGGATTTTGGATGGCGATAATTTCTGGCTGGCGACCAACGCAGGTCAGGCATCGCAGGAGATACCTGAGCCTGCGCTTGCTGCCCTTTAGGTTGACCTGCCATGCGACAAGAATCCGGTCTGATGGAGCGGAAGACCGTCGAGACTGCTTTGCAGCATGGGTACCGAGGGCTGTTATACGGCCCATTAGGAGGGATTTTTCTTCCTTTTTTTTCGGAGAAGGACAAGGTGAAGGAATAATCGATAAGGGGCAACGTACAGGTGGCAGAGAGCCAACAAGAACGGGCCCACAGCCGCCGACGGGCGATCGTCGGCAGCTGCGTTAGAGGTAGAGGGCACAAATGTGAAGCTGAGAAGTTTGAACAGATGATATCTGAGAGCGTGATATGATGGCTTTTTTATATGTGACATCTGTGACTGTGTGGGTGGGTGGAAGTACGCAACGACGACTGTAACCCACTTCGCCTCCCTGATGGACGGGAAGCATAACTTCCATACCTAGGTAGGAAAACGTCCAGCGCGAACACTGGCCTCTCAATGGACTCGTTTCCGGGGTCAGGACTCCCTCCCACTTGGCTGCAGATTTGTGGAAGACATCCTAGGGTTACACAACATGAGCCCTTTCTCAACGGCGATGGAAGGGCTGTAAACCTGAGACGTATGAAGGGCTTGCATCGGTCGGCAGATGCCCGACATGGCAGAGGTTTCTGTGATCAAGAAGCCGATCGTAATCAGTTGCTGGTGAGTATTGGCGTCTGTGAATGGGGGCAACCTGAACGATCTGATATGTGTACCTAGCCAGGCGGGTGGCAAAAAAAGCCGGACCCTTAAAAATATGTGATCCAGTCAGATATTTTTGTGGTCAACTATGCTAAGCGGTACTTTCCCCTCTCCAACTATCAGCATTTAACGTTGGTATTCTCTATCAAATCCCTTTATAGGAGTCCGGCTTTTTTTGTCCCCCGCTTGCTAGCCTAGGTACGGTCCCAGAAGTTAGTGAGACACCTGCGTGGCAAGCCAAGCCAGTAAGTAATGCACTAAAGAAGAAGATCGTGGGGTGGGTATTAGTTTGGTTTGGCTTTGTGGATCTATTGGCGGTTCCCTCTGGGTCTCGGGCAATATCACTTGCCCCTTGAATTCGACCAACACGGAACAGATTCTGGCCTATGCATCAGAGCTCGATGGGAAACTGAAAGGGAGGCAGCACTGGCGGGTCCGGGTGGATGCCCGGCTAAGACGGAGATACCACACGCAACCAGGGCGATCCGTCTTGGAGTCGCCCTGATGTGCTCAGTGTTGAGCATAACACTTATGCGGTGTTTTTTAACTGTGTTTTCTTCGTATCCTGCAACTGTGTGACCTTAAGAGGAACCGCATTGGCAACGTATCTTACATGTCTCAAGGTCGCACAGATATCTGTACACAAAACGAAAAATGCGCAACGACGACAGCTGAGGCGTAGCAGCAGTTATCTGCTACCCTCATGCTTGTCCATCGTTGATTCCACAGGATTCTGGTCTTTCAATCCGAGTCAGTAGGAGCCAAAGGATGACTTAAATTAAAAGTGGCGATACCAAAAAAGCTCACTCGGCAAGGGGCGTGTTCGAGGTTTGCAACCCCAACCCCCCGTCAGACCTCGTCCATGGTGCCCATCGACTAGGCGAATTAGCATTCGGCGAGAGCTTACAAAATCCATCACGCGTCCGTCGATTTCAAGCGAGACTGATCAAAAACGTTCTCCCATCTTTCTTTCTTTGTGTTTTTGCTCCGACCGATTCTTGTCTGATTCTCCATGACACAATCCCACACACTCCCCTCTCACCCTATCAACTCCCTCGCCAGCAATGCCCTTTGCTTTTCAGTTCGGTCAAATGACGTTGGGGAGCCAAGGAAGTCCGTCACATGCTTCCAAGTTCGAAGTCAAGTCATCAGCTGCGGAGGGTGACAATGACTGGGAAGCCATCGACTCTCCAAACACAGGTGCAGCATCCTTCTACCATTATGCCGTAACGTCCATCCTAGATGGACACCTCCAGCCCGAGTATGCTTGCTTACTTCCACTGGCCGTTAGTTGTCACTTCTTCGCCACCCAACACTCGCACGGAGTCTCGACGACTTAGCCAGGTTTCGAACGCCGTGCTTACGGCGGATGAGGCTCCCGCCTCCAACGGGGCGGCATCATCTGTCCCGAGACAAGTTAATTCAGGCTTGAAGACAGCTCCGGACGGACCGCCAGGGCTGTCTCCAGTCGGCCAGCTCAGTGCTGGTGCAGGCACCACTGAGTCTCATTTGGGCAAACTCATCCGACAGGCTGTCGATGAAGGAGTCAAGCGGGTTATGAAGGAGACTCTCGAAGGAGCCTTAGCCCAGGCTGTTCGACAATCTGTCAACGCGGCCAACAAACCGAACCGGCCGGATCCGCCAACACTGAAATTCATCATTCACTCGACGCATGCCATCGAGAAGCTCCAGCGGATGGGTCCGGGCATGATCGCCGCCAGGTTCGGTGAGCAAAGTGCTCCCTTCAACAAGGTCATGGGGACCTTTGTGAGTGGCAATTGTCTGAAACTCTTTTGCGAAAGCGAGAGTGCTCTTGAGGAGATCAAAGAACGAGTAGGCTTTGTGGGACATGTTCTCGGGATATATCATCTCAGGCTCGTCCCTACTGTGTTCTACGTCGAAGCCATTGGGTTTGATTTCACGGACGCAGAGCTGAAGAACGCGAAAGACAGCCTAGCAAAGTGGGGTGCCGACAACGGCGTCAAGTTCGCCAGCGTCACCAAAAGCTTCAGAAGGGTGGTTCTGGGAATGTTGCACAAAGAGCATGCCCGGGCATTGTGCTCGAAATTCGTCTTCTTGAATGGACGCAAGGGATTTGTCGAGTAAGTCCAATCCGTCCCTGTAAGGGTTTTTTTTTTTTTTTTTTTTGGAGGCTAGTACGCTGATGTATAATTCTGGCAGGCCCATCGATACCCGCTCGCTTCCGTACTTTTGCTTCAACTGCAGTGCCCCCGGCCACTTCCGCCACCAGTGCCAGAGCTCTCCGACATGCGGGAAATGCGCCGGAGATCATGCTTCGTTCAACTGCGCTGTGGCCAGCGACTTTACCTGCCCGAATTGCAAGAAAGGCCTGGGGTTCAATGCAACGAGGGAGGACTTGGACCACCAGGCGTGGTCTCCCAAGTGCAAGTTTCCCGAGACTACCGCCATGTTCAAGGAATGTAGGAAGCACGCAGGCAGCCCTCTTTGGGCAAAAAACCTCCAACAAACCTCTGCTGACCCGCCTGTCCCGAAGGAGGGCGGGGCAACGGCCAAACGACGTGCCAAAAAAGACCCGATCAACGCATCCGATTCCAAGCTACAAACGACAAATCTCAGTGCTGAGTCGCGGCCGGCTCCGGTCACGGCTCCGGTCACAGCTCCAACAAAGGCCCCAACCAGGGCCCCAACCAAGGCCAAGGCCCAGGTAAAGCTCACGATCCTGGGCCGGGAATCGACCCCGGAATTGGACCACGAATCGGACCCGGAATTGGACCCGGACACGATCATGGAAGTATCTCCCGATCGCCCGCCCAGCGGCCTAATCCCGCGTTCCACACCCACCGCCGAAGGAGCCCCGACAGCAACACCTTCCCAAAAGCTTCAGTTGTCATGGACAGATCAGGCAGATCGAACTCTCAAGAGAAGGCGCATCACTCGCCACAAGGGCAGCGTGGTTTCCAACTCCCAGATTGTCGAGTATGATGGGATCATGAGCCTTCGGTCTCCGAGCTCCTCGGCAAGCCGGGGAATTTCATCTTCCCCCCGGATGAGCCCCGTAGTCCCTTCCAGCCTGAGCAACGTCATTGCTCTCAGCCCCACCGATCCAGCATTTCCCAGCTCAGAGAACGAAGATGATTATTGAACGAGTCGAGTTCAGACCCTTCACGCTAGAGAGCGAATGACGCGAGCCTCACGCCGAGGCTTGTTCCGGTGCCCAGGCGAAGTAACACTGTGCTCGGGTTGCGCGAATGGTTTGCTTGCGGTCAACCTCACCTTTGTCTTTTTGAATGCCGTCTTAGAAGATGAGCTAGCTAGAAAACACCACTGAATCAAACTCAACCTCCTCTCTTGCGGGAGGCCAAGGGCAAGGGCATAGGGACGAGATGGTGTGGGAATGTAAGGTAGCCATGAGCAGCAGTACACGGACAGAAGTTGTTGTCATCTGCACTCTCCTTTGCGGCAGTAGCCACCCAAATGCCGATACACCATGCGAGTATGTGTAGATTGCATCAAGTTTCACGCAAGGTGCCGCGCAGACCGCTACGCCGGGCCTCCCCAGCCTGCTTCCACTTGGCAGCGTCCTGCCGAGAGGAATGGAGCTCTCTGCGCCCCCGTGATTCGTGGATGATTGCCGGTGCGGTCGAAACAAGGAAATAAGCATACCGAGTTGGCGCCCCGCCGGGGGGGGGGGGGGGTGGGTCATATCGACATGGGTCGGCGACAAGTGATATCCACCTTCCTGGTCCTTGCCGAAGAAGGATATTGAGAGTGGCGCTTTTGAATTCGTTTATTTGCGGGATGCTTTTCTCCGGGGCTTGCCTCCTTTCCGGTGGGATGAGAACCACCGACCGGTGCCGGAGGGTGACCTTGGACCCCCGTGATTGGGGGGAATTTGGCGGGCATGGGCCGCATGTACAGATCTTGAAGAACCACCAAGGGGGGGAAGAGAGAGGTATGGTTACATTCGGTGCGACGGTTGTGGGACTTGTTGGCATAGAAAGTCGCCCTGAATTTGCTGTTGAATGGAGCCGGATTCTGGGCAGGAAACCTGACTATGAATGATATAAGTTCGTCGGTGGAATCCCGCACTGATTGGCGTCGTTGCTGATGCTCAGACTCGCACCCTACCGGCATCGATCAGATCCCGCACCATGGCCCCATTCGTCCTTGTTCCTGTCGCGGTACTCGCTGCCCTGAGCGGCGCGGCCGCCCGTGACATCTTTGTGTCCCCCACCGGCACCGGCACGGGGACCCTGGACGCCCCGCTCGGCTCCGTGCAGTCTGCTGTCGCCGCCGCCGTCGCCGGCGATACCATCTACCTCCGGAAAGGCACATACGCGCCGTCGGCCAACATTCAGGTTGCGAAATCCGGCACCAGGACGTCGCCCATCACCATCCGGCCCTACCCGGGCGAAAAGGTGATTATCGACGGCGGGAACATGCCCGGGTGAGTCAAAAGGAAAAGAAGAAAGAAGATAAAAAAATAAACCCCCATAAAAGAAATTGGGTAAACACCATCCCTGGGAATTGCTGTTGACGCTTTTCACAGGACCCCCAAGGCCCTGGGCGAAGCACTGCCCAACCCCGAGAGAGGCGTCTTCCACATCCAGAACGCCAACTACTGGGCGCTGTACGACCTGGAAATCATCAACGGCCCCTACGGCATCTACGCCCGCGACGCCTCGCACAACTACTACGACGGCCTGTCGACGCATGACAACTACGAGACGGGCTTCCAGCTCGAGGGCGCCTCGGCCAACAACACCGTCGTCAACCTCGACTCGTACCGCAACCGCGACCCCCGCAAGAACGGCGAGAGCGCCGACGGCTTCGCTTGCAAGTCGGGCTCCGGCGAGGGCAACGTCCTGCGCAACGCCCGCCTCTGGGACAACGTAGACGACGGCCTCGACCTCTTCATGTTCGCCAGCCCCGTCACCATTGACCGCGTCTACGCCTGGGGCAACGGCTACAACCGGCCCGAGTGGGCCTTCTCCCCCTTCGAGGGCGACGGCAACGGGTTCAAGCTCGGCATCACGGACAACCCGCCCGCCAACCACGTCGTCAGCAACTCCATCGCCTTCGGCAACTTCAAAAAGGGCTTCATCGACAACGGCAACCCGGGCGCGCTGACGTTCGACCGCAACACGGCGTGGAACAATGGCGACACGGGCTTCCACATGCGCAGCTCGTCCTCCCGCATGACGGGCAACGTCGCCGCCGCCAACGCCGGCGCCGCCCAGGTCAGCCTCGTCGCCACCGTGACGGCCTCGGGCAACTCGTGGAACTCGGGCTCCTGGTCCAACAGCTCCTTCGTCAGCCTCGACGCCTCCGTCCTCAAGGGGCCTAGGGGCCCCGACAAGAAGGTCCAGGGCAGCGACTTTCTGATCCCCAAGTCAGGCCAGGCCATCGGCGCGACCACGCGCTAAGGGGGCTCCAGTACCACCTCAGCTTCAACGTATTTATTCCACACTTTCTCTCCATAGTACATACACATCACCTCAAGACTTGGGTTCACCCTTAGTACCGTGACCATGACGAAAGCCGTGTATGGAAAGTCATGTTCCTCTCATCAAGCCGAGCAGCATGGTTTTGGCACGTGAAAAATGGAAACCTGCGAGACACCTTTCCCATGCAACCAACTTCTCTGCCCTCCAACCTGGATAACTCCTACAAATGCGGAAGAAAGCCCCATCATCTCGTACACGACATCATCACACAGCCATCACGATACATCCCTCCTCGGCGGCGGGAGAACCAGCTCATCCCGGCCCATGACCTCCACCGTGCCCTCTTTCCCCCGCCAGAGATACCGCACATGGAGTGCCTTGCGCCGCAGCGGCGCCGGGTCCCAGAACCCCAACAGCGAGCCCTTTCTCACGCCGGCCGGGATGCGAAGGCCCCCATCCTCAACCAGTGCCGCCACCGCGAGCGTCACGTCCGCGACCTCCTCGGCCGCCCAGTCGTCACCGTCGTCATTGTCTCCATCGCCGCCGCCGCCGTCGCCGCCCTCGTTCTTTACGCCAAACTTTGCGCTCAGTACGACGAGGCCGCCGCGCTGACGCTCGACGCGCTGACGGGCCTCAACGGCCCCCGCGAGCAGGGACGCGACCTCATCGGCCGCGGCGCGCTTTCGCGCGACATAGGCTTGCAGGTCAACCTCTGTGGGGCGGGTGCGTCTCGGTCTCGCCAGGAAGTGCCGCGCGGCAAAGGCGACGAGAGGCGCGACGCCCGCGCAGCAGAACAAGATGGCGGCGCCACTGTGTTCGGCGTGCGGGGAGAGAAGGACGGGGACGCTGAGGCGCTGGCCGAGACGCGACCAGTACAAGGAGAGGTGCAGGCTGTGCGGGCTGGCGCCGAGCTCGAGACCCAGCTTGGAGAAACGGCTGACGGCCCAGAGGTTGCGAACGGCGACGTATCCGTCGAGGAGCGTGTTGGAGCACAGCTCCAGTTCGAGCCTGGCGGGGCTGGGACCGGGGAGCAGCAGGTCACGGCCGTACCTGAGGTACCCGGCCACCGTATTGGCCGTCAACGATGCCGAGACCGTCCACGAGCCGCCGTCACCGTTGCTGCTTTCACGGTCCAGCCCGCGGATGCCACACTCCCCCCTGGGGGAGTCGTCGTGGCCCGTCGACGGCATCCGCTCCGGCGACGTCGTGTACCCCATCTCGAAGCTTGCCGACGTTCTCACGGGAAACTCGGTGAGCAGCTGGTCCTTGCTCACTTGCGTAAAGTCCCCGAGGAACTTGATCGCCTCACCAGGCCATACGCTCCAATCGCCGCTGTCGGCGATCGCGTACGCGGTGCCGGCCCCCATCCAGCGGTGGATGCCGAAGCCGATTCGAGGAGGCTCCTGCGCCCATGGCTTTCCGGACCGCACGCTTCCCTCCAGCAGGATCGGATTCGGGTCATTTGGCAGATGGATCGGGTGCGACACTCTGGCCGTTAGTGAAGGTTCAGGCAGCGCCTCGCTCTCTACTTCGATTGCCGTCTTGGCGATGCGGTCTTGGGCCGTCCGCCGGATGATGTCCTGTCGGAATCTGAGACTGATCAGGGGACACGGACGCTGCTCGGCAAGCTGGATGATTCGCTTGCGGGGTATGGTCAAGGGTAACAAGGGTTGATAGCGATCGGCCAGCAATGGAAGAGGGACCCTGTATATTTCCTCGACGATTCCGTAGACAGAGCCGGTCAATGTCACCTGTGCTGGGGGCAAGTAGAGCACGGGTTCCGGCGACCGTTCAACATCGCCAGCTGCGCTTCCACCGACCGCAATAGACGGTACGCGCATCGATGCGGATGCAGCACGCCGACTCGTCGACAACGCTGTCCTCTCAACCATCCGGCTAAGCGCCGGAAGCCCTACCGTCACGGAATGGCTCAGTGTGAAGTCCAAGGGTGTCACGGTGGAGCCCTGCCGGACCGCTTTCGAGGCATCGAATCGGATGCCCAGATCCGATGTTGTCTGTACCACATCAGCCGCCCGTTGCCTCAACTGCTCCTTCAGCGATGAATCATATGTATGTCGATAATCCTCGTCCGGGGGTATGTATGGCGCATCCGTCAACTCCCTCGATTGGGCCGCATCGTAAAGCGCTCGCCGGTAGGGGTCGATCAGCGTCTCGAAACCCCTCTGCACCTGATTGAAGTGCGGCTGCGCGACACCGTGCAGGCTCTCGGGGAGGCCGTCCTTGTGCAAGTACAGCACCAAGCGGTGGTATGCCCTCCGGATCTGGTCCGGTGTCAGGGACGGGTCTTTGGCCAGGCACAGCAGGTCGTAGTAGTCCCCATCGACGCCGTCGGGCGGACTAGCGCCTCCAAGATCCGTATTCACGGCGGTGGTGCTGTCGTCGCCGAGGTCGGAGGCGAGGGTCATGCGCTCAACAATGGATGAGGCGTCGTCATCGCCGAACTCGTACTCTTGGCGCGTGGCGGCGAACTGCTCGTTGAGGGAGAAGCGCGACGAGGGGGAGCGTAGGCTGTGGTGCTGCTGTTGCTGTTGGTAATTGATGGGGTGGAGGTAGGAGTAGTCCTCCCATGCGGCCGAGGAGCGGGCGGAGGAATTTCGCGAGGGCCCGCCGCGGGTTCGGCGGACTCGGAGGCTGCCGGAGCGGCTCGGGGAATCGGCCATGATTGCGGGGGAAAGAGAGGAGGAGAGTGGGGATCGGAGATTGGAAGGAGGAGGGGGAGGAGGAGGAGGAAAAGGAGGAGGAGGAGGAGACGGCCGACAGACGAATGCGACTGCGAGGATCACAAAGACAAAGAGAGGTTGAACAAAGGAAGGTTTGGCACGAGGAGAGACAAAGAGAGGAGGCCCTGTGAAGACAATTACTCACTGCTTCTGTTTACTTTTCCAGTGACAACCAAACCTGCTGGCCCGCTTGCCCGCCTCGTCGTCTAGCGCAAGGACGAATGAGGGGAGCTTCTGGGCCTTGGTCGCATGGATCCACCCCAAACCAACCTGGGGGAGGAGGGGCAACGACGACGCGACGACGTTGCCAGCTTGTGTCCTGTGCTGTTTTTCCTGGGGGCGCACAAGCCGATGTTCGGGCTGAGGGGGGTTCCCAGCTGGCAGTGAGTCAAGGACAAGGACAAGGACAAGGACAAGGATAGGACATCACTGGCTCCACCATCGGTCCATCGTTTGACATGATGCCATGGGATTTCCAGTTTGATTACCTAACCGGACCTGGGAACTGGGCTGGAGAGGACTCGGAACAGTGCAGATGTCTGCAGATGCAGACACAGAGTCCGAGTCCGTATCTGCATGCGAATCGATATTTGATGATTGACAATTGGTAAGGTGACTCCACTTGAGCATCGGGTTGCCCCACAGCGTCTGTTTGCGCTGCCACGGCGACGGCGGCTGCCAACGTGGCGGTGAGGCGGAAGATACGGCCCCGCTTTCTCGGCTCATTCAACGTTAGGCCGGGCTCATTACGCCAAGATCGGGGCCTCAAGTGAACCACAACTGCTCCCTTTGGAGGCGGCAAACTGCTCTTCCAACTCCCATGCCACGTACCGTATGCTAAAACGCCTCGCAATTGCTGATCGCCCCCAGACCAAAGCCGTCTAATAGAAACCAACAAGAACCCAGCTGTCACATAATTGTGCCAATGTCACAAGTGCCACGTGCCAGTCACCAGGTGTCAAACAACAGCTGAGGGCTGCTTGCTACCAGCTGCCAGCAGCCGTTCTCCCACTTCGAAACACCACAAATATGTTGATGCCCATGCTGGACATCACCAACTCTCACCCCGCGAATCCGTGACGGCATGACTACAGAAAAAAAAAATGGCCCTCCTTCTCACGCCCAAGGACCGGTACCCCTTCGAAGCCAAGGCACCGCAGGCATGCGGCAGCTGCAAGAAAATGAAGAGGAAATGCGACAAGGCCCTTCCTGCATGCGGCCTCTGCGCTCGCATGGACCGCCGGTGCGACTACGCCGAGCCGCCGCCGCCGGAGCCGCATCCCGCGCCGACCGCCCACGACTTCGCCGCCTTGCAGCTCAAGCTTCTCGATCTCGAGAGCCGGTTGAACCAAGGGGGCATCAACCCCGGCCCCTCGTCTGGCGTGCCTGCGGCGCTCGGCCCCTCTCAAGGTCATGGACTTGATCCTGGGTCCGTCTCATCGTTGAGGTCTGGCAGCCGTGACAGCAGCATGGAAGACACGCCGCCCTCCGCGTCGGCCTACACCTCTGTTGACCCACTCTGGGAACAGGCCCCTGTCGCGCAGTTCCCGCCCGATGTGTTTCTGGACATTCACACATTTGAGTGGTTGAACCAAGCCCTCCCAAGACCCGTCATTGACATACCCGCCGTACGTGACGACCAAAATCACACCCCCCCACGTCCTGTCTCTGCCACTCCCTTCGTAGGCATCGCCAGTGATGAGGCCTGATCCAAATTGACTAAATGAATGACTGACTGACTGACACACGCATGCCGTCTAGGAGGTCTTGGAGCTGATCGGCGACGGCGCCGCGGTCCAACACACCGTCAATGCCTATTTTGCCACAACCCACACCTGGCTCCCCATCATCTCCAAGAAGCGCATGCAAATGGGCGTCACCCTGGCCCAGGGGGGTCCGGATCTGGCCATGCTGTTCCTCGCCATGCAGCTCGCGACCGCCCGCCCAGAGCCCGGCGTCGCTCCGGCCCACCTCGCCGTCTACCGCGCCGCGAAGCGCTTCCTATCACTGCTGGAGAACGGCGGCGCTACTTCCCTCATGGTACTGCAGTCCATGGTGCTGATCGCCTATTTCGAGTACGCCCACGGGGTCTACCCGGCCGCCTGGATCACCATCGCGTCCTGTGTGCGCTACGCTGACTTTCTCGGACTGCCGGGATTCCACAAGGGGAACGTGTTGCTGAAGGCGCCGGTACGGACTCCCTGGTTCCTTCAGCTTTTTTTTTTTCTTTTTCATTTTCTTCGGATTTGTGCTGATCGCTGACAGACAACGGTGACGGAGCTGGAGGAGCGGTCGAGGACGTGGTGGGCGATCCTCGCCCTTGACCGCATCATCTGCCTTGGCAACCAGAAGCGTTACCTCTCGCCGGAGCCTCACGACACCGAAGCCTTTCCCATAGGCGACGAGGACTGGGTATTTCCCCTCTCCTTGCTACCCCACTCTCCTTCAGACGCACCTCTCAGAGAAGCCGAACTGACACGATCCAGGATGAAGGACGCGTCGGTCGCGCAGTCCAACACACAATCGCATCACCGCCCTCCCCATCTCAATCCCCCTTCTCTTCCCTTTGCCGCTGCGCACTCTTGGCCGGCGAGGTTGTAACCCACGCCCGCAAAAAGAAGACCACCGCGGAGTCCGCCATAGCCGCCGTCGCCGAGGCAGTCTCCCTCACCGCGGCGCTGTCCGCGATGACGGAGCAGCTGCCTGGGGGGCTCTCCTTCCTCGCGTCGCGCTGCGTGCTGTTCTCCGCCGCAGTCCTGCTGCACGACTTCCACTGCTGCTCCGTGAACCTCGACGGGCGCTTGCGCACGCCTGAGGAGACGGAGCAGCAGGTCCGCTCCATGGAGGCGTTGGTCCGCATCACCAAGGACGTAGCTGCGCTGGCTGACGAGCTGCTGCTCTTCATCCTGTCCACAGAGAGTGACGAGAGCCCTGGCAGCGGCTACAGCGATGTTGTAGGCGCCGTGAGCCCGCTGATCCTGGACGCGCTTTACGGCGCGGGGAACACCCTCGCCTGGCTCTTCAGGGAGGAAGGGTCGTCGCAGTGCGAGAACGAGGTGAAGTCCATCAAGCGCTGCCTCGAGAAGCTGGGCGTGCGGTGGAGGTTGGCAGGGGAGTACGGGCGGATGCTTGAGCAGCAGGATCTTGCGTTCATGATGCAGGAGAAGGGGCACTCGACGATGGGCGATATGTGATATATGGAATGGCATGGGGCTCGGTGTGTCTACCCGGGTGCCGCTCAGTGTTACGCCCGCTGGCCATGTCAAATCAGGCGGTAGGCTGTGTAGTCATCAGTAGATGGCCATGCGCGGCAAGCAGGTGGCCAAGAGGAATCTTGAACAAAACTACGTCATTGACTCGTCTGTGAGCGTGGTATAAGTACTATTATATGCATATATGTCCTCCCGCAAGACTCTTGGACCCAGTTGCCGGATATTCTTTCCAGTGGAAACCAGTCCGTTGGGTGTCAAATAAGAAAAACCCTCAACTGGTGGTTTATCCGCCACGGAAGGTTTAACTTGACGATACTACCGCGTATTGAATCCCTTGTGCGTTGTTTACGGACAATACGAAAACGATTGCCCATGGAAAGGCTTTGCGTGGTCTTGGTATCTTTTCTCCTCCTTGTTCCCATTTCTCATTTCTCTCCTTCACGGCTTCCTCTTGCCGCCGACACAAGTCGTTACAAAACCGCATCTCTCTCTCTCTCTCTCTCTCTGTCGAGCGGGGCATGCGTCGCTGAAATACGCAGGCGACATTGTCTTCCTCCTCTTAAGCCTTTTTATCACCCTCGCGCTCTTCGTTGGCCTCTTATTCGCCAGCCTCATGTCATTTACACACTCTTTTGAAAACCTATTTCCAGTACAACCTGACCCGGACTTTCCCCTTACAAAACTCCTATCTCAACCCTTTTCTGCTCCATCACCGTTCCTCCCAAAACCTCAAAACGTCCGCAACACCGAACGATCAGACCCCATGTCTAGCAAGCACCTCAGAAGCCCTAGAAAACACCAAACATAACAATACGGCACCAGGGCCTTCCATGGCTGCAGGTTTTGAAGTTCCAGCCTCTTATTTTCGCGCGCTTCTTGCTCCTCCATTTGAAACTACCTAGCTATCACAATGCACCACTGACTCCAGGACATGTCGTTGCACATGCTCCACTTGCTTACTATAGCAATCCCCATCCCCTTCCTCAAGGCACATACATAATGGACCCCGTCATTTGCCGCACGAGAGCAACAGTAACATCTCTATATGATAAGAAGCAAAATTCATTCCAGCAGACTAGAGACAAATCGCCACAAAGTCCTTGTTATACCCTAGCAACGCCATGCCATGCAAACATTTTCTCCCGCCAGAGCAAACTCGGCGAACAGCCGTTACCTCTGCTCCATCCTGCAGGCGTGGGCTTTCATCGCCCATATAAGCCCGCAGCATTTACCTCAGTCCCATGTTCTCCGACCAAGCAACGCTTTTATCCCATGATTCATTGTACAAGACAATATTCGAACAACTCATACAGCAGCCGACGCCGTCTACGGTTTCTGCTCCACCAGCGTCGGCGCAATTCGTCTCTTCTTGGGCTCGCTGCCCTCCTCCTTCTCGCCCTCACTGGCGTCACGCTTGGTCCCGCTCGCTGCCGTGCTGGGGGCAACGTTGGTCCTAGGCGTTTCAGGTGGCGTGGTAATGGGAACTCCCGTGACCTTTGTAGAATTGGCAACCGCGATGCCGGGCACACTACCGACAATCAAGGAGGGATTGGTGACTACGTTTGACGACTGCGTGGCCACGGATGAAGTAGAGTTTGATCGCGCAGGCGAATGGGGTCGTTGACTGACGAAGCCAGCCGGCGGTGGCGATGGAGCAGTAAAAGAGCTCGCTGAATTTCGGTGATGGTGCGTTCCGCCGTTGTGAAACGGGGAGGGGGGCGCGAACGCCGAGCTTGGGGTGGGAATCGGAGTGTTCTGGTTCGATGATGACGATGTCGCCGTCATGCTCCCAGGCACGGCAGGGCTCTTGGCGGTGGGCAAGTCTCCCTGGTAGACTTGTCCTAATTCGCCAGGTGAGAAAGACAGCGTAGAGCAGAACCCGTCAGACGACGATACCAAGAGAGTCAGTCCGTCGCTCGACCTGCGCACACTGTTAACATCTCACCGATCCGGTACTCGAGATATAACTTACCAGGCTAGGTCTGTGAACGTAGCACAGTGGAGGTTGCTGACGATGCAAATGGGGGTTTGTTGCTGAGAGTCGTAAAGAAGGACAGAGTCTTGGGTCGCAACAGCATAAATCATTCTGTAAGGCAAGGCGAAGGCCGCCTTCGGACCTGGGGTAGAAACGCTGGGTTCTGTCTTGGCCGAGGCCGGACTCGACTCGGGGACTGAAGTAGGAGGAGGAGGCGGGTCCATGACAGACGTGCTCCCCGTAGGCTTCGCGACAGGCTCCGGAAGGGCTGGGATAGGGTCTTCGGAAGAAGATGTGTCGATGGTTATGTGCTTGGTCACCGGGGGCGACGTTCGCAGGGTGTAAAAGACTGGCGAGCACTTGACAACCACAGAAGGCTTCTTGTGACCAGGCAAGTGCGCAATGGGCGCCTTGTTGATACCGCCTCTCGTGTAGATGTAGACGGTGTTGGTCACCTCAAAGGTTGGCTTCGCGCCACCCTCCGAGTTGTGCTGGGTTTGGTATTGACCAGACGGGGTGAGAAGAAGACTGCCATCAGGCGTGAAGGTAAGACGCCGAAAGAAGGAAGACAGCGTCTCATTCGCGTACAGAGTCGAGTTCTTCATACCGAGACCGCCCGAGGGGTGAGGCTTCGGCGAAGGTTCCAGGGGCATGACGGCGGGCAGGGGCATTGACGGAGCCGGGGATGGCGAGCGTCTCGACGAGAACGAGGACCGCCTACTATGGCTGATAACACTCGGGGGGTTCATCGGCAGGGCCATGGAGGTAGGAGTACCGGGAGCGGACGGCACCGGAGACCCCACGGCCTGCTCTACGGTGAGGTGGGTCCGCATGCTGAAGTCGGGAGGTGCAGGACTGCTCGAGGAGATGCGGCGCGGGGGCAGGTCACTCTTGTTGTGGCTCGCGATCTTAGAGGGCTTGTCGTCGTGGTTACCGCTGAGAGTGTGCTGACCGTCCTTGGTCTTGAGGGAGTAAATATGGACGGATCGGTCAGACGACTGTGTCGCAATGTACTCGTTCAGGGGGTCCCAGGCGACTCCCTGCACGTAATGGCTATGCTCGGCGATTTGGCGTACTAGGGTGCCTGAACAGGTCAGACATTAACTTGGAATGGCGAGTCCGGCGGGCAGTCTTACCAGAGCTGGCATTGTAGATCCGGGCGATGTTATCCATGCTTCCGATGATGAAGTAGGAGCTGTCGGGGGACCAGGCCAGGTCGTAGATCTCAGATCCGCTGGATCGACACATGTGCTTCGTGCGCCAAGTCTCCTTGTCCTCGAGGCCCTCGTTGCCAAAGGCAGGGCCGGTGTGCTCGGACATGACCCAGATAATGACATTGCCATCGTCGCCGGCAGAAGCGAGGATCTCGCCTGACAGAAGAAAACAGTCAGCAGGCGAAACAGGGGGCAGTTAGACTCGGGGGCTGTGTGCATGTACCTTTGGGGGCCCAACGGACGACGTTGACTGCTTGCGTGTGCTTGGTCAGGGTCGACAGGTAATCGACCTTTCGATCTTCGCCATCCGTCTCGACCTTCCAGAGCTGGGCTCGGTGTCAGCCTCGACAGGCCACCCGTCTCAGAGGTGGCAGGGTCACCAAGTCGGAATTTTGACGTACTCTCACGTTGTTGTCTCCTCCGGCCGTGGCCAGACGGCCCTTGCCGTGGGGCTCGAAATGGGCCGAGTAAACGGGGGCATTCTGGTCGTGCCAATTGATGATAAGCGGCGTGCTCTTCATCGTGAATGTGTGTGTATGCAGCCGTCGCGAGACATGTGCAGGACCGTAGGAGGTTGAAACAGAGTCGTCGTCGGCTCGTACGACAGGGTGGTAGGGTGAAGGACGGCCGTGCTGTCAAAGATGCCGAGGAGCTTATCGGGGGCTTTTGGTTCTGGAGCGTTGGTTTGGATCGGGAAGCTTCGTGCGGGATTCGCGGCGGGATGAGGCTCGATATGAGAGGGGGGGGGCGGAGGTCGAGCTTTAGCTCGGTAGTATCCGTAGGAGCTCGAGAGAAGATTGGTTAGTGGTGTGGTGTGGTGTGGTGTGGTGTTGGCGGCAGCTCCTATAGCAGGCAATCGATACCGTGGCGGACCAGACGACGAAGGTGACGAACGATTGGAAGGCGGCGGAAGGAGTGGTGGAGTGGTGCGCTTGTGTTTGTTTGATAGGTAGCATCCGTACCCAGCGAGCGTGCGGGCAGACGAAGGGAGGTGGAAACAAAAGCGACAAAGAGGAGGAAGTGGAAATGCAGCAGAAGAGGAAGAAGTAGGGGAAAAGCCCAATCAAACCTGGCAGGGAATTGTCACGAGGGCCTAGCAAAGGATGAAAGGTCGTTCCCGAGCGAGCAGGGCAGGGTGTGGAGTTTGAGAGGGTTGATGGGTGGTTTGGCTCAGCGTTGCGGGTGGTTTGCGAGGAAGCTCAGACGGGCTGTGTGGCGCTTCGACGCAAGTCGCAGCTGCTGCAGCGCCCAGCACCGGCGTCAGGCCTGCTGAGGTGAGGTGGTGTAGGGCAGCAGCAGAAGCGGCAGGGAGGCTGCTGGTTGCAAAGCCGCGTTAGACGAGCCAGTGGCCAATCAAAGAGCTCCGCTTTTCGGAGCTAGATGGCAACAATTCGTTTGATTGGCTGTAGCTGTTTCTCAAAGGGCCCCAAACTGGAACCTTAACCCATGGATGGAAAACGCTGAATCTCACTTTTTTTTATAGCACTCTGCTTGGAATGTACTTCAACTGCGCTGCAGTTGTCTAAGCTGCATGGGAAGTTTGCTTGATGTGCCATGCTGTGGCCCGGCCCAGGGGCGGACAACCCACCCGCCGCTGTAAGCTTTGTCGTGCTAATCTTTTACCTGGGTAGGTAGGTGTCTATCAAATGGGTTGGTAGGTCGGTCACGTTACCAACATCCTCCGTTTTTCCGTATGGTATTTTGAACAGCTGCAATTCGATTTGCAACTTGCTTGATACGTTTGATAGTCGCTGCTAGCACTGAAGCCTTTACAGCATTACAGACGCAGAGGTCATTCAGTGCCTAATTCCGTCGGCTTCCAGGGTAAGGCGGCCACGATTTGTGATCGCTTTCGCTTTTCCATTTGGCATTACACTACCTCTGGGGAGGGACGACTTGCCTTTTCATTGTGTCCGCTAGCTGGTCTGGCGGGATGAAGGAAACGTGTGCCCTAAATTGTGACGTCGACGTCGGAGCAGATAGATTGATGACAATAGGTCTGAGTGAGTAGGGGAATGATGCATTTGTATCCCTTTATCCCTTTCTGGGTCACAGACCTTGCTTTATCTCGATAGAGGCTGTCGGTAACCTCGATGAGGATGGGTGAGGCCGAGGCTTTTCAATATCACAACCAACTTTCTGAGGGCTCGGCATCAAGATACCTTGAACCGTGTGTTGTACCATAGGAATCCCCAGGAGATCCTCGGCAAGCACCTGATGGTCGGCGACGGGCTTCAATAAGTGGCCAGCAGGATAACTGCTGAGACTTAGGGTTTCGGAAGTACATTCCGGAGCGGTCGTAGTAGTGGATAACAAACGGACCGCCTCAGGTGTAACTTGCACAGGTTAAAAGCGGCCATATATGGGTGGGCGCCTTGAAGTAATGATCACAGCACGTTGAAACGAAGCCATTCCTCTTCCGCATGGAGTGGAACGCAAGCCGGGGTCTTTCTGTGTTTGATATGGTTTCGAGGCAACCCTCCTCGTGCACATTGTCAATCTTTGCCACCACTAATGGAGGATGACAGACTTGCAAGCACTTAAGACTCGTGGTTGTCACAGGGCTGACACGACTCACCAATGAATGGGCGCCGAATGCAAATTGCGGATGTAAAAAACCCCATCAACGTCTCCGCCCAAAATCGTTCCAGGACAGCAGCAAGCGTTCCGGCTTACCCTGAACGTCTCGGTATACTAAGATCTCAGCCCAACATCAATCTGTTGCAAACATGGAACCATCAGTGTCATTTGTAGCGAACCACTGTCGACACATGGAGCGCAATCATCACCGCCATTCCTGCCAGCACACTACACCTATCGCCGGGTCTTCTTCGATTCGGTTTAACGAAGTTGCTTTCTACAGTTGCCTTATTTCCTCAACACCATCGTCACTGATTGTTCGTTTACTGTCATTGCTTGTCCGCATCGCATCGCTCGTCACAACCCTTCCAGGCGTTGGCGGTGAGCAAGGTCACGGACACGGCAGGTCTCGGCGCCAACCCATGGCCCAATCGCAGTCTACCGAGGAACCTCATATGCCCCCTTTCCTCTCGGTGAGCGGTTACACCGCATCGGGCGTCTGTATGGTTGTTTCTTGGCCATTCAAGGCTGTGAATATAGATTCCAACGAAATTCCAAAGAAATGCATGCTGTCAACTACAACTTGTCAGCTTCGCCCACTCGCCCACGCGTGCCTTGGTGGAAGTCGCGCGGCGGCGGCTTAGAACCTGTACGTCAAGTTGCATCCACGTCTCTCGGGCCCATGCTCGTCAACGAAGGTTCGCATTGACGCGCGCACATACACTGGGCCGGCAAAGCACGAAGGCAGGCAAAACGGGAATGCCCCTTTTCAATGTGTCGTCCTACTTTTTGTTCCGAAAGACGAAGGCGTTGGTTTAATGTGCGACTCGACGACGCTGCCCACTCACCGAAGGGCGCCAGAGACAACGAGGTGAGCCACATCGGCCAGTGTCTGGCGGGTAAGAGAGCCAAAGATGTCGCGATGCGGCGGAATACAGTTCGACGGCCGGGAATGCCAACTATGGAGATGGCGTCGGCGCCCATCGTTTGGCAATGTTGCCTGTCAAGGCAGCAATCCAAGGGAGAGCTGCATCGCCTCGCAAGAATCAGGTTATCTCTAGGAAGACGCTAGAAAACCACTATACATCTGTCGACAAGGCTTCGTGGGCCGGGATGGCCATCAGCACGGAAGGGGACGGTGGCATCCGGCGCGGCGCAGTACTTTGGCGCAACGTCTTTTCGCCGATGCGACTCGCCGAATGACTACCGCGGCAGAGATGCAACAAAAAAAACCTGTCGAGTCATCCTTGAATCAAATGCGCAAAGACGAGGTGGTGTGTCAGCGGCTGCCTAAATAACTGCACCTCGTTGCGGCAGATGCTGGAGGGTAAGGTAAGGTAAGGTAAGGTAAGGTAAGGCAGGCGGGTTGTGAAGGGCGAATGGGAAAGAGATATTGAATTGAAACAAAGGCCTCTGCAGGACTTTAGGCATGTTTCAACGGGGGGTTCTTCCTCTATATTCTTTCTTTCTTGAACCAAGGACCCCCCGGCAGCTGACTGAAGGTGATCTTTCTCTGTGGACCACGATAGAGCGGCCGTCGGCACGAAACACGTTCTATCCAGACCAGGCCTGCGACATCGTCGATAGCAAGAAAGTCCAGAACCAAGATGGATGGATCACTGGCTGCAGTTGTATGCAAAGCGTCAGCAGTAAGTCAGGGAGGGCGGGAGAGATGGGTGGGGGATCACATCGACTCAGCTACAGTACCTAGGTATGATAGGTATAGAGTACACTACGTACGATTCTAACACGAATACTCTGTGCTATGTCAATACCTGTCTCGGGCAGTACGACCGGACGGGTCCACAGCTCATTGCCATGATTTTGCTAGTCTGACCGCCCTTCCGGTTAGTTCCCAGTGTCTTTTTAGTCTCCGGCTCCCTTGAGATATGCTGCGGCGCAGTCGCCGTCCCCCTCCCCCCCGTCCGCGCAAATTACCATGAAGAGCCTCTCACACCTGAAGCGAGCTCTCCTTCCTAATCCGGCGAAAACATGACTGGTGTGTGACTCCGAATGTGAGTCTTTCCCCGGAACCCGCTCCTCTCGCAAACCGGACGGCTAGCCGGCAAGCTTGGTCGGGGATGCGAGGCCCGAGAGGGGGGGGCGCGTTGCTACTTGGCCTCAAATCAAAACAAGGTCAATTCAATCCCGAGACCGATTATGAGCGCCGAAATTTGATCCAGCAAGTCTGTTCCCTCCCCCTCTACGGATAGATACCATGAAAGACACGGGGTTCATGTCAGAAATCCCAGGATGCCACCCGACAAGTCGGAAGCGTGACGGGGGCGGGCGGTTGAAGCATTGAAGGGTGTTTGCGACTTGCAGCAGGTGTGCGAATTAGGTCATGTTAGTGCAGGATGACTGCATGCGAGCCAACGCGCTAACATGGCCCGTCAAGCGCGAGGCGGGGGCCTCTCCTCCATACTCCATCCACCATCCATGCCGACGACCTTTTGTCCCCCCCGTATCACACATCACACATCAAGGGTCTCGAAAGGAACTTCTGCCTGGGAAACCCACCCTCCATCATGTCAAACTTTTTTTTTTCTCCCTTCCCGCCGGTGAGTCAAACGGCCAGTCATGGCAGCACCACGACCACGGGTTGACGAACGAGTGTTCGGCCAACCACCGTCCATGTGCGACACAGGCCGTGCGGAATCGGGCTCGCTGTCGCACTTGCTGGCAAATGACAACGATGAGACGACAAGAAGATTGCCAGCTACCTATGCAGTGTCGTGTCGTGTCGTGTCGTGTCTTGTACAGCAGGCAGAACCTAAACAGACGGCCAGCGATAACTCGGTCGTCGACCCATGCCATCATCGGCGAACTCGATTGCCTGGGACTTCAAGCCTCTATCTAGGCTTTAGGCCGCGGCGTCGTCGCAATTCTGGCGTGCCAATGTCGGAAAATCTGCACGAGCGCGGCAGAGTGATGCAGGGCAGCGAGTCGTCACGATGGCGAGTGATCAAACTGCCTTTCTGGACTGGACTGTACGATGTACCGTGCGATTGCATGGTGGACCGGTGGTGGACGAACCCTGGGATGGGGGTTGTAGGATTGGGTGGGATGATGGCGTGGATGGGTTCTAACGCAAGTTGACGATCCCGGTCAGCAGGAGACATGGAGCAGCGATGAGCATGGATGATCAGAGCTGCAGGCTATCCGCTGATTAGCCAGTGGTGTCAGTCATTCGAATTCCGCAAGGCAAATGGCAAGGCCACCTTGAGTCTCTCCTCTCTGTTATCCGCCGTCCAGGGCCTGGTACGAACAACCTGGTAATGTTGGTAAGCCGCCTCGATGAGAGAAATACCAAGATAGCTAGTACGTTGGAAATGCAAAGGTATCTCGAGACAACCGTAAGCGGCTCCTCTTTCCTCGTGTGTCTTTGTTTCCCCTGCTCGGAAGGTTGATTCCCTACTCCCTTCTCTTCTTTTATATCCTGAGGCTTTCCCGGTCGTTGTCTTGGCTCGCCCGTTTGCCGCTCAGTCTCTCTCTCCCCTCTCCTGCCCTCTCATCTCCATCCCGATTCCCGCCCGTCCCTCTCCCCCTCTCTCCCCCGACCGGCGTCTGCGTATCCCCAACTCTTGGCTGCCGCACCCGCACCCGCACCCGCAACCGCACTCACGGCCACATCCGCACCCGCGACCGCGACCGCACCGTGTACTCGCCGCTCCTTCTGGCTCATGGTTGAAGGCGGAAACAGGCGCCAAAACAGCGACGTCACGAATCGAAACCTTGAGACGGTCACCCATCGGCTCCGTCTCGGCACCCACGCAGCCGACGGCCTCGTTTTGTTTGCCCCCGAACCTATCTCCGAGAGCCATCTGGTTAGCCAGAACCTTGACTCAGGGCACCCTGGTCGTTCTTCTTCGTTTTCCCTCTCTTTTTTTCAACGGTGAAACTGGTACAACCCGCGTTTCTCCAAACCCGCCCCCCGTCCGATTGCAATTAACCAACAACCGGACGTCGACACCAGGTTTTCGTTTTGGTCAAAGGGTTCTTACTCACGGTGCCTGATCCGTCCGGGCCTCAGAGAAGCCGGATACGCTTTGCCGAGGAGGAATTACGCCTTCAACCGGCCATTGGATCCAGCTTACCAACCAGCTCGATTGCATTGTGGACCTCCAACTCTTTCGAGCCATCGCGCCCGAAAAAAGGCAAATAATCCGCCACCGGCAAAAAAAAAATAGTAATCCAAAAACCGAAAGGGGGCAGGAAAGCGTCCTTTCTCCCCATAGATTGCCGTCATATTTCCCAGTCTTGCAATCCGATCGACTGAGAAGTCCTCACCACGGTCCGCCGCCATCCCTCTGGCTCCATCATGCACAATGAGCCGATCCTGCTGATCGAGGTCGGAGCTGCTTTGGGCCTTATCGCCCTCACCTCAGTTCCGGCCCTCGCAGGGCTCGTCAAGCAGTTCCGCTCCCGCAAGCCAAAAGATCATTTTTACGAGGACAGGGACGGAAAAAGCACTGCCGAGTCTTCAGCCGCCTTCTCAAACCGCTGGCCCAAAACCTTTATTTTTCTCTTCGCTTTCCTAGGACTGGCTGTGTCGTTGGCCAACTCCATCCTCGCCACTTCCTCAACTCGCGCCGGCAACAAGCTCGACAGCCCCTTCATTGCTGAGTGGCTCGCAACCGGTGTATCGGTACGTGGCTGAACCCCCTTGCAACGCCCGTCTTGTGGTTAAAATGCTGACGCGAAACAGATCCTATTGGCTCTGCAGGCCGTGGGCATCGTCGCCACCAATGACTCCGTTCACGCTTATAACCTTGGTCTGTGGCTGTGGTTCTCCGGCTTAGTCTCGGCTGCCGTCCAGATTCTGCAGGGCACTGTGGTTTTCGACCACCTCCTCAAGAACAACCCGACCTCGTTCGGCCTCAAAATTGCTAGTCTGGCCCTCACCCTCGGTCTTGTTGTGACCGGTGTCGCTTTGCCCCGGAGACCCGAAGTCTACTTCGAGGGTAAGGCCGTCGACCGCCTCAGGACGGTGCCTGCTTACACCCGCTTTACTTGGGGCTGGTGCAGCGAGATCCTTGACCTGGCCACCAAGAAGAAGGACCTCGATGCATCTGACCTCCCCAAGCCGGACCATTGGACCAGGTCCAAGGACTCGGCTGTGGCGTGGAAGTCATACAACTTCGATTCCGACTCGAACCTATGGTGGTCCATCGTCTGGGCCTACCGCGTGCCCTTGTTCGTGCAATGGTCCATCGCCATATCCAAGGCGCTGTTGAGCTTCGCCCCTTCGTGGATCACCTTGCAGATCCTCGAGGCCCTCGAGCATAGACACCCCGGCGACGAACTCCCTGTAGATGTCTGGATCCTGGTCTTTTGGCTCGGCCTCGCCATCTTGGCCGACGCGTGGGCCGAGGCAACCATGTTCTGGCTGTCCTGGGCCGAGCTGTGCATCCCCCTCCGCGGCGCCCTGTCTGCTCTCATCTTTGAGAAGTCCATGCGAAGAAAGAACGTCAAGACTGCCTCCAAGCAGGAGGCCGAGTCGACGGAGCAGGAGACCAACGGAAAGGACGACCCGCAATCCAAGGCCGACGACGAGGAAGAGGCCGAGGACGACAACGTCCTCAAGTCGAAGCAGGCCATCATCAACCTAATCGGCGTCGACGCCAAGCGCATCTCCGACTTCGCCGCCTTCCAGTTCCTTTTCCCCTCCAGCGGTGCCAAGTTGATCGTTGCCATCTGGTTCCTGGTTTATCTGCTCGGCTGGGGCCCCCTCGGTGCTGGACTCCTCGCATGGGCCATTCTGCTCCCCATCAACTTCACCTACGCCAAGGTCTATTCCAAGGCGCAGGACAAACTGATGAAGATCCGTGACCAGAAGCTCGCCGTTGTCAATGAGGCTCTCGTAGGCATGCGTCAAATCAAGTTTTCGGCGCTCGAGCCCCAGTGGGAGAAACGCATACTCGATATGCGTGAGAAGGAGCTTGGTGCTCTTTGGCAAGTCTTCAAGGGCGACACGGTGCTTTTCGGCATGTGGATCACCAGTCCCATCGCCTTGGCCGCCGTCTCCCTCGCCACCTACGCTTTCCTTAACGGCAACTTGATCCCGTCGGTCGCTTTCGTCAGTATCGGCGTCTTCAAGAACCTCGAGGTCACCCTGGCCGTCATCCCCGAGCTCATCACCGATGTCATCGACGCCAACATCTCCGTCAAGAGAATGCAGGACTACCTGAACGGGCCCGAGCTGACCAAGACCGTCACGGAGGGCCCCGATGTCGCCTTTGAAAACGCCACCATCGCCTGGCCCGTCGACGACGAGACAAAAGACGAGGATAGGTTCATATTGCGCAACGTCAACGTCACTTTCCCTGCCGGCGAGTTGTCCGTCATCTCTGGAAAGACTGGCACAGGCAAGAGTCTCATGCTGGCAGCCATTCTCGGCGAGTCCGATCTCCTGTCCGGCACAATCTACGCGCCCAAGCCTCCCCCGCTCCACGAGCGCAACGACGACAAGGCTAATCGTGGCAATTGGATTATCCCTGGTAGCATCTCATTCGTCGGGCAGATCCCCTGGATCGAGAACGCTACCTTGAAGAGCAATATTCTCTTCGGCCTCCCCCTGGACGAGGACCGCTACAACAAGACCATCGAAGTCTGCGCCCTGAAGAAGGACCTGGAAATGCTGGCAGACGGCGACAAGACGGAGCTGGGAGCTAACGGCATCAACCTCAGCGGCGGCCAGAAGTGGCGCCTCACCCTCGCTCGTGCTATCTACTCGCGCGCCGGCATCCTCGTGCTGGACGACATCTTCAGCGCCGTTGACGCCCACGTTGGCCGTCACATCTACGAGAAGTGCCTCACCGGCGAGCTCTGCAAGGGCAGGACTCGCATTCTGGTTACCCACCACGTCGCGCTCTGCGAGCCCAAGACCAAGTTCCTCGTCGAGCTCGGCGACGGCAGCGTCCAACACTCTGGTCTCTTGTCCGAATTGTCCGAGGACGGAACCCTGCAACTGATTAAGAGCCACGAGCAGGCTGCTTTGGAAATTGCCGACGAGGAGGCCACTGCTGTCAACTCGGAGGAGGCGTCTGACGTTGAGCCTTCCGAGGTCACTGAGCTCAACGGCGATGGCGGCATCCTGAAGAAGGTTCCGTCAAAGGCTGCCCGCCAGTTTGTCGAAGACGAGACTCGTGAGAAGGGTTCCATCAAGAAGCATGTCTATGCTGCATACTTGAGCCAAAGTGGTGGCTGGCCCTGGTGGGGTTGTGGTTTCGGGCTCTTCGTCATCTACCAGTTCGTTGTCATCGGTACGTCCTCATCCTCGTCTATGGCATTTCTTTGTCATGGGGCTCGGTATTAACGTTTTTCACAGGACGATCATGGTGGCTTCGCATCTGGACTGGCCAGTCCGAGCGGTCCGTCAGCGCCTCCTCTTACCATCAACCCCAGCATCAATACGCCTACGCCCTCACCCTCCAGCATAGCGAGCTCCATGTGCCGTCCGACAACGTCAGCATCACGATGGACAAGGATACTCTATTTTACCTGGCTGTCTACGTCGGCATTTCGGCCTTCTCGGCCATTCTCGGTACTGGTCGCTTCTTCTACTTCTTCGTCATGAGCTACAAGGCCAGCCGCCGCATGTTCGAGGGCATAACCCGCACCGTCCTTCGCACCCCGCTCCGCTGGCTCGACACCGTCCCGACCGGCCGTGTCCTCAACCGATTCACGGCCGACTTCAACGTCATCGACAACCGCCTTGGCATGGATCTCTCGGGCGTCTTTGGCGCCGTCCTCAGCGTTCTCGGAATCTGCATCACCGCCTTCTACGTCTCCCCGCTCATCATCCCGCTGGCGTGTGTTCTCCTGCTCATCGCCATCTGGATCGCTATACGCTACCTCGCCGGCGCCAGGCCCGCCAAGCGCCTCGAGAGCACCACCAAGTCGCCCATCTTCGACCTATTCGGCTCTACGCTCGTCGGCATGATGACCATCCGCGGCGCTGACAAAGCCCAAGTCTACATCGACTCCATGTACACGCGCCTGGACGAGTACGACATGGCGTCGTGGCACCTGTGGTTGTTCAACCGTTGGATGGGCTGGCGCATGTCCCTCATCGGCGCCATGTTCTCCACCGCCGTCGGCTTCGTCGTCCTTGGCAGCCCCTTGATGGGCCCCGCCCTCGCCGGCTTCACTCTGTCATTCGCGCTCGAGTTCTCGCAGGCCATTGTGTGGTCCATCCGTCACTATGCCAACATCGAGCTCGACATGAACGCCGCCGAGCGAGTCGTCGAGTACTCGGACCTCCAGACTGAGGACCAGGGTGGTATACAGCCTCCCGCCACTTGGCCGACCGAAGGCCGCCTGGAGGTCAAGGACCTCGTCGTCAGCTACGCCGAGGACCTCTCCCCCGTCCTCAAGGGCCTGAGCTTCAGCGTGAACAAGAACGAGCGCGTCGGCGTCGTCGGCCGCACGGGCGCCGGGAAGTCTTCCCTGACCCTCGCCCTGTTCCGTTTCCTCGAGGCCCGCTCGGGAAGCATCCACGTTGACGGCCTTGACATCTCCAAGGTCAAGCTCCACGAGCTGCGGTCCCGTCTAGCCATCATCCCCCAGGACCCCGTCCTCTTCTCTGGCTCCATTCGCTCTAACCTCGACCCCTTTGACAACCAGAGCGACGCCGACCTCCGCGACTCCCTGCAGCGCGTGCACCTCGTCGACTCGAACCCGTCGACCCCGGGCGAGCCTTCATCGTACGCCGCTGTCGCCGCCGCCGGCATCAGCGCGGCGGCGCCCACGCTCGACGCGTCGCAAAAGAACACCAACGTCTTCCGCAACCTCAACTCCCCCATCTCCGAGGGCGGTGGCAACCTCTCGCAGGGCCAGCGCCAGCTGCTCTGCCTCGCGCGCGCCATCGTGTCGCGACCCAAGGTCATGGTACTCGACGAGGCGACGTCGGCTGTCGACATGACAACGGATGCGCTCATCCAGCGGTCCATCCGCGAAGAGTTCAACGACTCGACGCTCATCGTCATCGCCCACCGTCTCAGCACGATTGCGGATTTCGACCGCATCCTGGTGCTGAGCGACGGCGCCGTCGCAGAGTACGGCAGCCCGAGGGAGCTGTGGGATAAGGAGGGCAGCGTGTTCCGAGGCATGTGCGAGGAGAGCGGCGAGAAGGAGAAGTTGAAAAACATCATTTTTGGTTGAGACGGTCCGAGACCCCCACCTCCAGGATATCCGGGTCCGGGCATACGGGATGATTTCCAGAGATGAATGAAAACCTTGTGTGTGAGAGGTATTTCCAAACCTTTTGAGACGATTTGTTATTGTTGGCGTCTTGTTATTTATTCCGTTCTCTCCTTGTTTTTATCTGTGTAAAGAGAGACAAAAAAGAAAAGTAGTATAAAAGCCGGACACTGCCACAGCGCATGTCCCATCTGACAGGAGGCCATTGACCAACTAAGATCACATGACCTTTTGCAAGTAGTAAATGCAACCATGTATGTACTAGATCAACCAATATCTTGAAGCGGGAACATGTGGAATGTGTAAGATACTCATCTGCGGTTGGGGGTTGACGGATCATTGGGACGTTGCAATCTTCCCAACTATTCAGATTCACCACACTTGAATCAATGGCCGCTCAGAAACACAAAAGGGCCAAGACGTCAACAAGCAAACCAAACTTACTCGTCAACTCTTGAGGCATGCATCGGCGGGGTAAACGAGTGTTCTCCTTTAGCTACCTAGCTATTGATACGCTAGAAAATGAGAGACAGAGCGAGGGGGGCGTGATGATCCCCCCGACGTAAAACCATAGATGTGTGGCATCACATCCAACACCCAGCCCACATCGTCTCGGCAGTACTCAGGTACCATACCCTGATATTCAATCTGATTATACACCCCAAGAACCAGAACCAGACCCAGAAAACCACCCATGACAAAAAAAACAGGACAAAGAATACGATCCATCCTCCCCACATCCGGCCTCCTCAGTCAGAGTAGACATCCTCGTCGTCGTCGCCCTCGCTCTCGCCAAGCTCGCACTCGCCGTCGTAGACGCCGCCGCTGCGCAGGTAGTCCCGGAACCCGCGGCTCATCTTGACGACGGCCCGCAGGTGCTTGTCGGCGACGCAGATGCGGTCGCTCCCCTCGTCGGCGGCGTCGCTCTCGGCGAGCGCCAACGCCGTCTGCAACGCGTTGCGGATCTCGCGGCCGTTCCAGCGCAGGGCCCGGACGTCGCGCGAGTCGTAGGCGTACTCCCGGGCCGCGACGGCGACGCGCACGCGGCCGTCCGAGTCCCTGTCGAGGCGCTCAAAGTTGTTGGCCCAGATGCGCTCGCGGTCGGCGTCAGTCAGGTTCCGGTAGTGCAGCGCGACGTGGATGCGCGAGGTGAAGGCGGCATCGAAGGCCTGGACGCGGTTCGTCGTCAGAAACAGCACGCCACGGTAGTACTCGAGGGCGCGGAGGAAGACGGAGACGAGGCCGTTGCGCGCAATGTCCTTTGCGCGCCGGCGCTCGAGGTAGACGTCGGCCTCGTCGAGGAGGACGAGGGCGCCGAAGCGCTGGCCCAGCTCGAGGAAGTACGAGAGGTTGCGTTCGACGCTGCCCGAGCTGACGCTGAGGTCGCCCGACGTCAGCGATATGAGCGGGCGGTTTGTCAGCTCGGCGACGCACTCGGCCGTGCACGTCTTGCCGACGCCGGGGGCGCCGTGGAGGAGGAAGATGCGGCCCTCGCCCTTGTTCCGGACGAAGTCGTTGGCCCAGGGCGACACCTTGCCCGAGTCGGCCGCCGCGAACTTGCCGATGAGCGCCTTGACCGTCATCTTGATCTCGTCGTCGAGGACGAGAAACCTGAACGCCTCGCGGTCGGTGACGACGGGCCGCAGGCACTCAAGGTTCAGGTGTCCCCAGCGACGGTCACCGAGGAGAAACCCGGGGATGACATGGGTACACGCGATGTAGAAGATGTCTTGGGTCGGTGCCGGCGAAGTCTGGGGGCTGATGCCTTCCAAGTCGGCAAACGGCGAGACGTCTGTGCGGTCGGTCTCGACGTCGCACTCCGTGCAGCCGCAGCGTGGGAGGAAGTGAGGCAGGTGGTCTTGCGGCGGCGGCGGGGCTTGGCCCGGCATGACGTGCATCAGCCTGCCTCGCGGCATCGGGGGGTTGTTTCGGTTCTCCGGCGCACGCATGCTCAGTCGACCGTGCCCCTCGGCGTCACAAATCACTCGTCCGGTCATCTAAGGCTCGTTCGTTGGTTCGGATGTCAGGTCAAGATGGTCGGGGATGGGAGAACAACATACGTAGCCCGAGGACCCGTGAGACAAAGGTCCTCCTCCGCGAAACCCCGGGTATGACTGCACAAGCATGCCGTCATATTCCATGTACGTCGGCCGCTGCAGTAGCTCCCAGTACATCTTTCCTAGCTCGATCTGCTTCTTGAGCATGGCGTCCGGGCCCTCCGGGAACAGGCGCGCCGGTATGGCGTCCAGCGAATGGACGACCTGCTCACCCGTCCAGAAAGGAATGTTAATTTGATCCGTCGTACGGACGATGCGCTTGTGGTCGAGCTCCAGGTACCAGGAAACGACTTGGATCTGGCGGTTGCGTCCGTCAGTCGTGACATCCTGTAACACCCTGCTGATGACCTGTGGCTGCCAGAGGTCGTTTTGCTTGACGAAGATGACCTCGCCGGGCTTCAGAGCCACCCAGTAGTTCTCGAAAGTGGCGACCGGGACGCTGCGCTGGTGTCGCTCCTCTTCCTTGAGAAGAACCTCTCCTACGGTCTGTTCAATGAAATTCAGGAGCACATCCACATGCTCCGCTGTCATGCGAGCGTAGTCGGAGGAGTGACTGGCAGGCTGATGGTATCTATACCTCTTTAACGCCTCGAGATGGTGTACAATGACACGGTAGGGGGCGTCGATGACGACATTGTTTCCGAGGAGGTTGACGTTGGGATAGTAAGCCACGACTGCCTTCAGGGCATTGATGAGGTACTCGGAGTGAATGATCATTTGCGTGCGCCCGGCCCTGGCCGGCTTGGCCCGACCTTCATTCTCGCTCTCAGAAGACATCGAGTCGTAGTCCTCATCTTCGGCGTTAAAGACGCGGACACATCCGGGTCGGAGTGGGCGCCTGGGGTTGACACCGGTCGACACCTTGGTCACGATCTCGAGAATGGGCCTGGCACTGCGTTTGCAAGTATCATCTACGGGTTTTCCGTATTCGGCTATCTCCTTGAAGGGAGTGGTGCTTTCCCGGACTATTGCCGTTTTAGGATCGAGTACTTGCAAGGGAATGATGTAGAAACGGGGGCGTACTATCAAGAATTTTGCCTGAGATGCCGAGGTACTGCAATACGTAGAGCACGTCTGTGGTTGACTTGTCCCCGTATACATCCCCAGTAACCAAGGCCTGGCTATCCCTCGACAATTGTCTGAGGCCGACCTCTTCGAAACTAGCTACCGAGCCAGTCTCGTCGTTGACGACCTATGGCACGTCAGCTTGTTCGCAATCTTTTACCAAGACATGGACTGTCCATCAACAAGCTGACCTTGTCATTCTGACCACCCATGATGATCAAATTGAGCGTCGAGTTTCTTGAGACTTGAAGTGGTATAATGGAGAAAGAAGCAAAAGCGCAGGATGAACCGGGGAAGAAACACAATCTGGCCGCACAAGGGACAGCAGTCCTTTTTGAGGCCCGGCAGTACCGCGCGGCTCTTTGTTCCATGGGCAGCAGCAGCATGCTGTAGGTCGATGATAAGGACACGACATTACAGTTCTATTGGTGCAGAATGTAAGGCGAACATACAGTCACCCCGCATCAAGGCATCGATGGCGGCCTCAAGTCGAGCGATTGGCGACCTGAGTTGCAGCCGCATGAGGCCTGCATGAGTACTGGATGCAGTGTGAGGCGACCAGGCAGACAGGTGACTTGGAGTTCACCAGCGCGCCTTGTTACCTAGAGAGTCGGCTGTTCGTTGGCTGCCAGTAAGCATCGAGGTTAACTGGATGGACTGCAAGTAAGCAACGAGAGTGTAGTGTCTGAAGCTAGCGCCTACCACGTCACGTGAGTCAAACTGGCTTCCCCTCTCGTGTGTTACGTCCCTGATGTCTATGTTTATGAACACAGGTGCATAACGTTTAGTAGTGACCACAGCAGACATTAGCACACCCAGGGTAGGACCTTTAATGGCACCCGACTATGGTGCAAAGTCTCTTGGCTCTTGGGGGGGAGAGGAGGCGGGCAGATGAGCCGCAAGACAATGATAGTATGTTTTGTGACCACACGGGAAGTGTTCAACGGCCCAGGCCTAAAAACCACAGAAAACATTACCTCGATAATAATACATATACCTGAAAGCGTGTCCTCAAACTCCTGTAACCCCGTACGCTTGATCTATGCCTCCCGCTTGAACTCCGAGACCCTGAACCCCATTTCAAAATGCAACGGGGATTTGCGGATGATTACTGGTTATTAACAGCCCTCGCAGTCGTGTTGACGTTACTGGCATGCGCAAGCAGGAATTTGCAACATGTCAGAGTAAGCTTACATGCCTTCGTCCAGCCGTCGTCCTGAGCAATGCCTAACTTGATACTCACATCCATGATCTTGTCGCCTTCAATCTTGTACGGAAGGCTGAGAGGATGACCATCTGCTGCCGTCTGCCGATGCACGAAAGCGCCAAGCTGCCGCACTAGCTCGAGGAATGCCACCATGGCGTTGTCGAACTTGCGGTGCATGAAAGTCAGGCCGAGGGGCAAGTCCCCGTTGGAGAAAAGCTCGAGGACGTGCTTCTTCGGAGCCGGCGGCGGTGCGCTCCGGTGTGAACCAAGACGACTAGCAGTCGGTGAAGGTAGTTCGTATCGAACAATCTTTGAAGTGCTTCCCATGGGCTGGGGCTCGAACCCGTCGAACTTGTAGCCCAGCTTATCGGCCACGGTGACGAGCAGGAGAAGCGCATGTCCCCATGCCGCGTTGATCTCGGGCCAGTCGACTGGTTTGCTGGACAACCGGCCCAGTCTCAACCCGTTGATGGTGGCAAAAGTGCCGTCATGGCTTATGCAGAAGGTGTCGTTGTAGACGTTGGAGCGTTGCAACTTCTCGAGGAGCTGGGCGTCGTTGTCAAACTTGGAGTTTGTGCTGTCGCGCTCGTTCTGGAAGTCGGCAAGTTTCGTGGCGAAGGCGTTGCGTTCACGCCAAAACTGCTCTTCTTCGCGGTCGAGTTGCTGAGACTCCTCTTCCAAAGCGACGATTTCGGCATCCACAGCCGCCTTCTCTTTCTCCAGACGCAGAAGCTCGGCCATCGCCTCGGCCTCGGCCTCTTTTGCCTTGCTCAAAGCCTCGTCCTGTGCTTTGACGTCCTCCTCGCTGGGTTCGTCGCCTTGCACTTGTTTCAGGAATCCGACGTAGGCATCGCGTTCTCTCGCCGCGACCTCGAGCTTCTTTTGTAGGCCCTCCACCAGCATTTCGGTGCATTCGACGCATATGGGATGATCGATATCGGATCGCGCGGAAAGAATTTCAAATAGCTTGCTGATGCGCTCCATCTCGTGTGCTTTGCTGCCGCCGCGTTGCTCATCCTGACCTTTCGGGCCGCTCTTTCCACCTCGCGGTGATCCAGTAGTCGCCATAGGGGGGTCAGGTCGGGAGAGGACGGGCTGGGCGACTTGTGATTCGGTGAGGTAGATGAAGGACATGGTAGAGTCTCGTTGCGCCGAGCTCGATGGGCCGCTGCCATGGCGTTTGAAGGTCGCAGATGCTGCATTCTGAGATACTCTGTCGTAGAGGACTTTTCGTTGCCCGTCCTGGGGATGGTATGGTCGCGCAGAGGCCGTCTTTTTGGGAGACTGTTGTGAGGAAGAGGCTACGTTCGTCAGCTGGCTTGCGCGTGCGCCGGGCCGGGGGAGAGGGGAAGGTTTATGCTGACCGACGAGGAGATCGTACGCGGCTGGATTCAACTCCTCAAGGGAACTGTCCAGCTTGAGCGGTGTGCGACACTTTTGGCAATACATTTTGCTGTTGCACGCATGCTTGCAAGCTTAAAATGAAAGTGTTGATGGATGCTAAGGGAGGGTGGTCTTGTGATGTCACCTACCTAAGTAAGGTACCGATGTCTTGCTGCGGCTAAGATCACACCCCTGGCGTGCGCCTTCACCCTGATAACAGATGACAAGACAACGCTTGGTGTTGCTGCCTTGACCGCACGCTCTGCGGTTCGTTCGTTACATGAGCATCTTGAGTCTCATTTTAATTTAACCAGAACCATGTTGGTAGTTCTTATTGCACAGAGATAGCAATTGGTTTCTTTCGTGGGCTTGTGGTTTTCCATGCATCACCCACAGAAGTATACACTCATACGGCTTGCGGACCCAACTTGGGTAGGGGTCACAGACCGAGGGACTCATGTCCGTGGATAATGTGTACCAAACCATTCAAGCTAGGTAACGAACTCTCTAGTAGCTCAAAGATGATTACCAACAACTCAGACCGGTATTTGGAGGAATAGCAAACACCTACGCAGTTCGAGCCCAAGGAACAGACTCAAAGGACACAGTGTTGACCTATCCTGCCAAGTCGCTACCGCCATCTCCTTCTGGATCAAATCAACTGGAAGTATGTTTATCAAACCCACACATACTACTATTCTTTGAGTTCCCAGATACATGGCCAGTCATCAACATATTCCCGTCACCAACGAGGTGCAATAAGGCAGTACAAGAGGTAGTCGAAAGCAACTCGCAGACAGGTACTTAGGTAGGTACTCTGTAACTATAGTGGATGATGTTCCTGTGTCCTCAGTGCCTCTGGCAACGACAGCACCCCACTTGGTCCGTGCATTTCTACTTTACACGAGAATTCGAGAAGCCTGAGCGTCGCGTTGAGGCGCGTCTTTCCACACCCGAGTCCACCAGGTTTATCACCAAGCTCATCCGGGACTTCATCATTGCCGTACTGGCTATTGCCTTTGGTACTCCTGAACCCGCACCCCCCTATAAACGACATGCCCTGAAGGGTCTGTGACGCCCCTTCATGAACGACATGGAGCCGCCCGCAAAAAGACCAAGGACCGGCCCGTCGCCATCTGGCCAACAGTCAAAAGAAGATGAAGATGACGAGCTCAACTATGAGCCCGAGGAGGTGTCTCAGATGCGGGACCCCGGCTACCAACTCGAACAATCTCGTGCCTTCGCTGCCTTCAAGTTAAAATCGACCTTTGAACACATTTTCCAGAAATACGAGAGGGATTTCACAGGTATCGGCGATGAAATTGATCTGAGGACCGGTAGGATTATTGAGAACAATGGCCACCTGGAACGTATGAGAAATGAAAGGGACACTGGCATCCCCGATGACGATGAAGATGAAGAAGACGAGGGTATGAACTTGGAGGACGTCTTTGCCTCTAGCGATGAGGACGATGATGAAGCATCAGCCGAAGACGTTGCACATGGAGACGAAGACTCCGACCAGTCTGATGACGAAGTAGACGAAGAAGAAATTTTGCACGGCAAAAATGACAGCAATACTCCTTCAGCATCTCTCATACCCAAGACAAAGGAGCAGTTGCAACATCGCTCGAGCCTTTCCCACGCGCTATCAGGCACACTTAGGCCTGGATCCGAGCAGCAGTTGTCTAATCTCGCTCCACCACGTCAACTAAGAAATGGCAGCTCGACTCCCTCTGCAAATGTCTGGGGGTATGAACCTGAGTCTGTCGACCCCACATGGAGAGCCCCCGAGATCAGCCCGCCAAGACCGAGTGACGACCTGATGTCGAAACTATACGGAGCAAGATACCGCTTTCCAGTCACTCAGGGGTCACAATCGGTATGGGCTTCGAGGCAGGATAGCGAATTGGAAAAGACAACTCCTGAACCTTTCCGGATTGATATGGCGCAACTCGTTCGTGCGAGACAAGAAGCCTCGAGGATGGCGAGGCCGACGTCGAAGAAACTCTTGCCAGCTTTTACCCCCTATGACGACAATGAGGATGATATCCTGGGTGTTTCTACTGTTGATCGAAAATTTCGGCCTGCGGGGGAAAAGGACAAGGAGGGTATGGCAAAGGATCAGGTATCTGTCACGTTTACGACGGGACAGTCTCAAGAAGAGCCTCTACCATCTGTTGAAGTCGAACAAACAAGGTCGAAAACTGCCGCAGTTTCTTCCGCCAAAGAAACAAACGGTCGCAGCAAGACGAAGTCTCTGGGGAGAGAGAAGTTGCCCCCGGAAACGAAGAAGTCAATACCAAAGAAAGAACGGTCAGCCTCGAAGAAACAACTCGTTCCAGCCAAGGTGCGGAAGCCGAGAAAAATGTCTCCACCGGTCGAAGTTTTCGACGAACAAGTTGAGGGACGACCTGTTAGTAACACCGCTGGGCTGGACACTGCGCAGACCATCACCAGTTTTGTAACGGACGAAGAGGCACAGGAGAGACGCAAGCAACGAATCGTCGTTGAGCTCTTCTCAAAAAGACCTTCAGCAGACGAGATCACCGAGGCTGAGGATCCAGAAGACACGGATGTCTTCGCTTTAACCGAACAGGATATGACACTCGCCTCTGGACTTTCGGGCTTGACCGTCTCTGAGAATAGGCGATCTCCGGAGCGCCCAGTTGCCCAAAGAGCTCTGGTGGGGGCCAGTCATGATGCCAACGCACTCGTTGAAGCTCCGACCGAAAAGGCACCTGAACCACCAAGGGACGGGTTCACTAGACATCAGATTGACCCGTCTTATGCCTTCTCTGATGACGAAGACGGCATCCCTACCACACGATCAAGGCCCAATCGCTCCCAAAAGCAATCTGTCGATGTTCCTGTAACTGTCAAACCTGCCAAGCCGGTCTCCGCGACTGCAGCAGAGCCGTCTGAGGAGGCGTTTGTCTCGGGGGGCTCAGAGGACCAGCATGGAGCTGAAGTTCAATTAGAAGCGGAAGCAGACAACGCTGAGTCTTCGCCTGTTGGGGATAAATCAATCACGGACGAGCCCGCTGGCATGGATGTTGATGACTCGGAGGAACAGGTTTCTAAGCAAACAGCTGCTCCGGCATGGCACCTTGACCCCGACGGTTGTAGAGCGTCCGAGGCCTTAGTCGATATCGACGCGGCCGCCATGCTCAAAACGGTGGATGATCCCCCTAAAGAGTGTCAGCCAGCGGGTAAACATGCCGTCGAAAATCCAAGCCTAGTAGATGCAGGGCATTTGCAGTCATATCTAGAAGTTGTTGCGGATGGGTCACGGTCTTTGGACCCTCAAAACCAAGAATCAGCAACCGGGAAAGCATTTCGACAGGAGGCCCAGGGTGAATCTCGAATAGATAAGGTCCAGACAGAATCGCTGGAGAAGAGCGAAGCCAAAGCCGAGGATGGAGACCCAGCAGAAGACTTTCAACAAACAGATGGCGAGGAAGTCCTCGAACCCTTCACAATACCTCTTGGCCTCGACAAAATCGACGAGACAAGCGCATCTGAGGTCGACACCGGAACGGAAGCAATGGACTTCGAGCTCCCCATCCTTCCGCCGCCGCCGACAGAGTCGCCGGCTCCCATGGGGATCTTGTTCGCAGCACCCCGTCGGTCCCGCCCATCCTCGGCAATTCGCCCAAGTCACGTTGGAATGAGTGCCACGTCCCCCATGCGAAACCTCAACCTCCAATCTAGTAGCCCCCTCAAAAAATACGGAAACCCCAGCTCCTTTTCCTCCGCGAAAGCCCACACGGTGGTCCGGCCCTACCCTTCGGCCAGCCCTGAGCGCAAACGGAATCCCAGGAAACGCGAACCCACCGCCGGCCAGCCTCTGGGATCTGCGTCTGAGAGCCCGCACTCCGAGGCGGTGGACGTCTCCGCCGCACCGGCCGTCGGCGAGCCTTTGCCCAGACCCAAGCCACTCAGGAAGAGACGACAGCCAAAGACCCCCACCACGCCTTCTTCGAGACAAACACCCCTCGCGGCCAAGGGATTGTCCTCCAACAAGAGATCCATAATCTCCCTTCTCTCCGACAACGAGGACGAACTCACCCTGGACCTTTTCAAAACCTGGACTTCAAGCGGCGGTACTCACGGAGACCGCAAGAGAACAACCTCCTACACACCCGTCCTCCTCGCCGGACCCGAGACGAAGATCACCACGCCCATGAAGCAGCGCATCGTGGCGGCGAGCGACGGCGGCGACGGCACAGGCTCGGGCACGGCCACAACGAAAGGCAGGAAGCGCAAGGCGGCGTGGGCGTTTGCTACCCCCACCAAAGTCCACTTCGGCAGCCCTTCGGGTTCGCTCATCCGCACGCCAGGCGGGAACATGCGCCGATGCGGCGAAGAAGGGTTCCGATGCGATAGGGATTTCTGTTTTACATGTCTATAGAAGATGACGTAGCCAAGGCGAAGAATATATCTGAGATGACCGGAGTGCGTCCATTGGGATGAAACAGATGCTAGAAAGCCATCAGCATGTAGAGATGAGAGAGGTCAGTTATTGATGGTGATGCATACATGGCCGATCTTGCAGAGAGAATGATCATGGAAGCATGAATTACTTCCTCATTAGTCGCTACATCGAATGAATACCAGAGAGTCTCTGTAAAAGAAATATCATCAAGAACCGCGTATGCAAACTCGTGGGTAGTGACCCCAGAGGCCACTTGGACCCGACAGGGAGCCCAACCCTCGCAAACGCCGTCACACAATCCACGTTGGCGGAACCCGGATCCATGCACAAGCCATATTTCCCTGTTGCTTCCACTACCTCTCTGTCCCTCCTTTCTCGCCACCTGTATCGACGTCCTACGCCTTGATATGCTGGGTGAACCGCTATTTGTGTCGCTGCCTGCGAATAGAACCGATCTTGAGAAGTCATTCCGAATAGTCATTCCATTTAGTGAGACAAGGGGTACGAAGGTCTTGCTTCATGCTTCATCCGGTGCTCCGATTCAACCCCGCACTGGAGAGGAGTTGGTTTTGTCTGGAGTCTACACGTGCAGGTCCGCTCACGGATGCAGGTAAGCGTCCTGATCAGGCCGACAGCGGCATAGTGCCTGCTGTGCACAGCCTTTTATGGGGAGGTGGATCCAGAGTGTTCAGTGGGCATGATTAGGTCTCCCAAACTTAGTAAGTTGAAATGGTTCAGTTGCTGCTGACGCCGGACGCAGTCTGGCTGGCTAGGTGTTGCTTGAAGACCTCGGGATCCCGGACGGGGTTGAAGTAGGGGTGTGCCTGGGCCTCTTTGGCAGTAAGGCGTTCCTGTCTGCATGTCAGTTTCATGTAATTGGCCAGCATTTTACCAGGACACATACCTGGTGGTCGTATCGCAGCAGCTTGTCCAAGAAGTCGATCGCTTCGTTGCTGACAAAACGCTGGTTTTCGGCGGTCACGAAGGAGTGCCAGGGCTTCTTCTGGAAGCGGCCCAGGATGTCGTCGTACTGAGCATCAAGCTCGATCTCGTACTTGTCAAGGTAGTCAAAGAGGTCGTCCGTACCGAGGACCTTGGCGATCTTAACGAGTTGGTCCGAGTTCGAGTTGCCGTGGAAGAATGGCTCCTTGCGGAAGATCATGGAGGCAAACATAGCGCCCAGGCTCCACATGTCGAGACTGTAGTCGTACTCCTGGAAATCGACCAACAACTCGGGGCCCTTAAAATATCTGGAAGCCACACGGACGTTGTATTCGGTGCCCTGGTGGTAGAACTCGGCTAAACCCCAATCAATGAGCCGCAACTACGCCGTTGTTAGATCACAGTTGACTCGCTCGTGTGAGCGAGGGAGCCTACCTTTCTGTTCTCATGATCGATCATAACGTTGTGAGGCTTGACGTCGCGGTGCATGATACCCTTGCTGTGACAAAAGTCGAGGGCTTTCAGCAGCTCGTTGATGTAGAATCGAACATCGAGATCGTTGAACTTGGGATAGAGGCTTCGGAAGTCGGTGTTGTTGACATGCTCGAAGATGAGGGACGGCGTCTTACTCTGTTGAACCACGTCATTAGCCCACGACCCATCCCAACCTGTGGCATTGCACATAGAGCGATATCCCACAAACTCACTTGCGAATCCCTGACCACATCCAACAGTGCAATAACGTTGGGACCTCCCGCCAGGTTCTGCAGGATCTTGATCTCACGCTTGATCTTCTTCTTCTTCACAGGCTTCAAGACCTTGATGACGCACTTCTGGTAGTTGACGACATTGATGCCCTCGAAGACCTCCGAGTACTTTCCGCGACCTGTGATTGAAACTTTATGTTAGCCTGATACGCTCTCCTTCTGGACTCAACTCGCGCACGCAAAGTACACAGCCAGGATCGCGCGTGCGCAAGGCGCGGTGACCACCTCCTCTCAGCAGGAGCGCAAAAACGTACCAATTTTCCTGACCACCTCGTAGTTCTCGAGAACGCCCCAGCCTGTTGAGTAAGATGTTAGCTGCTGCGATGCAGAGAGGATAGCGAAGTCGAAGAAGACGAGCACGCCGTCGAGTCGCAGAACCTCGGTTGATTGAAGACCAGCCACGAGGGTGAGGGGCAGCATCATGGGTGGAAAACCTACTGATGTTCACACTGTCGTAGTCCCAGTAGCTGCGGGGCATGTTCTGGTTGACATCTGCGTAGACCCGCGCCATGATGGGCTACTGTTTGCCTGCGATCGAACGCAGGGCTTGACAAGGGATGGGTGGTGATGTTGTGAGAGGTTGGATTTTGCGGCGGAGGCAGCGAGCGAGGAGGGGTCTCGGCGTGGCTGAGGCAGCCTGGCTAAGGACGTGGAGCAAGCGGTTGGCGGCGGTGGTGGTGGTGAGGTGGTGGTGGGAGAATGGGGCAGGGAGTAAATCAAGGTGGGATGTCCAAAATCAGGCTTAGTGGCTCGTGCCACTGATTGGCTGTCGACCGAGGTGGGTCTATTTCGGCTTATCGTCCAAAAACTATCCGATAAGGCCCAATGTTTCGCGCACGTCCCTGTCGTCCAGGATGACTGCAGCGTTTCGACTCACAGGCTAGCGTTCTATTGCTTCCTTCCCTAGTGCTTTTCCCCCCAAAGCCGGCATCGTTCAGACGCTTTAGTATGCAAACTGCAGATGGAATGTTGGCAAAAGCGTGTCTGATGTATAATGAAGAAATAGGGCACATTCGATCCTAGTCCCCGAGGAAAGGCATGCAGAAGGTAGGTTCAGACATGCAGAGACACTATCAAGCAGAATCAAATATGCATCTCAACCGAGTTGTTTCCTGGTGCAGACTTGCGACAGCAATCTGAATCATTCTGCCCCGTAAACTAACCCGTTGACTAATCCGACAGCAGATGTCAAGTCTCACCAAACCAACTTGTATCTGGAGACCAAGCGCATCGTGCGTAACCTTCGTTGGCTCTATTCAATGCCGTATTTTCTTGGCTCTGCTCCCATCAGCGGCTAACACCACCCTCCCAGCCATGATGATGTGATCCATCGGGACAGGCACTTTATGCTCTTGCCAGTAAGGTCTCTCCTATACCCAAAATAACCCCTTCTGGATCCTGCAGACACTGCCGTCGATGACCGTGGGCACTTTATGCCTTCTCGATATACCTGTTGCGACTGTTAGCAACTGTCCAGACGTGGGATATTGAAAAAGTCGTGAGGGGTCTGGAATCTATGCTTTCAGAGAGAAGATTATTGCTCGACATGTCCAAGCTCTGTGAGACTCAAGCTACTGACTAGAGCCAGAAGCCGTCTGTCTCTGGCTGTGAATCCGACTAAGGATGACGATACAAAGGTTTCATCATAGCATAAGGAAAGTGACAGAGGGGAGGGAGAGAAAAGAGCAGTTCACGTACCATTCTGTATCATCCCGAAGTGTTGTTGGTAGGTTGTCGAAGCTGTTTTGTGTGCGCATATCAAGCCCTTGAACCGATGGAGTCAGCTGCTCTCGACATCGGGTGTTCAGGTCGCCGGCAGATCTAAGAGCGTGTGTCCGGCCCAGAGTTTCTGCCGACAGTGAGAACGATGATGCGTGCACAGGAGGTCTGCAGACACATGTCTGCCCACCAGTTCTTCCCGGCAACAGCATCTGGCATGCGTAGGTAGGTACAGAGGCGTTTTTACGGCCCATGTTTCCTTCCCAGAGGCAGCTCGGGCGTTGAAAGCGAATTTTTGTGTGTTGGTCCGACAGAGTCAATCGTAGTCGAGGGTGTCGAGCCCTGCTTCGACGACATCCCAGGTCCGTTTGCGGAGGTCGGGCTTAGGCTCTTGGTTTTTGGCCTTCCCTCCTTTTCTTTTCTTTTTGTTCTTGGTTGCCCTGCCTTGCTGATGAGATGATTCGGCAGTCTTGAGGCTACCATCATCACCAGTCTCACCAGCTTGGCCTGGCTGTGGCCCCGTTGAGCGGCGTTCAGCTGCCCGCCCCTGCTCTCGCTTCAGAGCTTCGAGCTCGGAGTGTCGGAACATGGCGATTTGCTCGTCAGTGAGCGTGCGCTTGACGCCATCGGGGTAGTAGCCGAGATCGTCTTCCTCCTCCTCCTCCAATATGTCGACATCTTCGAACGAAGGGCCTGCATCGGCAGCGCCAAATTGCTGGTTCGGATTGAAGAAATCGGACTTGAAGGCCTGAATCGCCGCGTCCGAGAAATGCGTATCGAAGAACGCCATCAAGTCATCCTATGAAAAGTTAGCATGTTGATGAATGCTCGACGCGGTTGAACTTACGTTGGTGACATTCGGCGCAGCTACATATGCCTGCAATGGACTTGGTCCTACCGCAGCCATACTCTCGTGTTAAAATGATGTCGGCTGTTGGGATTCTGTTCTTATTTCCCTTGGTTTTTTCCCTCCGAAGATGGTCGTAATGTATGTCGGGTAGATGAAATGATGCAAAAGAATGTAAAGTTCGAACTTGGAAAGGGCGCCAGTGGGCCCAGCGCGCTTGGAGCTTGGATCACGTGTGGAGTCCCCTTCATCATCACCATCACGTTCGACCCGCGACAGCAAACGCGCCAGCGCGGATACAGAACGATGAGTACATTTATGCATGCTCCTGCATAATTATACCAACAGTTGATTTGAACGTTTTCCTGCCCCCAGAGCAACGATCCGAAGCCTAAGACCGGCTCAAGAGGGCGAGAGCGCTTTGGAAAGCGCGAAGCACTTCGGTCACTGTGGATGTGTCAGTGAATCGCAAGGAAACTGTAGTAAGAGAGTGATGGCTGACTGTGCTCCTCCCTTTGAGCCATATTCTTCTCCGCCAAGTTGACATATCTCTGCCTCGTATGGAGACGCTTAACTGCACGTTCGTTGTCGTGAGCACTTGAAGTGGATGCCCAGACGTTGAAGTACTGCAGATGCAATGGTCAGCATGCCTGTAAGCCCAGACTGGCGGCGATGAGCTCCTCACTTTCACAAGACTGTCGAACTCGAGCAAGAGCTCTCTCTCCTTCTCATCGGCCTCCGCAAGGGCCTTTTCATACCGGGCTTCGAACTCTTCCCAGTCGAAAGAAGGGAAAACACCCGGGGTGCTGGGGGTGTTGCTGGGGGTGTTGCCGGTGACCATTTGCTGGTCTAATCGTGGCTCAGGCGTCTTGGTGAGTTGGAGCGACTTGGGTCTCTGCGACTCACTGGAATCGTTGTCGGCCATTTTTGCAGCGGATGAGTTGAAGACGATTGGAGAGTTTTCTTTGTGCCGGTAATGAGTGACTTTTTTCTGTTTGTTTTCTCCGTGCCTCAAAAGAGTTCTTGGGTTTGGTGTTAGATGTTTGGTGGTCGCAATGACAATAGCTAGAAAGTCGGTCAGGGTGTGCCAGGTGTCGCTGAGAAGTGCTATAGCCGCTGTGGGTGAGCCACTCGTGCCTGCTGATATTTATGTGTGGCGTCATGCAACGAGGAAGTGTGGCGCATTGTCAGTCGGGGAAGGGAGAGAGGACTGGGATCCAAATGGAGTTGGGGCCACCCCTGTTGCCTGCCGGAGTCCGCTGCGAGCCTGCCAACGGCAGTCATTGCTTCCCTTTCTGGTGCCTCTCACCCGACCTTGTTCTTATGACCCGACAACCTTCCAGCAACAACCTGCACTCCCGAGTCGTCCGATCGACTCACCCGCCCTGGAAGCTGCTGTAGATGAAGTCGCCGCTTCCTCCCACGGCTGGAACTTTCTCACCATCTATCCGCGATCCGTTGATCAAAAGAAATTCGGATCCCCAACCCTATCCTCGAGTGACGCTTTGTCCATGCGCGAAGCCTTGACGTGTCGATCCCGAGGCGCCTCTTGTCTGGACTCGAAAGATTTCGCGAAAAATGAACTGCAACATCTGTCAAAGACCCCACAATCCTCAGCGGTTGCCCTTCCTTTGTGCTGTGGATGCCCGGAACCACTGCTATGAGGGTCGCCTCAAGAATCTCCAGTTGTTGATGGAGAATGAGAGTCTTCAGAATCAGATCAATGCCCTGCTTGCCCAAGACGCATCGGGCAATGCCCCCAACCCGACTATCGCTGCTGAACATTCGACATCTGAATTGAAAAAGGCTGAAGATCGAACGGACCATATCATCGCACAGGCCGACAAGCTGAGGGATGAGATCGCCGCTGCCAGGAGGGAGATTGCCGATCGTAAAGCTGCCATTGCTTGCCGAAAGTCGGAGCTTGCATCTGCATCGAGTGGTATTGCTGTTCGCAGAAACAGACAACTCGAGGAGTCTGAGCGCTCCATCTCTGTCGCCAAGTACAAATGGGCCCGCAGTGCTGATCAGATGTCGTCTACTCGAGCCTTTCTCTGCATGGAGGCTGCCAAGCTATACGGTCTGCGCCGTGTCAAGAAAGGCTCGTCGTCTCGTTATGATTTCAAGATCGGTGGCGTTGACATTGTCGACCTTTCGTCTATGAATAGTTAGTCTCATACCCAGGTGCTGTTGGAGACTGGTACTGACCTTTTTTGACAGCGGCCTCACCCGATGTCTTGTCGACCTCTCTTGCCAACATTGCCCATGTTCTGGCTCTGACGTCTCATTATCTCTCCATCCGGCTTCCCGCGGAGATCACGCTGCCCCATCGCGATTATCCGCGACCCACTATCTTCAACCTCGCTTCGTCGTACCAACATGGCGAGGTCCCGTTCCCCGGCTCTTCGGCGATTCCCAGTTTTGTTTCGGGGGAGCGTGACAGTCAGCCACACTACGTTCCCCGTCCGCGACCACTATTTGTCGAGAAAGCCTTGCCTGTTCTAGCCAAAGAAGATCCGGTGGCCCATTCCCTTTTCCTGGAAGGTGTGACGCTGCTGGCATATGATATCGCCTGGGCATGTAGCACTCAGGGTGCCTTTGTTGGGGACCGCAATTCATTCGAGGATGTCTGCCACATGGGTCGTAACCTGTACAACTTGCTCATTGGCCAACAACTCCACAGCACTCAAACTGGGCGCCTCTATCCCCCGGCGACTTCATCGCCCGCCACGAAGCATGACACACCCGACCAGGAAGACCTCGGCAAAGCCCCTTCGTGGATGGGGCGATATTCCCACGGCACAACGTATGCGTTCCTCGGCGGTGCTGAGGGCTCCGAGTTCGTTCGCAGCTTTAAGCTTCCTAGCCCCCTGAAGCTTGCTGACAAGCTCAAGAAGAAGCTCATCAGTGAGGCTGCTGTACCAGAGTGGGAAGTTCTTGAGGATGATGCGTGGGCTCTTGATGACGGCGAAGGTCAACCAAATCGGGCTGGCGGTGGTGGCGGCGGTACAAATGGCTGGACAAAAGTGAAAAACAGGTAGACTGAACACTGACAAACTGTACACAAAACGGCAAGTACAAACCGCGACTTCCGACTTCCGCGATGGTGATGTAAAAGGAGGTGTTTATCGTGAGGGTGGGGGAGGGTTTCCTTCGTAATCCAGCGTTTGTGAGTAATTTTTTTTTTTTTGGGGGGGGGGGGGGGGGGGGGGGGGGGTGGTTTTGTTTTCTTCATCTCCTGGCAACAACCCTTGCTTCATTTTATTCGAGCTCCTAGGCGGTTGATCACTTATTGCCTTTCACCTCCGGTTCGGGACGAGGTCCTTGTTGGACCACAAGCTCTCTCCAATTCCATAGAACGGGGTTCACCTCACGAACAACGTTCAACTCAACCATCATGTTGACGACTCGCTGCATCCACTTACCCACTTCGCGCTCGAATGAGTCCATGGATATGTAGGTGTTTGCCGGGAGCTTGTCTTTGCCTGCCGGGTTCAGAAGCTTGCGCCACTCCGCGAGTGCCCATGACCTCAGCTTGTTCAGTCGTATCCGATCAACCTCGTCCTTCGGCAAGATTGGCCACAGAACCTGGAGCTTGTGAAGTAGCTCTTGTCTCAGCTCAGGGGATTCAAACAACAGTAGACGATCGTCTCGGGAGGACACTTCTTCAGACGCTACCTGAGGCGGTGGTCTGCTCCTGGGGTGCTCCACGATGGGGTCAAGTCTGGAAATGGCGGTCTGCTCCTGTACGAGTACCCAACGCCTCTTTGCCTCTAGAGCAAGTCGGCGGCGCGTCTCTTCGTCGACAGCCGATGGGCCTTTTTGAGCTCTCGCGGGCAAGGGTGCGATCTTGCGAGGGGGTCCGTCGAGGTCAATGTCTCCGTCCCAGTTCTCGTCGACCGCGTCTACCTCTTCGAATTTATGCTTGCGGGCTGGACGATCTGGAAACAGCTGGGGCTGCTGCAGAGATTGGGCCGTAGTAAGCGACAAGGTATTTTGAAGCGCAGTCATCTGGAACAGACGGATTCTTCCTTCGGACGGAGAGCCGCTGGTCAGGTTTGGTGGGGCTTGTACGGATAAGGAAGGCGATGTTCCGACCTGGAGCATGGACTTCGCGTTCTGTTGCTTGAGACCTTTTACACATGGACTTTTGGAGGTCTTCTTCCGGGGCATCATAGGATTGGCTGGCTTTCGTCGGAAGATGATGATCTTTCCTTCAGGCTGTTTGACCTTGGGCACCGGGGTCGAAGGGGTAACATTCCCGGCCTGAAAATGGCTGGGTGTACCATTGGATGTGGTCTGCAATATCTCCGGTTCTTCTGTTGGACTGGCCTGCTGACGTTCAACGATCTTGACTTTCGTTTCAGTCTTTTCAGGCTCAGGTTGTGGCGTCGAAGGAGCCTTTTGGTCGGGCTTGTCCTCATTGGCAGTAACGGACTTCCGCAACCTCTCCGAATCCACCGTGGGAATGGTCCGCCGACGTTGAACAAGCTCGATACTCACCTGGGCCTTTTCAGGTTCAGCCAGGTCAGAGTCGTACTCATTAGCGTTACCAATGGATCCCTTTGAGTTCTCTTGTTCTGCTGAGGCGCTGGCTTGTCGGGGTTGAACGAAGTACTCATCCTGGTTGAAGTCGTCCTCATCAGTGTCACCAATGAGTTTTTGTGAGCTCTTTGACTCCACCGAGGGAGTGTCTTGTCGACGTTGAATGAACTTGATCCTAATCTTCTTGGTGTTCTTAGGATGAAGCTCAGGAGTCGAGGGAGTTACTCCGCCGGGCTGGACGAGGATTTGCTGCCGCGATGTCTGAGAGGTATTCGCAGGAGAGGGGTTTCCGGACAACAAGGCGGCAACTTGGAGTTTGGTCTGATGTTCAAGATCGAGGTCCATCTCATCGTTGCCGCCGGCATTGCCAGCGTCAGTGGGATGAATAAGGTCGTCGCTCATGTCGATATCACGGCTTGTCGGTGCCTGAGCCTCTTCCAGCTCGTCTGTCATGTCGACTTCCTCTCCCAGTTCATCTGTCCTATCGACATCTTGTTTCGGTTCGTCTTCCATGTCGACATCTTGCATCTCGAAACCCCTTTGAACTTGAACTGAATCGTCCAAGTCCATCTGACATTGATCCAAATCGTCCAAGGTCATCCGAATGCGATCCGAATCGTCCAGCTCCATTTCATCCCCCTCGTCTTCCTCTTTTTCCTTCGTCTTTTGCTTGGTCTCGTCATCAACATCCATCTGATTATCCGGAATAACGAAGCTGGCAATGACGGACACGGGGACAGACGGAACAGTAGTCGGCTGAGCAGGCAGAGGAGCAGGCAAAGCCTTCACCATCTGCTGCTGCTTGACAGCAACCGTACTACCTCCGTTGTCGGAATGGTCGTCTTTGCCATCGCCTTCTGAGTCAAGATCCGAGATAGGCAGCGGCGGGAGATCCGAAAGTGCGGGGGAATCTGGCGCAGCAATCGGAGAGCTCGGACGGAGAGGCGCGGCCAATTTCGAGGGAATGGGTGATGCAGGCAACGGAATCGAGGCGGGGTCAAGAGGAGGAGGCGAGGCGGAATTAAGGGAAGGAGGGCTCGACGACGTCTCTGAGAAAGCCTTGTGAACGTTCTGACGAGCTCGAAGACGACGAACTCGAGGAGGAAGAGCTCGAGGACGAAGGGGGAAAGGAGATTCGATGGGCAAATTCGGCAGATCATGGGTCTGTAACTCTGCAGGAGTCGACGCAAGATCGGTCTCGGAGCACTGAGCCTGTGGCCTGGCGCTCAAACTAGCGCGAAGCTGGGCCAGCTTCTTAACCAGATACTTGAGACGAGATCGTTTCAAAGACTGACGAGAGATGTGACGATGCAAAGGAGTATCTGTGATGGCGACGGCGGCTGACGGACTCTTAGCAGGCGACAAGGGAGTCTCAGGGAGCGTAGCCGGCGGAGTCGAGACGGGAGACAGGACAGAAGACTGGGGCCGGTCGGGCTGGACGACTGGAGACGGGACGACGATGGGACTTTCGATGACCTGTTCAACGGTCTTGCTGGCATCGGGGGAAGACTGGGCGAGTGAAACAGGGCCGTCAGCCAGGACCGTCGTGTCGTACATTCTGTAAATCGTGACGTTGAACGAGCTATTCGTCTCAGCCTTGCGACGGCGGACGACATCCTTGAGGGAAAAGTCGAGCATCGGCAGCCTGACAGACATGGTTGGGTACCGGCCACGGGTCTTGAAGTTATGGTCGCAGAGATCGGTTGGGACGGGCTCAAGTTGCGGCCGATGAAATCGCTCCGTCTCAAGGAAGTTGAGGTGAAAGTCGAGCTCACCGACGCGCTTCTTGAGGCTCTCAATCTCCTTGTCCTTGTACTCAGAAGACTGTCGATACTGCTTCAGGAATTCTCTGTGTCTGCCGTGGATCTTGGCCATCTCTCTTGCGTGATTCGCCTTGATCTGATTGATCATATTCTTCTGCTCGGCCACAAGGGCCTTCTCCTTCTTATTCTCATCCTTGGACGAATCCTCGGAATCGGTAATGGGGTCGCACACCTCCTGATCCGGTGGCGAAGGGGGTCTGGGGATTCGGTCAGCTCATGATCGGGATGGAAGGAATATAGGACAGTGAGGCTCACATAACTCGGCTGACGATACCAGACTCCTCTGCCTACGAGAAGTACAGGAACGTCATTCCAGGCCAGGTACCAGGAATCCTGGGCTTTTTGATGTCACGGTCTGGTAGAGCAAGCCACTGAGCCCGAAGGCCATGTGTAGTCTGCTCGCACAGGTGGCGAACACCAAGGGTTAGAAAACCAACGCTTGCCCAAATGGCCAAGGTGGCGTAGTGCTCGAAAGCGGCACAAAGCAGGATCGTCAAGATCAAGCCGATAAGAACGCCGAAGATGCGTACGAAGAGATAAAATCCCTCGCTTGCAAAGCGCCAAAGTTCGTCGGACAAGGCCATGGCGGCTGCTTTTGTCGTAAGTTGTGAGTTGTGAGAAGAGAGATTGAGAGATAGAGAGTGAGAGGAAGGGGATGAAAACTGTATCGATTGGAAATGAGCTATGCGCGAAACCTCAGCAGCAATAGTCGTCGATACGAGTTAAAGAGAGAAAGAAGGAAGAGGTTTTTTTCAAAAACAGGAGCAGCAGGAAATTTTTATCAAGGCAGCGACAAGTGGGCGGCCTGGCTAGTGAGCACGTGACGGTACCTAGTCGAGGGCTTCAGTCATTCGCTTCGACCAGGTTAGTTGAGTGAAGGTGACGTGAAGTGCCAGGTGATAGTATTCAGGGGAGAGACAAGGGATGGACGGGGAGGACGACGGACGGGGGATAATCTGGATGACTTCGGTGGTGTGGGGCATTCTTCGTCCCATTAGGAAGGAACAGGCGCCAATGGGACCACAGCAAGACAACCGCCCAAAACTTCAAGATGAATGTAACTATTGCAGGTGGAAAGGGGGGTGTCTGGTTGTCATGGGACAGCAACGATGAAATGCCATGAGCAGAGAAAAAAACATAGGGCTACACTTCGTTAAATCAATCTCATTGAGCATCTCCTCAACCCCATAAATGTGACGGCACTTCTGATGAACAGTATGGTGCCTACATGAGAAGAAACAGATAGCCGGTGCAGGACTGAAGAGTAAGGAGACAAAAGACTTGACCAAAGTCACACACAGACGAAGTTAGAAAAGAGCCTGAACCACAACGGTTGATCATATATATATATGCGTTAATCAACAAAAAAATGAGTACGTTATGCAGTTAGCATCATGCTCTGGGTATCCACCATAGGCGCCATGAACCCGAAAACACTGCCCTCGAAAGCAACCTTCCACCATCATCATTCGTTACCGAGAGAACCCTATTTTCCTAACCCTAACTACTTCCTGCCCCTCGCCAGAAGCCTCTCGTGAAGGTCGACAACCACAGCGCTCCACGAAGGGGCACCCTCAACTAGAGAGAATGCATCTCCCCCCAGGTGAGTCGCCAAGAACTCTCCCATCTTCCCAGTGTTGAAGTGCTCTCCATAGATAACCTTCGCTTCAGGATGCAGGGCGAACTCGACCCCATCCGTTCTGCTCGAACCACGGATCTCCAGAGCAACCTCTACCTTGGTCGCGATGGGTGGCAGAAGGAGAGACGACTTAACAGCAATGGATGAGTCCGAGGTCCTGGAGACAGCCGTGGGAAACGTGATGTTGAGCTGGCGGATGTGGTTCGAGGTGCAATTAGCCTTGTCCCACGCCGCACGAACCCAGTGGAGGAGATCCGCAATTTTAGTGCGGCTCTGCGGCAGTCCTCGGATGTGGTCCCGAATACACTGTAGGAAAAACTCCTTCTCCGGTGTCGACGGCGCAGGATTGGTCTCGCGGTTTGTGGCAATGTACCACAAGTCGATCCGTGAGTTCTTCTGCTCGTGCTGGAAAGAGGCCATGTCAAACACCAGCTCGATTTCGCGTCGGTATGTCATCGAGATGGTGCTCCCGGAGACCCCGGTCACCGCCCAGCCATGCTGCTTTTCAAGAGAATCCACTCGCGCTGCAGGCATGTTAGTCATGTGGGTCCGGTATTCCATCGCAATTGGGGGCTGAGACTCACCCTTGAGCGCACTGATCTCGCTAATCGACCAGCCCCGACATTCCTCGCGAATCTTCTCCGCTTCCTTAATGTCCTCGTGGCACTGCTGCTTCTCCTGCATCAGTTCCTCGATGCCTTGTTCTGCCTCCTCCAACTGCCGGCGGAGCTCGGAAATACGCCGGGTCTTCTCTTCGACATCAGTCTCGAGGTTGGCCAAGTCAGACCTGGCGGCCTCGAGCTCTTCCGGGTCGCAGTCAGCAAGCTCTTCTGCAACGGCTTGCAGGTTCTGGTGCTCTTGGTGAAGAGAGGTGAAGCGCGACGCAATGGCAGGTAAGACAGAGGACAGTAGCTTTTGCTGTTGGTGCAGAACCTTTTCATCAACGGCCATGCCTTCGGAAATCCTGACGAGGCCCTCTCTCAACCCCTCCTGGAGCTTCATGCGCCACTCGTACCACATGGCCTTGCTCTCGAGACGAGCATGAGTCTTGCCGTTCTTGAATTGATTGTCGAGAATGTTCTTGAAGTCGGGCGAAGCGGACATGTACTCCCGAAACAGCGGCGGGTTTTCTTCGAATGTCTCCGATTCGATCTCTCGAACGATCCTGCGACCCTCGGAGATGTACTTCTTCAGCTCGCGGCAGGAGTGCTGGTAAAGTTCAAGCATTGGCACCGTGCAAGCACCAGCTACGACGCAGCGCTCCAGGGACATGTCATCTTTGCCGCCCAGCAGTCCATCCTTGAACATGTCTGGGGCCTGGGTGTGTCGTCGTTTGGTTGTTGTCAACTCCATGAAACGGATCGACGTCATGTTCAGGAAATCCTGCAGGTGAATACGCTCCTCCGGCTGTTCGCTGATGAGTTCGTTCTCGTCCCGAACAGGGGAACCGTCAAGATTCATCGGCTGAGACATAGTGTCTTCTTCGATGTCTTTGAAACGACCGTGGGCTTTTGGTGACTTGGCCGAAGTCGCCAGCTTGTGGGGGGACTCGGAATGAGTAGGGGTTGCCTTGGGCTCGCCGGCTTCCTCCACACTCTTGCTGGCTGATCGAGTCAACCTGCGACCAGTGGTTTCTGCCTTACTGGGTGGCTGTTGCAGTTTGACATTTTTGACGGGGCTGCCTTGGTGACCTTTGAGCCTCTTGACGCCATCATGGTCCTCGCCATCCTCCTCATCATCAAGCTCCGCCGGCCGCTTTCCAAGCAATCCTCTTGCGCTCCCGACATGAAGGCTCTTGCGACTTTGCATGCGCTTCTTCTTCGGGCTCAAGCTCTCAATCATTTCCCTTAGATTCAGAGTCGCGTCTTTCTCGTTCTCGCCACCATCAGCTTCGCGCTCGAGGATGCTGCGACCATTTTCCTTGTCCTCTTCTTCCTGGCGGTCTCTGTCGATTTCGTCTTGGATAACCTGTGGATCCCCAAAGGTAACCCCACGGGCCTTGCCGGGCACAAACTGCTTAACCGTCTCGCCAAGGGAGCCTCTGCGGTCCAAAAGGGCGGCAACTCGAGGTGATCCCAGTCCAGGCTTGTCTGCGCCGATTCCGGAGTGCCTGCGGGTTTGGGGAGTAAGGATCACTGTAGGGGTCCTTGCGCCGGTGGCAGGATCCTGCTGGAATACGTTCAAACGACTGATAGCCTTCGCGGGAGACGGAGTGGCAGGCTTCCTGACGGGCGACTGGGAGCGGCCTCGCCTCTTGACTGATTGCGGCGTCTTAACAGGCGAACTGTCAAGTGGGGTCTCGGCGACAGCATGAGGAGGGACCGCAGACTTCGGAGGGCTAGGGGTTCTACTTCGGGCCGGTGATAATGAGTTGGTGCCTGCGTGAGGCATGCTTTGGCGAAGACCCCTGCCTTGGAAAGGGTTGAACCCAGGGCTGCTTTGGGCATCAGATGCTGGGGCTGTGTGCTTCTTGACGGAGGCGACAAGCTTCTTAGTGGGCGATGCAGGCTTGGCTGACATAGACTTGGTAGGTGTGTCTGGTTTGTTTACTTCCGCTTCCATAAGTTTCTTGGCAGCAACCCGAGCCTCGGGGGACTGGGGCGCTCTGATGATGCCTCCGACAGCCAGTGTCATCTCCATACCCGCTGTGACTTCTTCTTGTTCTGATACTGGGGAAGACGGTAAGATACGACCGACAGGAACAGTCATATCCATCCCCATGGTCGCCTCGTCCTGTTCAGGCAATCGGTTTGCTGTGGGCAGTATCTTGCCGAAAGGGACAGTTATATCCATTCCCGCGGTTGCTTCCTCTTCCTCCACAGGCTCATCTTCTGTTGAGAGGATGCGGCCGAAAGGAATGGTCATATCCATGCCCATGGTCTGGTCCTCAGGGCGTGTCTTGTCTGCAGTGTGGAGGATCTTGCCGACCCCGATGGTCATGTCCATGTCCATGGTTGAATCCTCCGGTTTGTTGCGGGAGGTCAGCGTTCTCCGGCGCTTCTGCGTCGCGTCACTCTTTGTGTGTGTCGGTAGCAGACCACCAATCGCACTAGTGAATTCCATTGACATGTCCTCATCATCATTCTCGTCGTCATGGCCGTTGGCGTTGGATTTCTGAATGCCTCCAACCGCCGTGGTGAACTCCATGGTCTGATCATCTGACACTGTTTCAACCAATGCCGTCTTGCTGATATTGCTCTTCGACAAGATGCCTCCCAATACACGAGTGACATCCATGGACATTTCTTCGTCGGGTTCGATGTTTTGAGATGTCTTGTTGTTGAAGATACCTCCGACGGCAGATGTGATGTCCATATCCATGTCCATGTCCGCATCACCCTCTTCGTCATCCGCAGGAGGACTGTTTCGGAAAAGTGAAGGGGGCGTAGGGTCGCTCTGAGTAGAACCTGCCTCTGGTTGAGGTTTGTCCTTCTTGATCCATCCAAAAGAAGGAATCACTTCTTCGTCGTCACTGTCATCAAAGCCGGACCGTTGGGTACCAGCCTGTCGTGCGGCTGTTCGAAGTGCTTCGTCTAGAGTGTCCTGATCATCATCCGTTGCAGTGGTGCGCCCAGACATAACCGAGGCACCGGTGACTTCGTGATCGTCGACTGTCATCATTGTGCCGTCGTTGTCAGAGTCACTGTCGGAATCTGAAGCTTCATCTTCATCTTCATCGGCAACCTCCTCCACAGCATCTGCTGGCTCTGAGTCGGAACTGAACCCGGTAGCCATGGTATCTTCTTCATTGTCTGTGAACTCCATCAGGGGAGCAGTGGAGCTTCTCCTGCGTTTCTTCTGATGCAGTTCTCGCTGATTGTCTGGCGACTGTGGGACAACGTCATCCTCTTGTTCCTGCGGTGTTGACGGGCGATTCGGCGGCTCTTCGCTGGTTGGGCCTGCGGCGGAGGATCTGCGACGCGTCGAACCTGTTGACGATGTCGACTCTTGGTTGAACTCGATCTCGTGGAATGTGTGAAGGGTAGCTTCCGCTGCGAAAGACACGCGACGATTCGCAAGAGACTTGCGCCGGGCATCTCTGCGATCTCGTTCGGCCCGCTCCTTTGCCGCCGCCTGCTGTTCCTCCTCCGTGCGCAGAGCGATCTTGGATTCGGACCCCGTGAGGTCAGCGCTGCCTGTGGTTGTCGGGGTGCTCGAACGCGGTGGGCCAAGGTCAATGAGATCTGCTCCGCGCTTTCGGTGCGGCGGGATCTCGGGCAGCAGCGGTACCGTAGGCTTCAAGATAGATCGGGGCGGAGGCCGTGAAGGCACTGCAAGGGACTGTTCATGTTAGCCATGGGTGCATAGAGTCCATTGGAGGGCAAGCTTACAGCTCTGCGGTTCCCATTTGCGTTCTTGAGTGCGTCCAAGCCACCCGGGCCAATACTCTTGCTTCGCGACTTCTTGCGACTCTCCGCAAGAGTACTACCCACGTCGATCGTCGCATTCTCTTTGTCACCATTCTTCCTTGAATCGGTCGCCCCGATGGACTTGCGTGTCCGGCGCGTCGAGGGCATGGTCGCATCCCCAAACGAAGCCATTTTGGAAACAAATGTTGATATAGGAGGACCGGGCTTCAGATGGGAGGGCTAGGCGTGTACATGTCACCTCTCAAACTTGGGGGGGTGAGCGAACGCGACTTGTATCTGTAGTGGCGTGAATGTCCCAAGTCCCCCAAAACAGGGTGAGTGGGCTTGCATGGGTGTTTGTGTTTACCCGCAATCGGGCGTTTGATTGGCCCGTCAGGAGTAATGTCAACAGACGCGCCTTGTTGCTGTGGCATCAGCTGTCATCGACAGGGAGTCCAGATGCAGAGACTTTGCAGCCACAATGCAGCGATGCTACAGGCCCACAGCTCCATTTAGGGAGTGTTTTCGCTTGTGGCTTATGCGGGCGTAGGGATGGGATCAATGAGCAAGTGTGGCTGACCGAGCTCGGCCAGACCTGAAAGTACCTGTCCATGCACGGGTCATTTCCAGATCCACTTCGCTAAAATTTCAACCCTAAGGAAGGGCACAAACTCGCTCCTTCCCAACTCTCGATTTCGCTTTGGTGAAAAGTTGCGCGGCTCAGCATCTACGACTTCTAACCTCAACAGCACCCACCCCGCCCAGTCGACCCGACCGCATCACGACGTCAAGATGGCTACCGAGTTGACCGTCCAGTCCGAGAGGGCTTTCCAGAAGCAGAAGGGTATCTTCCTTAACCAGAAGGTCAAGGCGAAGTCTGCTCGCCCCGGCAAGAGCGGCCGCAGATGGTACAAGGACGTTGGCCTGGGTTTCCGCACCCCTATCACTGCCATTGAGGGCTCCTACATCGGTACGTTTGCGATCGAGAGCGATTGAAGTTTTATTGGGATTTTTCGCGACCCGGACGAACGACATTCGCACATCCAAACGACGGACTTCTGCGACACACGAAGACGGCAAGCAGCGAACAGATGCCAGTTACGAAAGGGACTCGAACGGAAGAGGAGGACAAGAAACGAATGACGCCATGGGAAAAGAGATTCGCGATGCGCTATGCGGTGGAATACTTTGCACTGCAAAAAATCGGTTGCTAACGAAGGATCGTCTCCAGACAAGAAGTGCCCCTTCACCGGCCAGGTCTCTATCCGCGGCCGTATCCTCACCGGCACTGTCGTTTCCACCAAGATGCACCGCACCCTCATCATCCGCAGAGAATACCTCCACTACATTCCCAAGTACGCCCGTTACGAGAAGCGCCACAAGAACCTCGCCGCCCACGTCTCCCCCGCTTTCCGTGTTGAGGAGGGTGACCAGGTCACCGTTGGCCAGTGCAGACCTCTGAGCAAGACTGTATGTTGCGACAGTATCCCGGCGCCCGAAGCAGGGATTTTTTGGACACGCGTTTGCTAACACCGACCCTTAGGTCCGCTTCAACGTCCTGCGCGTCCTTCCCCGCACCGGCAAGGCTGTCAAGAAGTTCAGCAAGTTCTAAATCGGCTCATTGGCATTTACGGCGTGACTGCGGTGTGGGTTCTTCATTACATACCGGATGGGAGGTCAACAGGGAAACTGCATCACATGATTGTGTTATAGATGCAGAATCAGAGACCAAAATGAATTCGATCAGCCAAACTTCTCGGTTGTGAACTAGAGGTCTTTATCTCTGGCTGTCTGGACACACGATGGGCTCGTGGTTTTTGCGGGAACGGAAACCTGCGATACGCCTCGGGTCGAATGAACGAAAAAAAAATGACAAGAAACGGTTGGACGTGCAATTGCTCTCTATGGTACAGTGATGTGCTGTTCAGTGCCCCTCATGTTCACATGCCGAACATGGTGAAGGTGAGAGTGTCAAGCAACATAGCAAGAGTAAAAAGTTTGCAAACTCCCAACCGCGTTTCTAGTAGCAATGCGTCGTCTCCGCAGGCAAAATATATAGCAGTAAAACATTCCACGGGGATGGCGGCTTCGCAAGGTCCTTTCAGAGGTTTCGCCCTGTGGAATCATAAGAGCAAAGTCCTAATAAGTAATCCATAGAGTATGGCATACATCAACCCCATAGACCAACAGTGTTCATGACAGTGCGAATTATGTTTTTGCACGCCCCTTTCGTGTCTTTCCGAGCATCTGATTGGATGACTGCCGGCCACCTTGAAATTCTCGAGAGCTTCAACTTTGCGGCGACCTGAGTGAGCCCCAAGCTCCCTAGACAACCCCCCTCGAAACCCTCACGGAGCTCATCGGCCTATTCTGGAAACTCCATATTCGCAATGGGGTGGTTCGACGGCTGGTTTGGATCCAGCGCGCCCGCGTCCGGCGACCCTCTCAAGTCCCTCGATCCGAAGCTCCGCGAGTTCCTCGAGCGCGAATCCCCGGTCAAGGTCCAGCAGCAGGCCGAAGAGGCCCAGAACAAGGCCGGCCGAGCAGCTGAGGTGGCGGCAACGGCGGCGGCGCACGCATATGCGCAATCACAACAGCAAGAGCGCGATGCAGCGGCAGGGGACTCGTCGGCAGACCGGCCAAAGGTGCCCAAGGAGAGCCTGTTCCAGGACGGCCGGTACGCGCACCTGTGGAAGACATACCGCCCCTACTTGGACATCGAGGCCGAGACAAAGACGGACCATGAGAAGCTTATGGACGTGCTGGAAGGCTACAAGCAGCGGAAACACAACATCGGCAGGGCGGCGCTCGAGAACTGCGCGATCCAGCAGGAGGAGTGGGTCAACTGCATGAAGAGCGGCGACTGGGAGGACCGAATGCAGATGTGCAGACGCCAGGTGCAAAAGTTTGAGAGATGTTATACGATGCAGACGGTACGTTCAACGCCCCATCGTCCCTTTTGTACTTCTGCGAAGTCCTCGGTCCCAGCTAACGATCCCACCAGAGATTTCTCAAGGCGCTGGGCTACCAGTCCATCTACAACAGACCGGCGCAGGTGGAGGAAGACATCCAGATGCACGCGGATCAACTCTACGCGCGCATGCTCGAGCAAGAAAGAGCCATCGAGGCCGCCAAGGAGGAGGGCCTCCCCGCGCCAAAGTTCGACCTCGCGATACCCACGGCGCCCGGCACTTTCGAGGTGAAGCCCAGGCCGGACCTGGAGAAGTCGTGGCGGGAGAAGCTGGAGCAGCTGCCCGAGGAGGAGCGGGCGGTCGAGGAGGCGGCGTTGCGAGCGGACCTGCAGGCCAAGGCGCAAGTGGCCAAGGACGTGCAGAAGCTATGGGACGAGCAGGAGAAGGAGAAGGAGCGACGCAAGGCGGAGGGCAAGACTACGATTGTGGATCGTATCACGGGCACTTTCGGCGGTGGCAAGTGAGAGGTGTGGTGCTCAATCAGTGTCTGCGGCTGTTGAAAAGCCCCCCGCCCTTTCTGAAGTGATGGTGGGCTGCCGAAGACGATTGGTGCTACGCTATGTATTGTACGGAGGGGTTGTCGAGGCCGATGCGGCTGTTCCGAACCGCAACGACAATGGCCCCTGTAAAAATGACTGTAGACTATTGTGTTCTTCTAGCAGAGCATTTGGGAATGAAAAAACGGATAAGGAAGCCCTGTAGTGGTTCGCCCTCCATTCGTTCAACCTGGGCCTTCATCAATGCTCAGGATGGTACTGATGTCGATATGGCAAGGCAACCAACCCCCTTTCGGCAGGTCGTAGAGTTGCCGAATGATACGGGAAACCACCTAGTAAGGAAAGGCACTCACTCTGCTCAGCAGGCCCGGCGTCGCTGCAGGTCGCGCGTGATTGAAGATCACAACGCCAAGACCAGTAGCTGTAGGTGGCTACAGCGAACGATGGACCGAAATTGTGACGTGCATTCCTCGACGCAAGCGAATCGAGGAGAGTTGCTCGCGTAAACTCCCTCAGCAGGGTCAGCGTGGCCAGGAGCACATCCGTCCCATGTCGCGTTGCGAGAACCAGGGATCCAGCTTCCGGTCCGCGACCCCCGGCAGTTTGGGGGGCTTGCGGGCGAGAGAACCAGGTAGAGTTCACGTTTCGACTGAATTCGAATCGCCATCAATGTTTGCAGGACACGACTGCAGCTACGATGCTAAACGGAGTGGGGGAATGAGTTCATGGTTGGGCATCAAGTGCATCCAGAATGCTCGGTGGAAATTCAGTGAATTGATCTGCCGGGGGGGGGGGGGGGGGGCGGGGGGGGGGGGGGGAGGGGTCCAACGTCCTTGCGGTATGGTATGCCTTACGAATAACGAAGTTTGAGGCCTAGATGGGGCGTGTTCCCACTCTGAACAGTTATCCAGATGAATCGGGATACAATGGGCGGTAAAAATGCAAGGGGGCGCAGCTGTGATGAGTTTATCGGGTTCTGGGGCTCGCTTCGCCCAGCGAGGAAGAAATGAAGCCTGGCACCTGGGAAGGAGGAGTGAAGGCCACTGCACGCTAAGCTTTCAGGTGCGCGGGTAATTACTTGGCGCATGCTTGGCAACTCGGGGACGCATCGCCTCAAGACTTTGCTCCCCCTAAAGAGCCTCACGAAGTCAACTTCATGGCAAGGCTCACGTAGACGTGTGATGCGATGTGTGTAGTATTTGATTTTATTGGTGTGTCCGATCCATGTTCAACTCTGCCCATGAGTTTACGATAGGTAGGTAGGTAGTGATAGTAACAAAGGGGAAAATTATAAAAGTCGCCAAACGCCACGGGGAGTTAGCTGGCCCACCGACGCGTGGTGTCTCACTCAGCGTTCCCTCCCCTCCCTCGCCCTGAAGCTTGTTTCCCCTTCACCCATGTGTTTCCTTGCTCTTCCATCAAATCTTATCCGACCGGTTCTCTAGCAGCACGACTCCTCGCAGCCGCAGAGACCGCAGCAAATCTCGCAGCCAGCCTCCTCGCCACCGCGGAGGCTCATCTCGGGCTGGGGCTCGGCTGACTGGTTATGTGCTCTGTGTCAGTCGATGTTCTATGTGCGTCCGGCTACAGCGGGCAAAAGTTGAAATGAGGAAAAAACTCACGGGCTGCTGAGTGACAACACCGTTCTCGACGGGGACCTCCATGGGGGCCTGCTGCTGGGGAGCCTCGGGAGCGGGCATGTTGACAGTGGTGAAAGGTCTAAGGATTGTGGAAAGAAGTGATATATGCTATACGGTCTTGAAAGAACCCAACGAGATGTTGTATGGTATCAAAGACTTGGTAGGTTTTGTTTTCAACAGCTGGACCTCGAGAATGTTGGTGGGAGGAAAGACCGTCTGCTCCCCCGCCTTATGTACTTGTCCAGTCTGCACAAACCTCTCGACTTCTGCTTCTCACCCTACCCTCTTCCCCTTGCGCAGCTGAAGCATCCGGTGGCCGAGTATCCCTAACCTCATCCAACCAAGGCAAGCGTCACATACTTCCCACCGCCCACCCCCTTATTTCCCTCGTACTCCCTCCACCGCCCCAGAAGCAACAAAACAAGCCACCCTTCATCGGATGCAAGACGGCAATTGTAGTTTCCTGGACATCCAATCAACGGTCCTCACGCACCTAGCTGCGCCCGGGTTTCCTCGCCGCTGGCCATATTGTTCAGGGACCGGGGGGGCTGAAATGGGGGGCGTGTGTAGCGGGTAGGGCAGTGTTACCTCAAAAGTAAATAGAAACTTTGACGATGGATCCAGAAAGGTGCCGTACTTCCGTGATAGGATGTCATGACACGGGCAAGGCGGGCAGTGGAAATAGGGAAGATGGAACCTTTAGGACATTGACACAGGTGGAAGATGCCGGGCGACCGCCCACATTGCGGGAGAAGTGGGAACAGTCAGACACGGCCACCCCGATTCGGGGACACTTGACCCCAAGAGGTAAGGGGATTTGATCAAAACGAAGGCTGATGGGATGGAGGAAGCCATTTGAACAAGGCTCGCGTGACGTCAAACCCGGCAATGGGTGACCAGACCAAAGTAGTGGCGCTCGCTCTCAGTATCTGGATAACGCCTAGATCTAGACCAGTTTCGATCTGGTCGGCGCCTGATTGGTGTGCAGTAGGCGGGCAAAATGCCCTCTGAAAAAGGTGGCCTGTTCCCGGTGTGTGCTTCTTGCTGTAATTGGACGTTAGAGTTGGCACCGTGCGGTGCGTTGTCCTAGGCAGTGTACCCGCCGCCCACCGCTGTATTGTTTGGGCTAAGAAATACTTAATAACCGTAGGTAGGTTAGGTAGTCATCAAATGAGCCGAATGCCGAATATCCTGGGTATCCTCGGCAATGGTCTGCCTCTCTGTCCCGTCAACCACAACGAAACCACACCACCATTCCGAGGTCGAACCGCAGCGTAAGAAGCAGACATGACGTTGGTAAAACTGAGAGCTCCCGCTCACATTTGTGTAGCGCTCATCTGCTTTCCAGGGCCACGGCCGCTCGTTCAAGGAAAGCATTGAAGTCCTTGATCTGCTTTAGTGACCCTCCTGCACCGCTTTGCGTACATGCTTGGTCTGTAATTCTGGATATCAAAATCTCGAGGTTAGCCAGCTCGGCCGTCTTCTTCTCAGCCGGGCCAAGCTCGGACGCCGCCCGACCACGCTCCACAGCCAGGTCGATGTCATGCATCTGCGAAGATAAGCTCAATTGACTCTGTGGACACGCGTTAGAGCTGCAAGGCTGACTTAGAGTGTGACTGGGAGGTCCTACCAGGGCTTCCTGGGTCGCCTTTTCGTGCTTGATTCTGACAGCGTCCTTCCGGAGTGCCACCTGTTCTCGCTCGGCACGAATCTGCATGATTTCGTCCCGAAGAGCGATCCTTTCTTTCTGGACGCTGCGTACTCGCTTGCGCAAGCTGTGGAGTGCGTCGAGGAGGATGGTCTAAACATGAGTCAGCAGTGGCAACCGGGTCCCGGACATTGTATACCCACATGCTGGAGGAGTCGAGTCCTCAGCTCCTCCTGGTAAGCCTCCAGAGCTCGGAGCTGCACTTGATGTTCCCTCTTGGTGGCTTTATCTGTGGCGTTTCGCACACCCTCCTTGAGGGTGTCTAGACTTGCCTCGATGATCTCGTCGCACATTTGGGTTAGTACATCAACGGTGTTGACTCCACCACGCGCAGCAAACGGTATATCCAGATTGAGCACGTCAGCGTCATCGTCGTTACCCTCCGCGACTGGTAATCTTTTGGTGAACCGCTGGATGGGAATAGTAATTGACTCCTCGGTCCCGTCGGCCCCCTGCTTCCTTTTGCGCTTCGTTGGAGAGTGTTTAGCTTTGGAAGACGCCTTTGGTCTCCCTTGCTTCTGTTCTGCCGGGCTCTTTTGTGACTGTTTTCTCCGTCTCTTAGGGGGCGGCTCTTCTTGCGCCTCGTCGGCATTGGTCGAGTCTGGTTCAGGAGACGGTCGTCTGGGACTCCTGCGTGGTCGTTTTCGTCCTAGTCGTTCGGCTGCCTCGTTCGCATTCACCTCCTCCGCCAAGCTTTCGTCGTGTTCCGGCTCCGGTTCGGGTTCGCCTACCACAACTGGTTCTGGTTCTGGTCCCGGCTCCAAAACAGGCCTAAATATTGGCTCTGGTGATGGTTCATCGACAGGTTCAATTGGTTCCGCCAACGCCGCATCGATATGGTAAGAAAGCTCGGGGGATATTGTCCTTTCAAGGACCCTGTTCGCCCGGCCCGGCGAAAGCTCATTCAGACCGTCATCCTCAGACGCGGCAGGTTCTCGACTTCCTCGGGAGCTGAGCGTTGACCGGCGCGTGCTGTTTGTATTTCTCCGTGCTTTACGCTCCAGCGGAGAAGATATCGGAATAGGCTCGGTCTCGTTATCACCAGGTGAAAGTGCCTGCTGTAATCTAGCACTCGACGCAACAGCACTGCTGGTGGTGACTGTGCGTCGTCGTCCACTGCCTGGCGCATCCAGAGGGCTTTCTTCCACCTCGGTGTGTTCCGTCGTAACCCTTTTCGACACTGGTGAGATAGGTGGCGCAAGTGCGACAGGCCTCGAAGGCGGCAGAGACTCGATGGGATCGGGATCGTACGGTTCGACGGCAGCTTTCGGGCTTGTGGCGGGTTGCTCGACCACAGTTCGCGTGGGTTCGGTAGAGATTCCTTCTTGAGCCTGGTAGGGATCGGCCTTTCCTACGGACTGCAGGGTGATTAGGTTCGCATCACTCGTCGCTGGTCTCGCCGGTTGCACCGTATCGCTTTCCAATTTCCGCCTCTTTGCTGACGTGTTTGGCGTGGGTGTCGTTCGGGGTGGCGGCCTCTCTGGGCTATTTTCGGGCTCGACCTCGGTCGTGAGGTCATCGCCAAAGTCCAATTGGAACGAAACGTCCTCGATCTGGCCATGTCTTTGAACTGTCAGCCAAAAAATCACGTAGCAATGAATGGGAGAACTTGCCCTGCGCCTCGCATGCGCTGTTGCATGCGCTCCGCCCGGCCTGTCGAGGATCAGCAACTGTCTTGGCGAGGTGCCCGACGCATCGCGACTCACTAGCCATAGTCGCGGATTGTGGAACCAACGTAAGGTTTTTGGTATCCTCAAAAAAATTCGAGGTAAAACAGTATTACCATTGGTGTTGATTTGACGTCGAAGCACAGAATAGAATCGTAATGGTTGAGATGCACGGCTTAAGGCTTAGACTAGAACGCAGTACGGATAGAGGGGCGCGTCTTGGTCCCTGACGTGACGCGCGCCTCTTACGCCGGATACCCCTGCAAAGTATCGAATATGGCCCGTGCGTCATCAACAACTTAGGTACCTAGGTGGGTACCGATGTAGTGGTAAACTCCACCAGCACTCTCTACACCGAGAAGGGTAACATAAAAGCCAAGAGATTCAACTCCGTTCAACTCTGTAAGCCTGGTCAGACAAGTGCCTCTGCGTGTCGATGCCTTCAAAAAAAACGCGTTACCAAAAGGTACCCATTTCTTGCGTGCAGCTTGTATCCTGCTGCTCCCGCATCCCAACAGCCAGGTAATACCGTACCGCCATTTCTTGGTCTTCTATCCAAGACCCAACCATATTACCGAAACGACTGTAAAAGCTGGTCTTCACTAAGATAATCCAGAATTTCTAGGTGTTCGCTGCCACTACCTCTAGGGCAAATTGCAAAGGCCCAGCACCCGCCCAGACCGCTTTATCCACCAAATGCCCAACGCTCTTAAACTACCTTAAAGAGACAACGAAAACAAGTGGAGAGTAGATCGTGCCATGAGACTTTGGACGAGAAACAGTTACTTCATGGGATTCGTCATCAAAGATCGAACGGCCTCCAAGGCTACACTGTATTAGTATCTAGCGTACGTATGGCAATAGCAACTGCTCTACAGCATCATACATCCGCCCTGACCAGCCCGTCTTTCAACCTAGCTGAGACAACAAATCTCGGATCAACGAAATGTGCAACTAACCACTATGACTGAAGTCCAAGGAGCGGACGAGCTCTATGTACGCAGAGATGCTGTTCTAATAGTTGCCGACTTAATGAGCCCTAATTGCGTGGAAAAAGGTACTTGTTTCTGCTCAGATTCTAAGACCACTTTTACCTGTTTTAAAGCTCTGTTTATCTCTGGTTTTGAGAAAGACACCAAGACTGGAGATGGATCCAGACCATGTATTCATCTGTGCAACGATAAGTCGGCAGTAATGGACGTTGTTCTTCTATCATATACTACCAGTGTAAGACTGAAGGGTACACGTTGAGTGCTAAAAGCTTTGCGGTCGTCGTTGTGCACTGCGATAAACACTGCTGCGCTGTGCCCCTCAGGCTCTGTGTGAACAGGTGGCTTGCCAAGTTTAGTCGCAACAGTAAGTGTTAGGACATTAGGAACCTCGTTCTAGCTGCTTCTGCTGTTAGCGAGTAGCTACACTTCCGGGAGGTTCCACAGGCAAGTAGCCTGCATTAAAGAAAGCGGCTGTGCTCAAGTCCAGATCTGACATATCCTCAGACAGCATGATTTCCGAAATGGAAGGGGTTGCCAGACGTTTCTACATTATCTTGCAGAAGACATTCGCTGGCTTGATGCCAGCTCAGTCAGAGGTCGGTCGGCTAGATGCATAGTTCCCGCTCTAGTAAGTGCCTCCACATCTACCGGGAAAGTCGATCGCAGCGTTGTCCACAACGCCCACTCAACCAGGGTAAGGGACTCTGTGAGAGAGACCATCCAGTCTTCTATTAGTTGTGAGAAGGGGTTTTCACTTGCTTTATTTAACCCATACAAGCCTCCGCGAATGGCCCTCCCAGTTGCTTGACCCACTTACCCAGGCATTCTATTTCTCTCGCAGAAACAGTGTCTCGCTCAACGGCAGGAACGGTGCTTTCTATGTAGATAAGTAGACATCTACCGAAGCAGGCAGAAGGACGCAACGATATGCCGCCTGCCTTCCAAACAAGTCAAATCTCCTATGAATGCTCTCTGCCTGCCCCCTTTTCTCGTGTCAATGTCTCGTGCGTTCTTCCTCGTTCCCTTCTTTACTGTCTCATCTCAGCCGCGTTTTCTTTGCATCATCGGCCCAACCCATTTGTCTAAACTAAACCGACGTTAGAAAGATCTTCGGCTATGCTCTTGATTGCTGGATGTCACCATACCTAGCTTGTTGCAACCCTGCCGACTATTACGAGCCTGACATGGCAGAAGAATACAACTGCGACCGAGAACCGTCTCCCGAAGGAGGCGTCCATCTAAGAACGGAGGCTCCTATGAGTACCGACCCACACATACGATGTTCCGAGCCTCTTTACCCCGATGGCGACATTTTCGTCATTCTGCTCAACAGCCAAAAGTCATTCATTGCCGGCTATCAGTTGTCTTCTCAAGTTTGCAGAGTGGCGTCCGCAACTTTTGCCAAACTGATCGACGCTGCCAGCACCACCCAAGATGGAGAGAAAATTGGCAGACTGAGCGACTGTGTAGACTCTGAATCAGATGCTTTCCGATGCATCTTCTCTGTTCTGCACCACAAGGACACTGAGACGTACAGGTATCTGCCGGCCCAAGATCTCCTCCAAGTCTCCAAAGTCAACTCAATTCTGGAGTGTGACAAGGCCCTCACGCCGTGGATTAATTTGTGGTTTCAGGAGGCACGTCGGGAGATCACCGAAGTCAGCCAGCAGAAGACAGAGGATCTGGGTATGCTGTTAAGTTCAGCAATTGCGTTCAAGGCCGAAGCGGAGTCACGCAAGCTGAGAGATTTTGCTGTCCACAATCTTGCCATCGACTTTCCCGAAATATGGAGGAAGAACCAGACCCTTGGTCACTTGCTAGAGAACGAATCACTTAGTAAGTTTTTCACCTTGTACCTCTTCGGCTGTCTCTCAACGCCCTTATCGCTCACCACTGACCTACTTGATCGAGCTATGGAAGGCTGGAAACGCTGACAAGTGACAATCACAGGTGGACTACATGACGACGTGGTCAAGCTGTTAGCCCGCGTGTCCGAGTCGATCCACTCCCTTGACGGCGTCTTGGAAAGCCAAAGCCAAGTGTACCCCACGGATCGTAAGCTCTGCCCACATTGCGGTCGTCGACATCCAGGCACTGCCAAAAGGTGCCATCCATGCCATAGTGTCATGCTCTATTCGGAAGTTTGCAGCAAGCCACACCGGGTCGGCGAGTATCTCAGGATTCTCACTATCAAAAGGCTCTGGCCGCCTAGCATTTTGCGACAGAACGATGCTTCGATATCGTGTATCTTGAAGCGGATTTCCAGAATGTCTCTCGATATCCCGCATCAATGTGGAGGCGGGACCAAGTGCCCTCTCCTTGTCCACATCAACGGCCTGTCGTCTAAAGTCAAGCGGGTTGTGGACGGGGTTGCCACAGGTGTTGAACAAGTTGGTAGCGGAGAAGGTGAAATGGCCAACAATTCTGAAGAGGGGACAGTAACGAAGACGTCGACCGACATGTCGAGCTTATCGTCGAAAGCACATGGTGGTTTCTGCGATGGCAAGTGACCTGCCGAAAACCAGGAAGACCTGATGGGAGCAATATGGACGACTAGCGTCGAAACTGTTATTTTAGCATTATCTGTTGCTTGCTTTTATCTTTTGCTAAAACCGGAGCCTTGGGTATATCCCTAACGCCCTACGTAAAGACACTTCCGTTTTGCCACCGGTCATATGGCCTTTTACAAACACCCCCTGAACGCCTGCAAAGTCACTGTGCTAGCCAGCTACGGAAATCAAGCATAGCTATGCTCTCAAGTGTCAAAGCTCATCGTTAGGAACCCATTCCATCTTATCGTCGATGAATCTGTGACTAAAATGGCTGTTAGCAATGCGCTGGCACTGAGATTTGTTTCCTTGGGAAACTCACTTCTTGAACTCCTTGTCCGTCAAGGCCTTCTCGCCGTACTCAGCGACAAGCATCTCCCTGTACTTATACGGGATCTTGGCCTTGACGCCCTCAAAAGTGGTCTCCAACAGCGGGTACAGGTACGTGTCGCGGAACTCATGGCCATCTTTGGAGGCGAGCACGCCGGCACCCTCGGGGTGATCTTCGACGTATCGGACGGCGGTGACGTCGATGAAGAGGCCATTGTCCATGTCGATCCAACGGGCGTCGACGACGTTGCCTTCGTCAGAGGTGTCCTGGCCCCGGTGGACGTAGTTGGGGTTCACCTCAAGCTGGAAAAAGCGGCCCCGCGGGATGGAGGGATACTTGAAGTACCAGGTCGTCATGTTGTAGTAGGCGGCGAGAAAGGTGATGCCGTCTTCTGTGACCTGAACGTCCGCGTCCGAGTCCCAGGGGAGGATCTGTCGGGTGTTAGCGGCGCCGTGGTCAAAAGAGGTGTGTGAAGTTCCAGGCCTGGACAGAGGAGGGGGGCAGGGGACGAACCTGCTTATTCCACCACCACCCGAGGAGGGAGCCGTGCATGAGCCACGTCTGGACGCCCAGGTCGGCGAGGGTCGCGAGGTAGGTCTGGACCAGAACCTTTACAGCATCGCGCTGAGCCGTCTCATTCAGCGGTTTTGAGGCGAAGCGCGCGTCGTAGTGTGCAGAAAAACTGTTTTCCAGATTTCAGTCAGCACAATGGTCCTCATCACCCATTGTAGTGATCCTCGCCCATAATCGCAAGACCTAGAGTTCCAGAAGAGGCTTTTGGGCTCGTGTCGTCCGTGTCTTTCATCTGAAATTCTGACAGAGGGAAAGGAATATAGTGAACGATCCAATGGACTTACCTCGCTTCGCGGAAGTACTTCGTCGGCTGGCTCCGGATTTCTTTGGGTTCTACTGCCGCTGCCGCTTCTTCGGGGAGAGAGGTGGCCGGAGATATCTCTCGGATCGGCGTGGCTTGAGCGATTGTTAGACCGGCGACGATCGCCGATAGGAGGCGTCCGAACTGCATTTCGTCCTGCTGCTTCCTTTTTCTTCTTCTGTCGTGCACAAAACCGGGCCTTCTGAATTTAGAGATTGATCGTCGTGGGCAAAAGACACGGCGAGGCGGCGTGGTTTTGTTGGTGTTGGCCCCTGTTAATATCTGACTTCCCGTCTGGCTAGGCAAAACGTCATCAAAGGCGGAGGGCAGCGACGGGGTGAGGGTGAGAGCAAGAGTGAGAGTGAGAGTGAGGGCGCTTGTTCCTTCCACCCCGGTTCTTGCAGCAAGGACGGGAAGCCGTAGTCACTTGGCGGTAATCCAAGGTTCACTGGCCAGAACGTAATGACGAATCAACAACAAATGGATGCGACGGAGAGAAGCCTGTAGGAAAATATACTTTGATGCTTCAAAAGTAGATGCAATCCAGGTGACAAACCGAACCAACAACCAAGCAGCTCAACCACACAACACTCAAGGAGGGTGGCAAGTTCGATTTATCTACATCTCGCCATGCGCCAATTCAATCGCCGTGCCACCCCCAACCGCCGAAAGACCCGAAGTGTGCTCCCGGATGAGAGGGGGAGGGAGGCGAAGGCATCCATGCTGGGGGCCAGGGGTTTGTGGGCGGCTGCCCAGGACCAAACCAACAACAAGCAAAACAAGCACGGGTAAGACGCTCAAAAGCCTGGTGGGAAGGCCGAATCCAACATAGTGTACGGATACATAGGTAATAGCCTCCTCTCCTCTGGTTCCAACAACCAGCCCACAGCGGGGCCCAACAGGGCGACGATTCGCAGCAAAAGAGGCACGGATTCCCCCACTTTCGGCACTGCGGCGATGGGTCATGGACCTTTGGACCATTGGACCAACAAGCAAAACGCTGGTGCACTCACTTTGTAGTCGTTGTCCTTGTTCAAAAGCGAAGCATCACCAACGGGTTTAGTGGGGAGGCCGAGATACCCGGTTGGAGGGGGCGCTACCGTCTAGGTCCTTCGACGCTGTTTCACAGAATACCCAGCTGGGCCGCGTCATGGTGTGGCCGTTGGCGCTTGCCGACCCCGCTGCTCGATACTAGAGATATCCCTCCCTTGCGACCAGCTTCATGGCTTTTGCCCGCCCACATACCGAGGGGGGGTTGTGAGATTGACGCGACGTGTGCGCTGACGACGTCTATTGCTGCGCGCGGCGATGCTTTAGTGATTGGGGGCTCAAGGGCGACCCATTCCGGTATTCCCTCCGCCCTGGCTTCTTGTAGAGGATAGGGGTTGTCCGGGAACTCGAGTCTAGTTGAGCCCGGGTGTCTGCGTCTGTGTTTCTTCGAGATGAGGAGGCAGCTGCGAGAAAGGATTTGACTATAAACGGTTGCAGAATGCTGTTTCAGCAAGGAAACTGCTCCTGTTCTTCAGGCCCAGCCTACTGCTACTCCACGGTGTCAACTACATACCTTAAATGGTAGATGCCCTAAGCTTCCACGAGACCGAATTGTCACCTTAAATGAACTGGATCGACCCGTACATATTGCGGCAGGCCTTACAAGTGACAGCGTACGTATGCGCCTTACTCCAGTGTAGTTGATGGCGTCGGAGCAACGCCGTCACGAGGCCTTCAAAATGAGACCAAGATAACCTGGGCGGCTGTTGGTCCTCGGGCGGCTAGTTTCATGGCCGGCACAGCCCGGACAGCAACCTCTCGAAAGAGGCGGGCGGGCGGCCTCGATACTCGGCGGGCCGCGGAAGCAAACGTGACTAGGGACCCACCCACCTGAACACGGCCGAGATCCCATCCGTGACCATTCTGCAATACAAGACCAACCTGTTAGATCGACATCCACTCCCACTCTGCGGGAACAAGATTCCCCTTGCACTATCGCATTGAGGCAATCCAGGCCAACGGTAGCCACCGAACTCGAAGACGATGGCGGTCTCCAATTTCGTCACAAGCCAGTACTCTTCCGAGGCCTTTGTCGAGAGCTGTGGCGCAGTTGTCTTCGATCTGTCCAAGGAACCCGCAAAGGTCTGCCTGCTGCACTACCTGGCCTTGGACGAATGGTATCTTGCAAAGGGCAGGCGGAACTGCGGGGAGTCCAGGCACGAGGCGGCGTTGCGGGAGGTGCTCGAGGAGACGGGCGTCCGCTGCAGACTGCTGCCTGTGGACATGCCTACACGGGCGCCGGCGCCGGACGACGATGCCAACGCCCCGGACGTGGCCGCCGCGCGTCGAGCGATCACAGAGCCGTTCACGTTGACGATTCGAAGCACCGACAAAGGGGACGGTGTGAAACTCATCTGGTGGTACGTCGCCACCGTCGAGGGCAGGCCGGACGGGGAGGAGAAGGAGGAGAAGGAGAAGGAGGAGGAGGAGGTGATGGCGGGAGGGGAAGCGCAGTTCGCCGCGAAATTCTTCGTCTGCAATCAGGCTGTCGAAATGCTCACGTTCGAGAACGACCGCGAGGTTCTCCGAAAGGCCATTGATCTGGTCGGAAAACCCATCTCCAAATCGCAGTCAGCCAAATAATTGCAAGAAAATGCCCTCATCCCATGCCCTGCCTGACGATGCATTTCTCTATTCGGCAGGGGCTTCGCAACCCGCGCAGCAGGCGGACAGGCACCAACTGGGGGAATCCACGCCTTCGATGGCGCTATCAACCCTTCTGCGGGGGTATAGAAGCGACCCTGTCAAACTCGGACCAATCGCCGTCCATCCTCATGGCGCTACGTGGCTGGGGGTCCAGGTTGTCGTCACCTTCCTCCAGCACGGATAAGGCTCAGGCTCGAGCTGATAAGGCCAGCTGGGCGGCTCCTGCTGCGGAGGAGTGTTGCAGCCCGCGCGGCGTCTGGCTGAATCGGGAATCTCTCGAGGTACCACGGGAACCGACAAGCTTCACACCTCCGCATTCCACCTCGAATGGCCTTCAATCCCGACTGTTGCTCAAGTCGTGCATCCATCCTACCTCTTTCCAAGCTTCAGTAACAGCAACTCGATCACACTAGAGCCCAATCACCCGAACCGACCTCCCTCTCGTGGGCTAGCTTGCCGCCTCGTGTGATGTGAAACGGAGCGCCCGTTGCTCCCGTTCGTTGCTGTTTGTTTGCGTGTCGCAAACGCATCTACCGAGCCCGCCCACCATTGCACCTTTTCGATAGAACGGAACCTGCTGGGAGCAGCTCGACTTTCAATCCGTCACCATGACTGCGTGGAACGTATGTGCCTCGAGGTTGATGGCTTTTTTCCAAAGCAGCCCGCTAACTTGCTCGCTCGACCAGTTGTTCAGGTACATGGGAGACATCTCCCACCTCCTGTCGAAATGCATCCTGATGTTTGCGATACACCGCAACAGAAGCGCTGAGGGTACGCTCGCTGAACATGACAAGTTACTATACCGATGCTGACCGAGTGCGTGCATAGGTGTGTCCCTCATCACCCAGGGCTTGTACGCCATCGTCTTCTGCACGCGCTACCTCGACTTATTCTCCCAACAAACGCCATGGAACCTCATATTCAAGCTCTTCTACATATCATCGTCGTTCTACATCATTGGGGCAATGCAGTGGATCTTCCCCCGCACCAGAGAGCGTGAGATCTCCTGGAAGGTCGGCGCCGGCGTCTTTGCCGGCTCGCTGCTCTTGTCCCCCTTCGTTATGATGATCTTCGAGGATTGGTGGGGGTTCAAAGTCGTAAGTAGCCGGTTTGCGCGGTAGACCCTGCTAAGCTTTTTGCTAACCTCGATCCGCCAGTGGCTTTGGGTCTTTTCTCAGATCCTCGAGTCCACCTGCATCCTGCCCCAGCTCCTCCTCTTACGCCAGACGACTGTGCCGACCGTCATCGACTCCTTCTACCTTGTCACACTCGGTTCCTACCGTGCCTTCTACCTCCTCGGCTGGATCACCCGGGAGCTTGACATCAATGACAAGGATCCCAATACGGTCTCGGTCATCTTCGGCATTGTCCAGACAGCCCTGTACCTTGACTTTGCTTGGGTCTACTACACTCGCCAGCGCGTCAAGCTCCGTAACGGTGGCATCGTCGACGCTGACGACCTGCGCCGCGGCTGGTTGCTCAACAGGATCTTTGGCAAGCGCATCGATGTGCAATCTGACGACGAGGAGAGCGCACCGGCGCTCGGTGATGACGATGGCCAGACTCGCCGCGGCGGTCGGCCCAAGTGGGGTGCTCGCGGCATCTCCGTGAGTGCCGACGAGGGCGTCCTGGACACCGATAGGGATAACCAGCGCCAGGCCGAGGAGCTCGACGGTGTTGTCGACCCCGATGCTAAGATGAAAGACCCGGATGAGCTTGCTCGTGTATTGGATGACGACGACGATGATGACCCAAACCGGGCATCCAGTAGCAGTGGCACGCCCAATGGAATCGACAACGGTTCGGAGTGGCGCAACTAGACGTTGGACCAGGAGACATGAGTTCGAAGGGTAGACACTTCTGCGCCGCTGAATCGGATTGGGAGGTAGCTCTGAGATGAAACCTCGGGACGATGTGCCTGAGTGGTTGGTTACACATGATCGGCTATGAATGGATAAAGGGGAATGCATGTATGCAACATGATTCTTATTTGTGCAAGTGTACAGTCTGAGATCAAATGACCTCTCGGCGGAGTTTGGACAAAGCTGTTGTAAAGAGGTATAGGATAGTTTGTTGTACGTGTTTATGGGAGAATCAATGCAGAAAGAAAGGTTTTATGTCATTTGTATGTAAATGATTCTGCGGAGAGGTGTCTCGCCGTATATGTACTGTGCGTCCTGTGCTGTATACATGCTTGCAACAGTCACGCGAGACTGGTTGATCCCAAGTGTATGAACTTGGCTACACCGAACCAGCCCAAGCTCGCTGCTCTGCTCTTCGTGAAGAACATGTCGTTTGCCTTCTCTAACCGTCGCCAGACTGGCCGGGCCCAACACTGTATGGCTCGATCCTTCAAGCCCGCTCGCCGTCGTATCTAGGTGCGTAACCTGTAAGCTCTAGAAGCCACCTGTAAAGTAAACAAAAAGAAGCCCCTCCCTTTACATTAGCGATGGGGGGTGATCTTTAAGAGGCACCAGTCCCCCGGATGATGTGTATTTACAACGCTTCGCTCGTGTTCTTGCTGCTCTGCTCGAGCCAAATAGGTCCCTTGCCGGAAAAGGGGGCAAAAAAAATTGAAGAAGAAAAACGCAAGGAAGGGAAAGCAACACCGAGGAGCGGCGTTGTCTCCAAGTCCAACAGAGAAATGCTCCAACACGCTCCAACACGAAAGCCCCGTTCTCATTCATGTGGTTTCGTTTTAGCCAATCGTAGCGGTCGCGTTGGGGGTGACCTCCACATTCCCCCCAAACGCCAGAATCTGCTCGATGCTCGTCATGCTCGTCCAGTCGCCGGTGAGCACGGCGCTGTCGACGTCAAACCCGCCGGCCGCTGCCGTGGCGTTGACGCCCGTCGCATTCTTCAGGTGGCAGAACTGCGCGGCGCCCTTGACGAGTGCGACGCCTACGCAGATGCCGCCGCCGTCTAGGAACACGTCGTCGCCGACGGCGTCGCTATAGCCCTGGTTGTACTGCGCGCACAGCGTCATGCAGGTGAGCATGTCCGGGACGGTCATGACAAGGATGTCGCGCAGCTGCGGGTTGACACCCTGGCGCTGCGGGTAGAAGGTGTTGCACAGGATGTCGAAGGACATGACCTGGTCGTTGTTGAAGCGGATAGGCGAACCCGAGGCGTCGTAGGGCGTCACGGTCGTGTTTGCGCCGGGCGTCGGCTGCGGGCAGTACGGGTTGATTGGGGCCGGCGAGGGGACGCCGAGGATCTGGGTGACGGGCTTGATCTCGTCGGAAGTGCCGGGGCGTCTGGTGGCGGCGAGGGTGGGCTTTCCGTCAGCCCGAGGCTGAAGACGAACGACGAAAACGGGGCGAAAGGGCGGTCGAGGTAGGAGGAGGAGGAGGAGCAGGAGAGAAAGAGTTTTGTAAGAGAAAGTAGCTCGTTCGTCAGACGTACCGGTTAGCCAACCCCAGCGCCAGGCCGACGGCTATGGCGACGCCGACGATGATGACTCCCAATGCGACGGCGGCCCAGAACCGGAACACGGTCAGGCCCAGGATAGTCTTTCTCGGCCTCTCCTCATTCTCTCTGCCTCTATCGAACCTCTGTCTCCAACCGGTCAAGGTGCCATGCTGCTGGTGGTGATGGTGGCGCTGTTGTTCGGGATCGGACGGCGCCAACGCCGGCGCCGGAACACGTCGTGCGGCCATGGCCGCAGCCGGGTCGCCAGGTGCATCGGAGCCGATCCTTGGTTCTGAGTACGGTGGCGACACATCTGGAATGTCTCGGAGGTGGGCATTTCGAGGGTACGAGTGCGGGAAAGATTCAATCTGCTGGATCTCGGGGGATTCTATTGGCAGTTGCGCATCGTTCGGCAGCGAGGTCGGGTCGGTGGTGACGGTTCCGGGCTGGTGCCGCCGCTCATGGATCGGGATTATGAACTTGTGCTTTTCTTCGTCCATGTTGACATCGCAAGCCACGCCCGCGGCGGAGCGCGGTGGGCAGCTGAAAATAGAGAGGGGGGAATTCGGGTTGCTTAATAGATGGCGATTTTCGGGTTCCGTCACCTTCGCTTTCTCAAATTGCTTTTGGATCGTGTTGTTTCTGCAAACCTGCCCAGCACCTTGCTGATACACGCAGGGTTCCGCGTGCGATTCGACGGCACAGCAGGCCGCTGCTGTGGCTCCTTCTAATCCCTCGCTTTCCTTCTCGCTAACGGGACGAACCAATAGACAGATGCAGTGCGGACACTTTTGTCGACGGTTCAATGAATAAATGTATTTGGGGAGGCAGAGATATTGGGCCTGGGATGGGGGAACCAGCGTAAAATGGGAACGGAGGCCTGACAGGTTGACATTAAACAAAGACGCGCGGGGCTTAGAGACACCGGCAGTCGCTCAGAGCCTAAAAGGTACAGACAGTAGAGGCAGCAACCGGGTTCCCTGAAGGCGCAATGAATCCGAGGATGGAAATGCAACGTGGAGATGGTGCGCTGTTGTTGGTCGGCTCGGGTACGGATGGGATGCGCCCCCTTCTTCCCTCTTTCGCCTCTCCTCTAGACGCTCCACTTGGGCTCTTCCTCTCTTTTGACCCTGGGATATTCCTATGGGCAATTGTTTCCTCGCTTTGGGGGGTGAAAGGAGGGTTGAAAACTAGGATAAAGGACTCGGGCGTTCCCCGGACAGGGGCTCGTGGGCAGCGGGCGTGCGGACCTGTCGCTTTTTTCTCTCTCATTCTCGCTCGCTCTCGCTCAAGCCTGAGCCACTTGCGACTCGCTTTCTCCTGGTTCTGCACCATGAAAGTGATTTAGGATGTGGCTGTAGCCGATATAGTAGTGGAACCAATGGCATGGGTGTCCATGAATGGGAACAGGCGACCTGCGCTTGCCATGACGAAAAGGTCCAAAATTACCGCCCCCCACGAAAATTGTGTACATATGGTTTCTCCAGTCGAGAATTGAAAGGATGCGTGCCGGCTGCTTCTCGGGCGATTGACGAGACCAGAATCAAGATTTCGGGCGTATCTGTGCGGGAAAAACTGGAAAAGGCATACTTAGCTGGGCGAGCTGGGCCAGGCTCAAGAGTCTTGGGTCTCGAGGTCCCTATTCGGCAAATGCAACCGGTGGCTATGCAGGGGGTTGCGATAGCCCCAACCCCCGCCGCGCTGCAATCGATCATCCTCCCGTCTGCGTGAAAAGGGGAGCTCCTCCGGGCTCCCACTCGGGGGAAATGTGGAGGTCTCCACGCCTGCTGTGTCCGCTGAGCTGCTGGGATTTCCATGGGGTTGCAATTGCTTCTCCGGTTTGGGCGTGCCGTGGGCCGTCCGTCGGGTTGACCGTTGACACACACAGAAGTCAGTTGGCGTTTTGCTGATTGAAGCATCGTGGTTGCTGATGGAGGAGACGATATCTGCGGGCCAAATCGCCAGGGACGACGGGGATGTCGACGAAGTTTCAGAGCAAGAATTTGTCTGAGTGAAAAATGGCAAATGCCCATCAACCTGACGGAAAAGAAGAGGAGGGGAAAGGACGGAAGCCACGCGAAATCTGTCGGTCAATACCCGGAGCCACCGATACGTAGGACGCAACTGAGAAAATGGCCTGTCATCTCGGAGTCATTGTGGGTTTCGACATTGTGGTAGGGCCGACATCTCTCCACGGGGGAGAGAGCGAATTGCCCCGCTGGATCCCGTCCGACCGACCTTCAAGAGCTTTCTCGGGTGTCCGGGTGGATACTGGAGTGATTCTCGAACTTCGTCTCGCGAACACTCGCGAAATGCATCCCGAGAGGGTCACGTGGAAATGTGACCTAAATGGGGCACGACGGGGAGGAACGCCGAGAACAGGAACGGGAACGACCATGACTTGACTGCCTTCCACGAGGTTAATCCGACCGCTTTCGATGCAAGGTGCCGTCTTGCTCTTATCGACTACTTGATGTCACCCTCTTTCGGCTCCCCAGTTGAAATCCAAGCGACCAGGAGAGGCATTCACTTTCGTATTGATAAGACACAGCAACTGTTGCTTTTCCCCGGTTGATGACAACCGGTCGAGTTTGGCGCAGTTTCATATAGCGATGGTCTCTCTTGTCAAGGTTAACAGCGTCGTCTCACTCAAGGACACTGGGGTACTGCTAGTGCCATGCACACATCACGAAGATTGCAAGGCCAAGACCTGTCACCCCAGGCTCCACTCCATAATCGAATGAGTATCTTGATCACAATTATCATAGTTTCACGGACCGACCTTGAGAAATATGCAAGATACAGCTTGCAGACATTTGAATGTTGATAGAGCCCTGCGATGCAACTGGAAAGTAAAGTAGAAAACAAAACGTCCAACAAGCTTGTAGCAGTACCCAACGCGGCTGCTGTAGCAGGACTACGCCAGTCAACCTGACGCAGACATAATACCTTTGAGTTGCACTCAAAGTCTGACGATGGCCATTGTATCCTACAAACTAGAATGAGATCCTTCGCACCGCCTCGAACCAACCACTTCCATGCTTAAATCCCAGAGCCATCAGCAGGAGCCGCGGGGGACGGTTCATGCCGAATTGCACCTCCGAAGAGCCTCTCGTCCTACTCTCCTCGGGTACAGGCATGGCTCCCGCGTTATCCGCCAGCATGTTCAGCATATCAGCTCTGCTTTATGAGCCCCGGCGCCTACATTTTCTATCTGCCCGAGCCGCTGAGACTGTGGGGACTGTTGTACTTGCGGGCTTCAGTGTAGCAAGTCACCTTCTGGAAGGTTTGATACGCGGTGTTTCGTTTCGAAGTGCGATGGTGTCGAAAACAACTGAAAGTAAATATAGTTATCTGGTTCCGTAAACATATGGTGGCTACGTGATTGACCTGAAATTAAGTCCACGAAGGACAGCTTCGCAATTAGAGCATCTTGCTCTTCAACCAAGAAACTATATACAGCCGTCGGTCACGCCAAGACACGGTCCTTCTCAGATGATGGAGCTGCAGAGAACAAGTCACGGCCTGCCGCATGTCTCCCGAGCCAACGGTAAGTGCCCGCAGCTACAGCCCACCAAGGGACACGGCATTGACGCCAGCGACAATCAGCCAGGCCGATCCTATAGAGCAGAAAGCTTCCTTCCCCGCCTCCAGTTGAACAGTACCATCCAAGCCCGGTGAATCCTTCGGGGCCCCATGGCTAGTCCGTCATAGACTGTGGAACATGCATCAAATCCGGCCGGGTCTACGTCACGGAGCGGGACGCACCGCGGCACGTTTGGATTGCTAAACAATTGTGGATCACCCGCCTCCCCGGCGCCGGAGCTTGATAGGTACGATGTAGATACTGGAGAAGCAGGCAACCGCCCAGATAACCGCCGAGACAGGCGCACAGGGTCCTTAGGTACTGTGTAGATAAATCCGAGGTGCGCGGTTCGAGTTCTCAATGCATTAAGAGACTGCATTTAGCTTGTTTGGATGACAGCAAGACACCCTTGCCGCTAGCTGGCTATTACTCCGCGGATGTGTTACAGCTCTTAGAAACGCTACCCGAGCAATCGAGATGCGGGCGCACATCATCCATGCGAGGTCACGCTGGGAACACATGGCACAGCACAGCGCACCGAATGCATGCAACGAAATGCTTGTATATTGATACATGTACCTATGATAACAATCAATGTTCGAATCAGCAAAGTGTTTGTACTGCGACCGCCCTTGGGGTTTGTCCCCATCCGTCCAACCTGCCCATTCCATGGGTCTTTCTGGCTAGCCCGAGGTATCTTGACCACATGTAACTCCGGTAGATATAGAAAAAGAATAAGGTGGGAAAATTATTAATCAATGGACAAAACGTCGCTCGAATTCGTCGAAAAGCAGAGGGCTAATTTCATCGCTGCTCATGCCCTCAACCTCCCAGAGAACGCCTTTCTTGTCGTAGTGCTCGAGAAGGGGCTCGCTGGTCTCCTGAAACTTGCGGAATCGTTCCCTGTACACCGCCTCGGTATCATCTGGGCGCTGCGTGAGGGGTTCTCCGGTGACGTCGTCCTTACCGGGGACCGCCGGGGCGTTGAAAGTAGTGTTGTACACACGGCCAGAGGGCTCGTGGACCCAGCGGCCGGAGATGCGCTCCATCACGACGTGGAACGGGGTCTTAAGCGACACGACCAGATTGATGGGGATAAGCTTGTCGCAAACCAAAGCCTGGGTAGCTGTTCTCGGGAAACCGTCGAGTATGAAAGAGGCCGCAGGGTCCTCGGAGGCTTCGGGGGCGGAATGGCTGTCAAGCGCGCCGGAGGCCGTCACCCAGTCGTCCATGTGCTCGTCGTAGAAGGAGTCCACCGCGGTCGAGGAAGAGGACAACGTCATGACCTGGGGTCTTCTGCGGCTGTTGAGAAGCCATCCGTTCTTGTACATCTCGTTGGAGATCAGGCGCATAATCAGCTCATCAGCGACTAGCCCGCCGGACTTCATGGTCTTCTCGACCTTGATGCCTACGTAACAACCGGTTAGCTCGGGCATGAAGAAGGGGGACATCGGTGCCATGTGACACTTACCGAGAGGGGTCCGGTGCTTGACATTGTTACGAAGCAGATCTCCTGTGCTGATTGACTGGATTTGCGGAAACCGATGGAGAAGCCGTTCGGACTGCGTTCCTTTCCCAACACCGGGGGCACCGACGAGAATGACGCGGGCGGCTTTGCGGAGTCTCATAGTATACACGAGTCAATGGGCGGTTGGCGCAAGTAAAGGATTGACTTCGGAGTAACGGAATCGCAAGAGAGACTGGAAGAGGAGGGGGGAGGGACGAAAGTAGTAGCTTCGGGAATGGCTGGTGAACTGGCTGCTGGCCCCGAAAGGTGCGGTGCGGGGCAGAGGAACGAGTCGGAATCGCGAGACCCAAACGGGATCGTGGTCGGGGGCAATTTAGGAGAAATCCATGACCTCTACAGGAAGACAGACATTGGTATATGGCGACAATCTGAGGAGTGGAAAAGGGAAGAAGGGAAGAAAGAGAGGGTAGCGGGAATCGAGAGGTGGTGCAGGAATGCCGAGAAGGGAGGGTGGAGAACGCAGAACCGCGGCGGTGGGATGCAGGCAGGTGCAGCGACGGGGGTGCTGGCGCGCACCTCGGACGGGGATGCTTGGAAATCGGTCGATGGACGACGGATGGAAGGGCGTTGAGGACACAGCGCGGCGCGGCGCCGGCGGACTACGACGTGTGGATGGTGAGTGGTGCGTGCACAGCGCGGGCTTGAGGGACTTGAGAGATTGGTTGTGCGCTTCGGCTTTGGTCGCCCTCCACCACCGGTGAGCCATGGCTTCTGTAGGCTATTGGACCCTTACCAAGCAGCATCGCCGGTCTCAAGCTCTAAAGTCCGGGGTGCACTAGGTCTTCCAGGCACAGTGTGTCATCGTCTCGAGGATAAGATAGCACGCACGGAGCAGGAGATCAGGCAGGTACGTACTCGAGCCGTTGCGGTTGTTAAGCAACTGCCAGCTGGCGCGACACAAAGCATCGAATGACAACCAAGCAATCCGGGTGTGAGCGTGTTTCCCACCAAAAAATTGTCGAGCGGAGTTGAGAAAATTCAGGGAGCACAATTGTTGAGAAACACCAGTCCTCTCTTTGCCTACAGAGCCCGCTTTCCACGACAGACTGGCCACAGCACATTCCGATCTCGCATCTGGTCGAGTATCAGCGCCATCGTTAATAGTGTCTGGTGGTTCTAGTCGTCAGCCCCCTGATGACAATGGATTGCTGACGTGGCTTGATGAAAGGGAATAAAGAGAGAGTGCCGTCGCCCATGCCCGCCTCGTTTCGTAGCAAACTTTTCGTCTTGACTCCGAAGACAAGCACCCAAGTCATAATGACCGGTCCAAGTCGAAACACCTGTTCTTGACCGGATCAATGACACGTGCCAGCTGTTCTGGAGCAATCATTTGGCCACCGCAGCCGACCGATACCGCCTACCTTCCCCCTCAAACAGTGCCTCCATCTGAACTGCCCACGTCAGTCTGACAAGACCCCGTTCCTTCAAGCCCGAAATGGCACTGAATAGGCAGCGCCCGGAACTAGCTGCCGGCTGCTGGCACTATGACCGACACGGGTAACAGGTGTAATTCGCACAACCTGAACGCCCAGAAGGTCGAGCTGCCAGTAGCTAAGGCAAGAATACCCCACCGATCTACAGGAGGACGGCCGTCTGCTTCGCTATCCATGTGACGATAGCAGCAAACGGGCGAATTACCGTGTGCGAAAGGGGCAAATAGCGGAGGTCCAGAAAGACCAAGGTGGTCCGGGCTCTGCTCAGGTACGTACTCACTACAAACGATCTCGGTGCTTGTTGCTGCTTGCTCCTTGTCCTCCCTTCCACCCCCGAAGCGAATCCCGAGAGCGGATGAGGCAAGGAAACCCCGTGATCTTGCACGTGCAGTCCCCGCTGGTCCCTGGGCCGCCCCCGGCCATGAGTGGTTTCGGAAGACCAGGGACAGGTCGAGGTAGCATTCCATTTGATGCGATCGGTTGCCCTCCATTCCAGAAATCTTGACTCGTTTCGTCTCAGTACATCTTCCTCTTCTTCATCATCTGTCTTTAGTTGTAGTATACTGCCCACCCACAAGATAATCGCTCATGTCCACTGCCCCTCGGTAGTTCGCTCATCACTCACAACAACCCATCCATCCACCTACCCTTCCTTTCTGTCTGTTTCCCAACCGCTGCAGAATGAGCGCCTCCGCCAGTGTCGCTCGTCGGGCGGCGATTGCCAACCCGTTCTTAGGCAACGGTGAGCATGTCTCCTGCATCTGCCTTCTGCCCGCTCTCCCCCCCCTTCCCTCCCATCCGTGACGTTGTTTGTTTGGCTCCCGTTTCTAACACTTTCCAGCGCGTGCGCTTTCTACCCTCGGTGTTTCGTCAGCTGTGCTCGGCCGAAACGCAAGGCATCTTCCCCGACGTGTAAACGCCCTCGCGCTCCTTGTGCCCGTCCGCTATCTGGGTACCGACCATCACAACCACGGCCAGCCGTCTGGCCCCCCGCCAGGCTTCAATGTGGAGGAGGCTAAGAAACCTCTGGCCAAGGAAAGCTCAGCAGCCAAGAGCGGCTCGAAGGCGACCGACGACTCCAAGGCTGCGGCACACAACGAGAAGTCATCCTCAAATGATGCGTCGGCAACAGACAAGGGCGAGTCCAACGCTTCCTTGTCGGAACTCGCCTCCGCCAAGGGAACATCTGCCGAGGCAGAGAAGACCGCAAAGGACAAATTGACCCTTTGGCAGAAGGTCAAGAAAGAGGCCCACCACTACTGGGATGGAACGAAGCTGCTCGCTACCGAAGTCAAAATCAGCACTCGGCTTGCACTGAAGATGGCCGCTGGATACGAACTCAGCCGAAGAGAGAACCGTCAATTGCAACGCACTGTCCAGGATCTTGGCCGCTTGGTGCCTTTTTCCGTCTTTGTTATCGTTCCCTTCGCGGAGCTGTTGCTCCCCGTCGCCCTCCGTCTGTTCCCCAATATGCTGCCCAGCACATACGAGGGCCAAAAGTCCAAGGACGCCAAGGCGACCATTCTCAGAACGACGCGCAAGGAAGTCAGTCAGTTCTTGCGGTCCAGTCTTAAAGAGACTGGCCTGCCGTTGACTCCTGCGACAACACAGAGTGAGGCGTTTACTACGTTCTTCCGGAAACTCAGATCTTCTGGGGAGTCGCCGACACACGAGGATGTTATCAAGGTCTGCAAGATCTTCAAGGATGACTTGACTTTGGACAACCTTTCAAGGCCCCAGCTGGTCTCGATGTGCAGGTACATGAACCTGAACACCTTCGGCACCGACAACATGCTGCGGTACCAGATCCGCCACCGTATGCGTCAGATCAAGAGAGACGACAGACAGATCAGCTATGAGGGCGTTGACAGCCTCTCCGTCGCGGAACTCCAGATGGCTTGTGCCAGCCGTGGTATTCGCACGCACAGCGTGTCTCCCGCGAGAATGCGCGAGTACCTCCAGCAGTGGCTTGACCTCAGGTTGAAAGACGGCGTTCCGTCTACTCTTTTGGTCCTGAGCAACGCCTACATGTACGGCCAGGTCCCCGCGCACAGTCAGGTTGAGGCTCTCGTTGGTGTGCTTTCGTCCATCCCTGACGAGCTCTTCCACGAGATTTCCCTCGAGGTGCACAGCGCCGAGGGTGCTGCCACCAACAAGCAGCGTCTCGAGGTCCTCAAGGAGCAGCAAGAGCTCATTGACGAGGAGAACAGCCAAAACGAGGAGAATGCTAGCACTGGCTTCGCCACGCCCCGTGATATTGACAACATTGATGAGAAGGAGGAGAGCAACCAGGCTGCTGAGGCTCAGGCCGCTGGCTCAAACCAAGCCCAAGAGGCCAAGGATGCCGAGAAGGAGATGCTGGCCGCAAGGGACGGGCAGCCCAAGGTTGATAAGGCGGAGACGAGCGACAAATAGATCGCTCGATGCTGTAGACAGACACTCACTTTTCTTTGTTAGACGTGTATGGCATAAGGCTGGGTAGCGTGTACTAAAAGAAGAGGGTTTATGACACCCGAAGGGAACATACATCGCAGGTCACTAGAAAGATTCATCTCAGGAAGCAAATAGATCCCACTATTGTATAATGGCGGTCACCGGTCATGGCGCTCAATGCCGGCAAATGTGTAGACCATAACCCATTAAATAATTTTGTTCAGCATGCCATCATTCACTGTGTCTGAGATGCGAGGCGGGGCGGCAACTACTGTGTGCTGCCCTTGCGACGAGTCGAGGTGACCCCTGGCTTGTCCAAAATGTGTCGTCTGTTTCTGGGTTGCATCTGGACTGGCTGGCTTCGTCATAGCCCTCCGGAACTGGAGGTCTGACGGCGTTGCCCTGCTGCTAACGAGTTACCTCATGCCATACCGCTTCCAAACAGAAAAATGGGTACCTGCCATCCCCCCCGCTATTGTGCTGCCCAAACGCATGAGGTCAGCTCAGGTACCCTAAGCTCTCAGTGTCACCTCCCATGGTTCAGCGACAGGCAGCTTCCATTACCCGTTCCCCACCACTGCCGCCGACACTTCCAGCCAATTGTCCGTAAAACAAGACGTTCTTTCCGCCATCCCCATCCTCCCCGACGATCCGATTCCAAGACTTCAAGTTTCGATTGCTTCACAGCAATCGAATTTATCTTTCATATTTGGTTGTTGTTGCTGCCGTCCAGTCGGGGTTCAACGCGCGCTATTCATAGCCAGCTTCCCCAACAAACAGCATCCGGCGACATTCCCGATCGCACCGACGACGTAACCCCACATCCACCCAGCTGGACGTCATGGCGGTCATCGACCAACACCAAGATGACTTCTCTAATGTGTCCTGGAACACCGATGAGCACACTGCCGCTGAGAGCTCGAGTTCAGTGACGGCGACCGAATTTGATGACACCGAGAGGAACGGACATAATGCCTACGAAAGCGATGCACCCGGGAGTGACGGCCAAGAGGTGCTAGACTGCGTCGTCTCCGAGCCTTTGAAGGAAAACGACGGCTCCAAAGATACCTTTGTCTCGTACCTGATCACCACTAATGTAAGGGAAGCAAATGCTTTGCTGCCTTCCAGCTACGAAGTTACTCTGTCTGGATGTTCGCGCGGCGCTGACACGACTCCTTCAGACGACATTTCCCTCCTTCCAGAGATCGCAAACAACAGTCCGCCGGCGGTTTACAGACTTTGTCTTCTTGTATAAGGCGCTGAGCAGAGACTACCCGACCGCCGCAGTCCCTCCCCTCCCTGACAAGCAGCGAATGGAATATGTTAGTGGCAATCGCTTCGGCCCGGACTTCACCAACCGTCGAGCGCATTCGCTCCAGCGCTTCCTTAACCGCCTTTCCCTCCATCCTGTCCTTCGTCGAGCCGATATCCTCCACATTTTCCTTGAGAGCCCGGACTGGAATGCCACGATGCGCAGCCGCAGCGTCAGGGGATCCACGAGCAGCGATACCGGAAGCAGCGGCGTGTTCGACAACCTCACCGACAGCTTCCTCAACGCCTTTACCAAGGCTCACAAGCACGACAAGCGGTTCCTCGAGGTCAGAGAACGAAGCGACAAGCTCGACGAAGACTTGGCCCATATCGAAAAGGTGGTAGCACGAGTGGCCAGACGAGAGAACGACATCGAGCTGGACTTTAAGGACCTGGCTGAGCAGTTCCAAAAACTTATCACGCTTGAGCCTGGCGTCGAGAACGAAGTCCGACATTTCGCCAACTCAATCGAGGACACGGCCATGGGCCTCCGCAAGCTCAAGGACGTCACGGACGGGGACTACCTCGGTAGTCTCCGGGACATGCAGGCCTACAGCACAGCATTGAAGAGCCTCTTGAAGGCTCGCGAGCAGAAGCAGGTGGACTACGAGCAGCTCACGGAGTATCTTAACAAGAACACTGTCGACAGAGACCAGCTTCAGTCGGGCCAAGGCTCGAGCGGCCTGTCGGGTGCCAGCGGAAGACTGATGCGCAAGCTCGAGGACGTGCGCGGAGTCGACCACGAGCAGGCTCGCCGCGATCGACAAAGAAAACTGGAGATGAACATTGACAAGCTCACCACGGAAGCGGAGCGGGCCAAGAAGACGAGTGAGATGTTTGACGACGAGGTGGTCAAAGAGGTGGCCGACTTTGAGCGAATCAAGCGGGTCGAGTTCAAGAAGCAGCTCGGCGGTCTTGCTGACTCCCAAATTGAGTTCTACGACGAGGTGACTGAGATCTGGGAGGGATACGTCAAGGCGATGGAGAAGGAGGGTGTTTCGGGCACGCGTAGCACTGGTGTTGAGCCTCCAGGCCGGCGCCTTGCGGACTAGAGGGATCTGCTTCGAATTGGGAGGAAGTGCAAGCGAAAGCCGTGGCTTATGTGTTTTGATTTGACAAAGAAAGGGAGGGGATTGGAGATGAAGGCAAACCCGACAGGACGGGTTGATTGTTGATTGTTGGTATAGGATAAGCTTCGGATGGCACCGGAATGTTTGCCTCGAAGGGGGCGGGGGGGGGGGGGGCGGGGTGCAGACGAGGCAGCGGGCCACCCGGCCGGAGTATTGGACACCAGTCAGGTAGAACTGGGCATAATCATGGAAGATGGGTTCGAGGGTCGTGATTAACGAATCAATTCATTTTGACACGTTCAGTGTAAGGTGCCGTTCGGCACAGGCTCTCACATAGCCGGCGGGCTGAGCTTCTCCCATCTCGTCTCACTCCATGCGATGAATTGATGGAGAGGACTGAGTTGAATCCATCTGGTTTATTAGTTCAGCCATGCGAGAGTATGGTTATTCGATAAGAGGCTCCTAACGAGTGTTTGCCCGTTCGGAGGATGCTAGTTTTCGTCTGGCCTGTCTGACATGACAAGCATGAGTCTCCGGGAGGGAAGGCTGTCAGAATCGCAGCCAGCCGTTCCAGGGATGCAGAGGCGAGTTGGAATAAGAACACCTATGCCGCGACCCTAGGGAATGGCAACAAAGTTGTGTAAAAAAATAAAAAAAAAAAGGTTTAAAAGAAGTAGAAAAAAAAGAATAAAAGAACAAAGTGTCAGCATTTCTTGTTACAACACTGAGTGATGGAGGGCATAATTACGGCATCAAATGGGCAGAAGCGGATTCCGAAACAATTGACTGTGTCAAGCGCCAAGGCCACGAAAGAACATGCGGGAGATGCATCGTTGTGATTCGACGTTTGGACCTCTTTTGGGTTCTCTTCGGTTCTGACCCGTGTCATTATTATCATTGCTACTATCATTTTAAACGCACTGTCTCTAAGAGGAGACGAGACTGATCGGTACTTGATATGCGAGGTTTGTGTATATGGCAAAAGCAGCAGAGACAAGGTGCTGCTGCCCTCTGCTACTTTACATAGTTAGGTATGGAGTTGTGGAAAGGAGAATGTCGCTTTTCATGTACACGTTTGCCATTTGCATGTGGAAAGTAAGGTGGGACACGCATGCGGGTACGTATTCCAATGGTTCTCTCAAAGACTCTTCAAAGAGGCGCAAAAATCCTTGACGCCGCTTGAGATGGAGACGATAAAAGGCATGTAATGTACGGATGCAAATGTATCGTATCTGGTTTGAGTGGTGGGCGCCCGCGCGTCCCCGTCGTCGGTCACACGCAAAAAAGAAAAGAAAAAGAAAAGGTACTCTTCTCCGTCCCGTGGCGCAACGGCTCAGGTGGGGGCGATTCGGTCCCTGCACAGAAGGGGAAGGCGACGATTCAGGTGCAGAAGCGCTGAGGAACCAGCACCGTGCCATCGCCGCCCACACTGCCGTTTCAACACTGGAGCGGCCCCATTGGCCCCGTTGATGCGACGCGTATTCGTCGAGCAGCAGAACCCCTACTAGTTAGGTACCTAGCCTGGAGGCCAGTATTCATTTAACGCCTACCTACCTAGGCATGCCGAGAGGGATTCTTGCATGTCTGACAGGCTGTAGGAGGCTAGAAGCTGGGTAATCATCAATTAGCCGTAGCGTGGGATGCCTACCTGGATGCATGTTGTGTTCCTGCCGTTCTCGAGAAGGCCACGAAACATCATCTGGCCAGAGCCCTCAGTCCTGTCACGACTCGACGACATCATTTGTGCTTTGTTGCCTTGCAGGGCCCGCATTCCTCCTATCAACATCAAAATCATCCATTCCCTCTTTTCTCTGGGTTCGTTGCTTTCTTCACGCTCTGCTCCCGGATTTACCCGTCGTGTTCTCCCACTTGCTCGGCTTGTCATCGCATTTGCGAAGCCTACTCCTTCGTGGCCCCGACGTCCGTCCCATCCATATTCCATCCAGTCAGTCAGTGCCTGTGGGCGATTAAACGACCCTTCCCCGCTGTTTCTTCTGCGTGAAGTCTGGTCTTTTAAGTAACAACTGACCAACGACAAGCGAATTCAGCATCGCCAAGAAAGACAGCCTGGGTTTGTTAGGTAATCTTTCGCAGACCTCGTGCCCAGGAAGCACGTACGAATATCATTCGTAAGGCAGTCTAGGTTGATAGACACTAGTCGCGCGGGAGCCACAAAGCTTTGGCCATCTCCAGGGCGGCCCCCCTTGCCACTTGCGACTCGACCACGTCTCGTCTTCATCCTCCCCCAAGCCTAGACGGGTCCAGTCCCGATCCCTTTGTTCCCCTGAGACCAGACAGACAAACACACGCACACACACACACCACACACACAGGGAGAGAGAGAGAGCGAGAGGTACGTGTTGTGTTATTTCGCCTTTTCAACATTTTTCTTCCTTCCCTTCTACGTTGCTTCGATCTCCAACACGGGCGCTGGGGCTAACCTTCCTACTCCGTCCTCCTCAGACCCTCTTTTTTTGCGAACTCTCCTTCCGGTCCCTTCGAGGGGTCTACGGTAGCCCGTCATGAAGCCTTCCGCCATTCTTCTTGGCCTTGTCGCCGCCGCCAGTGGCTCATCCTTTCACCGAAACTACGAAAGAAACGACTACTATGTTCTCGAGCTGGATTCGCGTTCATCCCCCGATCAGGTCGCAAACCGCTTGGGCCTGAGGTACGAGGGTACACTTGGCAGTCTGGATGAGCACCACCTCTTCTCCGCCAGGAAGGTTGCGCACGACATCGTCAAGCCTGCCCTGCAGGAGCGCAAGTTGAGGAAACGCTCCATGGGTGGATTCGACGTCCTCGACGGCGTGGGTCTGGCGCAGAAGCAGTACCTTCGACGGCCCATGGAAAAGAGGGTTCCTCCGCGCACACATGGTCCCTCCAATTATGTTCGCCAGGAGCAACCGGATCCCAAGATGGTCGCCCAGATGAACGACTTAATGCAGACGCTCGGAATCGCCGATCCCATCTTCAACGAGCAGTGGCACCTGCTCAACACCATTCAGCCGGGCCACGACATCAACGTCGCCGGTGTTTGGAAGCAGGGTATCACTGGCAAGAACGCAACCGTTGCTATTGTCGACGACGGGCTCGATATGTACAGCGACGACTTGAAGCCCAACTACTACGCCGCCGGCTCCTACGACTTTAACGACCACCGGGAAGAGCCCAAACCCACTCTGAGCGACGACAAGCACGGCACCCGTTGCGCTGGTGAAGTATCCGCGGCGAGGAACAACATCTGCGGTGTTGGCGTGGCTTACGAATCCAAGATCGCTGGCATTCGTATCCTCAGCAAACTCATCTCCGATGCCGATGAGGCTGTTGCCATGACCTACGACTACCAGCACAATGACATCTACTCTTGCTCTTGGGGCCCCCCCGATGACGGTCGATCAATGGACGCTCCCGGTATCCTGATCAAGCGCGCCATGCTCAAGGGTATCCAGCAGGGCCGTGGTGGCAAGGGATCCATCTACGTTTTCGCCAGCGGTAACGGCGCCGCCAACGACGACAATTGCAACTTTGACGGCTACACCAACTCCATCTACAGTATCACCGTCGGTGCCATCGACAGGAAGGGCCAGCACCCGTACTACTCGGAGAAGTGCTCTGCCCAACTGGTCGTCACTTACAGCAGCGGCAGCGGAGACGCCATCGTATGAAACCCGCCTCGTGAAATGAGATGAGATGACGCTAACATGTTTGCAGCACACTACTGACGTTGGCCAAAACGCCTGCTACAACGGCCACGGAGGCACTTCTGCTGCCGCCCCCTTGGGCGCTGGTGTGTACGCTTTGGTCCTCGACACGCGCCCCGACTTGACCTGGAGAGACATGCAATGGCTCGCCATGGACACTGCCGTTCCCATCGACGAAGCCAATGGCGAATGGATGCCGACCAAGATTGGAAAGAAGTTTAGCCACACGTATGGCTACGGCAAGATCGATGCGCTCAAGATGGTCGAGGCAGCCAAGACATGGAAGAATGTGAAGCCGCAGGCGTGGTACTATTCGCCCTGGATCCACGTCAACAAGGACATCCCGCAGGGCAAGGATGGTATCGCGGTCAGCGTCGACGTGACTGCCGATGCGCTGAAGCAGGCCAATCTCGAGAGGGTTGAGCATGTGACAGTCACCATGAACGTGAACCACACACGCAGAGGTGATTTGAGTGTTGACTTGGTCAGTCCCGACGGTGTTACCAGCCATCTGTCTGTCACCCGCAAGATGGACTCAGCCAACGCTGGTTACGTTGACTGGACCTTTATGAGCGTTGCCCATTGGTGAGTGGCTTAATCTGTTCTATAACCAACGCATCGTTGCTGATATCAAGTCAAGGGGCGAGTCTGGTATCGGCAAGTGGACAGTCATTGTCAAGGACTCGAAGGAAAACGAGCACAAGGGCACGTTCGTCGACTGGCATCTGAAGCTCTGGGGCGAGTCCCTGGATGCGAGCAAAGCGACGCTTCTTCCCATGCCGACGGAAGGGGACGACAATGACCACGCTCTTGTTGCAACGACGACACTGCCGGCTGCCGTCACGACGATGACGCATCCTCCCGAGAACACAGCGCCGGCTTCTAATCCCACGGACCACCCTGAGCGTCCCACCAAGGTTAAGCCCAGTGGAGGCGAGGGGGCAACGGCCACGGAGACAGGCAAGCCGACAGACACTCAAGAGACGCAGCCTGCGGCCACGACAAGCAGCGCGTCCAACTGGGTGTCCTGGCTGCCATCTTTTGGCAAGGCTGGAGTGTGGGTCTACGGGGCCATTGGCCTCATTGCCGTGTTCTGCTCTGCTCTTGGGATCTGGTTCTTCATTCGGAAGCGTCGCAATAGCAAGCCCCGGGACAACTACGAATTTGAGCTGCTTAACGAGGACGAAGCCGAGGGTCTGAACGGCGAGAAGCGTACGCGGGGCCGTGAGCTCTACGACGCGTTTGCCGGGGACGACGAGGACGACGAGGACGAGACGGGCGCATACCACGACAGCCGGGAGCGCTCAAGAGAGGGGAGCGGCGACCGAGAGACGGACAGGTTAACCGAAAAATAAAGGCGTACAACAGGCAAGCGGGCATGGGCGTGTGTATTTTGCATAAATACCTTGGTTTTCTTCGTGTGTTCAGGGGCATTTGGGCATCGCGCGGTTGGTTTATCCATACCTGTTGAAAGTAGACGGTGGTCGGGTCGGTGCTTTTTCTCTTTTCTTTTTCTTTTTCTTACGGGCTCAAATAATTCACCATTTGCAAACACTCGACAGCATCTACCCGCAACGTACTTCTGCTGTTCTGTTCTAATGTACTTTGGGGAGGCCGACTACGTGAGGTGGTGGAGGTGGTCGACCAATGCTAACCAAAGCGGCAGCTCAGCGTCGTTTGAAGGGAGTCCTATTCTCGGCTCTGGGCTCTGGGATAGAAGGCGGGCGCTCCCGCCGCGGCTACTGCACGGCTCCTGGACGGTGGGAAATCTAAGTTTTTTTTTGGGGGGGGGGCCTTGGGTTGACGGGTCTGTCTGCTTTCTCTCGGTTAGATCGAGTCGCTTCAAGGCAATTGTCTAAGTCTACTTAATCCCCCGGTTTCCCCGTGCAATCGGTCTCAGACAATGATGTATTGAACGGCAATAACAATAGTGCCGAGTCATCGGCGAATGTGTAATTCTTTTCTTTTCCTCGATCCAAGTTGACCAATGCCACACAAACAAGAGCTCTGGCTCGGTTCTCCGTTCGTTTGCAGCACCAGCCACCGCAATATTCGGACGGGACGGGCTGATTTTCGAATTGACTTTTACCGATGGGTTTTTTTTATTAGATGCAGACCAGGATCTGTTCGTTTGTACAGACACATACCTTGCTTATCTTGCCCTCGAGCCGAGAGCTCACCGTCGTTAAATCGAGCAGCAGGTATTTTGTTGTTGAGGTGGGAAGCTCAGCCACCTTCTTTTCCCCCTACACTTCCCCGATGTTGTCCGCAAAGTACCTTGCAGTTGTTGTATCTGCCTACATACCTACTCAACTTGCCTCCTTTCCCACTTAGTCGCGGAAGACGATGGCACGGTGAGGGGCGGTGCAAATAAGCTGCAGCATTTCCGAGTCGTGGCCCGTTCTGTGGGATCCATCCATCATGCCGACCGCCTCTTTTATTTTTATTTTCCCCCCGTTTCCCACTCACGACCGGCTCGTCATGGTCCATGGACCTGGTCAGCCAGCATACGCGGGACTGTACTCTGTACAACACACACCGCATCCCCTCCCCTCCTCCCCTTCTCCATCGCGGCCGTTAGTACCCGGCCTGCAAGTCAGGCACAGGAGGCAGGTACTGTAGTCGGTAGGTACCTTAGTAGGTACCTACCCAAGTAGGTAGGTAGGTGGTAGCCAACCGGCACCCCTTCACTCGAGGCGTCTTGCCTTTTGCCATGCGGTGTGCCAGCCCAATCGATGATCCGCCTGCGGAAGGAAGCAACGAGAATGGAGCCCACAGCGGGAATACCAAGATACCTACGGATACTTTTACGAACGCAGAACAGATTCACTCATGATCCCAGTTGGCCTTGCTTTCTCTCTCCCCTTCGCTCTCTCTCCGCCCAAGCCGCCCCCAATCCTGGTCCAACACCCATGGTGCTAAGCCCAACTGGGCGAGCGAATGACGCCGTAACACAACCCGTCAACCTCGCCATTTTTCCCAACTCGAAGCTTCCGGATGGAGCCCATTCTCGTTCTGTCTCTCTCACTCTAGCTTTCCTTCTCCGTGGTGCCTGAGTCACAAGAAAACTCGAGATCTTTTTCTCGTCTCCCCATTCTCGCGCCTCATCTCTTGTCTGTATCTCTTCGCTGCATCGGTCCCAACCAATCCCCCTCCCTCTTCTTCCTGGGCCCTTCATCCCATACTACTATCAGCAACCTCACCTCGGTGACTGACTTACTGCTTGCTTCCGTGCTCTTGCTTGCATACGGCCGGCTTCTCTTGCGCGCGCACGTGTCTGCATTGCATTGGCTGCTATGGCATGCTGCATGTCTCTAACGCCCGGCCATTATTACTCTACCGCACCGCTACTTGCATCCTGCTCTAGTCTATCAAAGTAGCTTGTATTAGGTATTCTTTCGCGCCAGCTTTGCTCTCCCCGCAGCCGGCCGGCGGTACCACGACTCACCGGTCTTTGCGCTCCAAGGCTGTTCCCAACTGCATCTCCCACTTGGTAGTGCCGCCTTCAAAATCCCAGCAACGGACGACGGGCGGAGAGTAGCCTTGTCGCTATGCCTACTGCACCATATTGGGGCGATCTGTCAGGCCCCAAGGCGGCCAGACGCCAGCGTCGCCAGTCGGAAGACTTTAGTCTCCCGGATCGCATGTCACCAGACCTGGGGGGGCCCTCAACCGCCCCGGCTGCGACAGACAAACCTCTTCCTCCTCATCCCACAAAGTCAAACCGCACCTCAATGCAGACCACCAACACCGAGGCTGCCACCGAGTCGACACTCAGTCCATACGCCTCGCCCACTGCCTCCAACTTCGCCGATCAAGGCCTGGCCCCGCGCCCACCAACCTTCCCATACGGCGAGTCTCAATACCCAGACAACCAGGCTGAGAGGCGCCAGCGAAGACGCAGAGAGCGCAACAACGAGACCGAAGGCGAGGGCGAGGGCGAGACAGATCGCGAGTACCTCTCCGGCCCGACGCCTCCCTCCGCCCCTGACGTGCCCAAGGCCCCGCCAGTGAGCTTTAGACATCCCTACGGCAATGCTGGCCTGCCGTACGTACATACATCCCCAGGACCAACTCGCCTTCCGCGACAGCCCAGTCCGCTGGTGAACCCGGACGACGAGATGAACCCTGAAGAGTACTATAAGAACCCTGCGCCTGAAGAAAGCCAGCAGCAGCAGGACTACCCGCCTCTCGACCGCTCGCAGCGCACGCTCGAAACTGTCGCCGACACGCGGCCGCCTCGAGACCCTCGCGATCCTCAGAGTTCCTCGAGGAGGAGATCCACGGGCGGGCCTGGCAGAGATGCGCAAGGGCGAAAGGCGTCAGTGGGAGGAGGACCTAGCAGAAAGTTCGCCAACGACCGCTCTCCACTCCAGAGGCTTGAGCTGACGCTCGATAGCATCACCAAAGAGGAGAAGCGAGCTCGTGTTGAGGCCGCTGAGCGTCGCGCCAGGGAGAAGGCTGCGGTGAAAGCTGCTCGGAACCCAGATCTCTTGCAACCTCCCGAAGTCACACAGCGGGCGCCGCCGCAGCACCGGCAGGAATCTCTGCCCAAGCAAGAGCCTCAACGACCCCTCCCAGAGCCGCCTCGACAACCCCAACAGTCCCTACCCGAAGTGCAACAGGTCCAGCATGTACCGGTCCAGCAAGTGCAGGTGCACCAGGCCCCGGCCCAGCAGGTACGGTTCCGAGACGACGGGGTCGACGATGACCGTAGAGGACAACAGGCCAATGTTGCCGCTCCACGCGGAGCCCCGGTGCAATACTACCACGAAGATGACAGAAGATATGCGCCGCGCCAGTCGCTCGATGACAGGCGACAACAACCACAGTATGTGCCTGAAAGCCACAGGCGCCATGCGTCTGGGCCATACCCGCCAAGAGGACCTTCTATGGCTACCGTCGAGCCGAAGCATCCTCCCGATTCGTCCGGCGTTCCGCAGAGAAGCGTCAGCCTTCGCGAAGCGTCTCGCGAGCCGCCTGCGTCAAGTGCGGGGATTCCTAAGCGCAACCTGAGCTTCCGCGAGCGCGCCGCAAAGAATGATATGAAGCTGCCGCAAGCTGCGGAGGAACCTCGGGACGCAGAGGCAAGTCCACAGCCCACGCCACCTGTCTCCGGCTCTCGGCGGCCTAGTTTCTCTCTCACCAGAAGCGGGAGCAACAAGCTGAAGAAGCAGCCGAAGGGCGATCCGTGGTTCAACGTCCGGAAGGAAGCGGAGAAGAAGTACGAAAATATTGAGTTCCGGAACGCCGCTTTGGATCAGTCTGCGGCAGAAAAGGGCGGCCCTCCTGTGCAAAGATCCATGTCACATGCTGGGCGCGAACAGGCATTACCCTCGGATGCACCGTCGGAGGAAGTCAGACGAGCCGGGATGTCTAGTAAGGCTGCGCGGTTAATTGGTATTGACTTCGGCGGAGTTCAACGTCGGTCTACCGCCCCAGCGGCTCAGCAACATGACTACGACGAGTCCGATGACGATGACCCTCGATATAACAATCCTCGCGGTGCGCCTGTAGCCCCGCGCGGGAACAGTGATAACGATCACCGGGCAATCCAAGCGCAAGCCGGGGCGCGCGGAAGACCCAGCGACAGGGAATACTACTCAGAGGATGATGGGTTCAGCGACGACTCTCGGGATCTGTATCCTGCAAAGAAGACATTCCGCCCGGGCGAAGGCATTTACAAGCCGCCTGTGTATCTTGACGAGTGGAAGAAGGCAACAGTCGGCAGCCTGTCTGGTGCCATGCTGGACCTCAGTGACGAACGGCTCGCTTCGTTGGATCAGGACACTCCCTGGTGGGAGGGCGGCAAGCGCAGAGGCAGCACCTCACGGCCACGCAAGGCGGAAGCCTTTGATGGCGAGTACGATGACACACACGGTAAGTCCTGATCTGCAACAAGCTTGTATGCTACGAGACTAAAAGAAACCCCAGCCCCTACACGGTTTAAGCCGCCGTTGTTTCTCAAGTGCGGTCCGCTTTTGAGATATTGCGGACTGAAGCATGAAAAGGTTCCCGCTCGCAACAGGAACACTGCCGTTAATGAGAGAACGATCTGGCGTGGTTCGGTGATGATTGTCACGCTGGACAGCGACTCTTCGTACGAGATTGCGCCGACCCTGAGACTTTTCGTGCAGCCCATTGAGCTGCTCCCCCCTCCGCCCCAGGAGATCTCAGGTGAGCAGGGGCTGCCGCCGGAATACGTGGATCCGATCGCCGGAATCCCGAAGCTGGGCAGACGAGGAGAGACCCTTTACGTCCGTCCAGTCGAGCACCTCGAGGAGGCTAAGGACCTGTCCAGAGATGAGACAGACAACGGCCTTTTCGAGAAGACCAGAAGCCCATCTGACTACACCCCAGTAGACGGCTCGCCCGATTTGCCTGGGTCCTTTGCCAGCCGCCGAAAGCGCGTAGAAATCGATGGGGAGAAGGTTTCCAAGTACAAGGACGTGCGCGGTTTCCGGCTGCACGCGGAGCGAGGATGCACATTCTGGCGCTTCAACATCGAGATTGAGCTCCGTGAGAACCAGCAGCGGATCGCATACCGGATCAACAGAGGTCCCGCGATGGGCTTTTGGGTCCCTGCCCTCGGGGATTCCATGAACATCATGTTCCACAGCTGCAACGGGTTCAGTGCTAGCGTCAACCCTGACGACTTCAGCGGCCCCGACCCCATGTGGCGCGACGTCCTCAACACCCACCAGTCACAGCCTTTCCACGTCATGATTGGCGGCGGTGACCAGATCTACAACGACTGCTTGATGGATCAGAGCAAGCAGTTCCGCGAGTGGCTGATGATCAAGAACCCTCTGCATAAGCATAACTCACCTTTTACGCCAACAATGCAGGACGAACTGGAGCGGGCCTACCTCGAGCGGTACTGTATGTGGTTCTCTCAGGGTCTCTTCGGCCTGGCCAATTCCCAGATACCCATGGTCAACATGTGGGATGATCACGACATCTCGGACGGCTTCGGCTCGTATGCCCATCACGATATGAACTCGCCAGTGTTCTCTGGTCTCGGCAACGTTGCTTACAAGTACTACATGCTGTTCCAGCAGCAGAGCATCCCCACGGAGACGGAGGCTTCTGAGCCCAGTTGGGTCCTCGGCAGCACACCTGGGCCTTACATCAACGAGTTGAGCCGCAGTTTGTTTGTGGAGTTGGGCTCCAAGATTTCTCTGCTGGCTGTTGATGGCAGAACAGAGCGGACAGAGCTCGACGTAGTCAGCGAGCCTTCATGGCAGAGAATCATGGACCGTTGCTACGACGAGCTGAGGAATGGGCGGACCGAACACCTACTGGTGCTGCTCGGTGTCCCGATAGCCTACCCCAGGTTGGTGTGGTTGGAGAATATGTAAGTTTCACCTCTGCGCGCGTGATAAAGGGAGCGCATGTTGACGACGACAGTCTTACATCGAGAGTGATGGATCCCGTCAAGGCTCTGGGCAAGCTCGGTATGCTCGGCAATACTCTGAACCATATTGACGGCGGCGTCGAAGTGCTCGACGACCTGAACGACCACTGGACTGCCAAGAACCACAAGAAGGAGCGGACCGTCGTCCTACAGGACATGCAGGACCTGGCGGCAGACAAGTCCGTGAGAGTCACATTCCTCAGCGGCGATGTCCACCTCGCTGCCGTCGGCCAGTTCTACGCCAATCCCAAGCTTGGATTGCCCAAGCACAAGGACTTCAGATACATGCCCAACATCATCTCTTCGGCCATCGTCAATACTCCGCCTCCTGATCTCATGGCGGACATTTTGAACAAGCGTAACAAGATACACCACTTTGACGAATCAACCGAGGAAGACATGATCCCTCTGTTCCAGCACGGTATCGATGGCAAGGCGAGAAACAACAAGCACCTGTTGCCTCATCGCAACTGGTGCTCCATCCGGGCGTGGACTCCCGGCACTACGCCGCCGCCCACCCCGCCGCTGTCGGCTTATGATAGAAGCCCGAGCCCACCGGCGAGCCGTGGTCTTCTGAGACGGTTTTCGTCGAATCGCGGCCCTGCATATCGCCCGGATATTCAGCGGGATACCCGCGACGAGTCACGGTCACGGCCCCCGATATCCAACAAGGGCAAGACTGGCGGTCTGTTCCGCAGTCTTTCTCGCAGCAACTCGACCGACGGAGGTCGACCTACTGAGCCCTCCAAGCCAAAGCGCTCAATGTCGTTGACTCGCAACTTCTTCAGTCGCCGGGGCAGCAAGAAGTCGAAACCCGACGACGGTGGTATAAACGGTCAGTGGGGAGACGAAGACAGGGACGACGAGAGTGTGGACGACGGGTTCTACGGGTACGAAGACGAATACGACCGCGGGCCGGCGCCTAAGTCCAGGGGCATGGGTCTTCGGGGCGGCGGCGACGATGAGTACCAGACTGGCGATGACTCTTACTTCACAGCTCGTCCGGCAGCGCGGATGAGCGGGGCCCCTAACAAGGCAGTCCCCCGGACCCATGCCGAGTTCCAGCCCGGCGACGAATCCCACTTTTCTGCCCGCGCGCCGGCTCGTTCTTACACTATGGGCGATGAACGCCAGGTTCCTAGGTCGCAAGACTCGCTGGCGCGCCCGAAACCATTCCACCGTACTCCAACGGGGTTGTCGGCCAAGCAGAAGAAGATGGATGGCTTAGAAGTGGACCTCGAGGGTGGTTTGGATATTTGCCTGAACGTTGAGGTCAACCAGAAGGATCCTGCCGGCATCACAGTGCCATACCGGCTCCTCGTGCCCCGTCTCGTTTGGGATGACGCCCGAGAGGCCGCCAATCTGCAGCCGCCTGCTCCGGCAGGCTTCAAGCGGCTGTTCAGTTTGAAGAAGAAGGAGGCCGGTGTCGTGCCACCTCAGGGTCTGGCGTCCGAGGGCCAGTTTGAGGAACCTGTCAAACAGCAGCAACCGGCACCTCCCGCCGGACGGGAGCCCGTCTATGATGCGCCCCCCAGAAATGCGAGGTACGAATCGCCGGGGGGGTATGATTCAGCCCGTACGCACGACTCGTCTGGGCGATACAATTCGCCCGCGAGGTACGAGACGCAAAGTGCCAGACAAGGGAGATGAGAGGGCTACGCATGATGACGGCATGAGGTTTTAATGAGGACCGTTTTCCTTTCTTTTCTTTTTTTCCTTTTTCTCCATACGACGATAAGTATTGGAGTTGGCATTCTACACATAGTTTCTGATTCGAAGCATGACACATTGGCATCGCGAAGGAGTCGGGCTGCAAAGAGGGACACAAAAGCTTTGGATTGCCGAACTCACTTTAGGAAGGGTTCCAGCATTTTTCTTCGACGCCTCTAGGTTGAATGACCCTTACGTTAGTAATGACGATCATGACTTGAACCTTCTGAAATGTGGTATTCTGACGCAGCATGGATGGTGAAGGGCATATGAAGACAGTGGCCACAGGGTATGATAACCGCATTGACAAAATGTCAAGTCAGAGAAGAACTCATCACCACTGATCAGGGTTCTCACAAACCGTTACAGTCAACAGAAAAATCAACAAAAAAAAAAATTCGGATTATCTGTGGTCCTTGAGCCAGTCATGAGGTCAAAGAAGGGAGAGGGTGAGAGAAAAGATTGCGCTGCTGGGATTTCGTAGTATTTGGTATGAAGTGCAATTTCCGTTTGCTTGTTACCTAGCCTTGAGATGCAAGTCAGCTTTCTGTGGTTGATCGATGATGGGGGCTGAGGATGATCGAACCTTTTCGGGCCAAATCACACATGCCGACGTGCTTTCTCGCGATCGAGCCTTGGCGTTCTCTGCCTCTCTCCCGGCTGCGCTTGATCGCGGAACACATCGGCGAAAGGCCAACCATGCTCGGGTTGGCCTTTTGTTTTTTTATGTTGTTTTCTCCTTGTCGTCTCTTTCCCAAACCATCCATTGGTCTTCGTTTCACCGCTGACTGCTGTCACGGGGCTCCCCTCTATCATTCAATGTCGCCGCTGTCCTTGGCGACGGCGGCGGCCGCCGCCGCCTCCCTGTCGACACTGCGGCTGCGGCTGCGGCTGCGACTCCGGCCGCGGCCGCGGTTCTGGGGTCTCGCACCGGCTCCGCCGCGGTTGCCGCCGCCGCCGCCGCTGCCGCCCTTGCTGCCGGGCGGGGGGCGGACGAAGGCGAAGTCGACGTAAACGGTCTGGTCGAGAAGCTTGGTCTCATGGGCCGAGTCGATGGCGGCGCGGGCCTCGGCAAGGGTGGCGTACTCGATAAGTGCGTAGCCCTGGTAAGGAAGGAAGTTCTCGTCAGCGGTGCGTCTCATTTCCGGTACGAGGAGGAAGGAGAAGGGGAGGAATGCATGGCCGTGTGCGTGTATACCTTTACGTAACCACTCCTCCGGTCGAGGTTGAGGTGCAAGTTCTTGATCTCACCGAACTCGCCAAACATGTCATGGATGGCTTCCTCGTCAGCCTCCTCATGGACGTTGGTGACCATGATAATCCAGCCCTCAATGGAGCGGACGGCAGTGGCGCGGCCGTGTGTCTGCATCTCAGACTCGTTGCGGGCGGGGGCGGCCTCGCCTCCAACGGCGGCGGCAGAGGGGGAGGGGGGGTTGTCAACTTCCATTTCCACGTCGGCCATCGTAGCGGTATGTGAATGTGCGTATGTGAGTGTATATGTGTGTGCGTGTGTGCGTTCCTGGGAGATTGGCTGGGGCTACGAGCGGTGGAGAGGGAACGTCGGAGCGGGTAGGTGGTTTGGGGTGACGGAGTCGCGCGGGTCGAGGATCTGTCGAGAATGACTATGATCGCGAAGTTGGTTGATTCGCGGGGGAAGAGCGTTCTACGAGGCTGAATCGTCGGAATAACACACTGGGAGAGCAAGAGAGACAGGGCGAAATTAAGTGGAGGGGCGTCGTTGGGCTGGCGATTTTTGAGTGGAGCTCAGAAGCTTGCGCACGGACTTCTTGCTACCTGTCGATGGTTGACATACTATGCATGTCACCAGCAAGGAACAAAGATCCTGTCCAAATAACCGCCGCGCAAAAGGTGGTTTTGATTGAAAAAAATATGGACTCGGAAACAAGAGTGAAAAGGGATATCGGAAAGTAAAAACCCCCAGGTATAATCGACACCATGACCCCACCGTAGACCGAAACTCCAGCAACTCCCGTTCCTCTCTCCTCGTCATGGGTGGGAGAGTGAGTGTCCGACTGTTGCCCATCGCTCACGCCCGCAACCATCGTGTAATTGCCCAACCAGTCGACGACCGGACCCATTGCATACACATGTCGAGCCAACTCCGACGTCCTGTTTTTCTTGGATACCGAAAACCGTCATCGTATTTGTAGCTCTCGCTCAGAGAGGTCGATCGTGCTTAAAAGCGGAAGCACATCATCATGCAGTCCATGCAGCTCGAGCAGCACTGAGCCTGTATCCAGAGAAGCCGCTTGTCAACAAGTGCACTTCCAGGGTCTCGTCGCGGCGTCATTGGGGAGGATTCTGGCTTACACATGACCAACTCTCCTTCTCTATTTTATCGTCTTTGGGCGGCTCCATATTGGGTTCCATAAATTGCCTCTGTGGTTGTTCCGTCGTCATGTTGACTGACTGATTCAGTGAGATGGTGGACGAGCGAGATCTGCGGATTGGCTCGACTCGAAGTTCGCAATGCTTTTCCGCCTGGGATTGAAGGGAGTGACTAGGAGAAAAGAGAAAACACAAAGGAACGGATGCAGTAAACCGCGCGAAGATTGCTGTGAAGAAAATTGTGGTCTTCTTGGGTGCGAAACGCAGATGGGGGATGGCATCTCCTCCATTATATCTCAAACAACCTCGATCTCACATCATCATCTCTCTGCGCCCAGAACGAGAGAGGGGGCTGTGCAGCCATCCACCCCCCCCCCCCCCCCCCCCCCCCCCCGCCAAGGATTTTCACACCCCATCCATCCATACAATTTTAACCCCGTCGGGACCCGGGGATACGCGGACAAAATACGCCGCAGGACAACTGCGCATTTGCTCCAAATGAAAGACTCTCGGTCGGGACGGCAGGCGAGAAGGAATGGGAGAGACAGAAAGAGGGTGAGAGAGAGAAAAGGGGGTACTGAGTTTCGTCTTGGCTTGGAGGGTAGGTCTGCCAAGAATAGCATGTAAATACGGGTTACATGAGACTCGTCGAGCAGCAAACCAGAACGTCAAGTTGGTCAAATAAACTGGGTTCCGGCTGCATGCTGATCGACCGTGATTTGCCCTTCTGCCTGCTTCCGTTATTAATTGACGCTCCCGAGCCGTTCTCCCGACTCCCCCAGGGACAACAAGAGAAAAGGGAAGGGGGGGGGATCAGGTGCTGCGGCTTGTGAAGCGAGACGACTTGAAACAACAGCCATCATCATTCAGGCTTTGTCTTATTTTATTTTATTTTATTTCTTCTGTTTTAAAGATTCGAAGTCGATGTGGTTGGTCACATCGCAATGTGGTTTCTGTGTCTGGGTTTGTCAACAGTTCGCTTGCTCCTTTGCTTGCGCACTTTAATCTCCCGGGCCACTTTGCAATATCCATCGCGGGCGAGGACGCGGTCGCATTGCGTACCCCTGAGAACTGCGTAGGCAGCAGTTCGCGTCCCTGCTGCCGTGCGCCACACCTCGTCCCGTCCGCAATGTGGGGTGGTGTCCATCAACGAACGAGTTGCAGAAGTGGTGAAGAGGATTTGAGGCTGAGCGTGGTGGACTTGAGCGAACTGGCATCCCCAATTCCCTGAAAGCCATGTATTATCGAATTGGAAAGCCACATCAGTCTGTTGCAGCCCGGCTGCTGTCCGCGTAGGGCTGGCATTGAGACAAGAGACTGGTGTCTGTCGAGGCACTGCGCGCGCAGCCACTTTGAAATCATGGCTGCAACCACCATTCAAAAGGCAAACGCGGAATCGGGTTGGAAGAAACATCACCAAGTGAAGCTGGCAAAGGCAGTAGGGAGGAGTGGTTAGCGTGGCATCCGTGTTTGTTTTATCTACTTACTCATTGGTGTTTAGCAATGATTGGTCGAGATGCCCTGCCCTTGGGCCGCTTCAACTCAACATTGTCACGACACTCCAACATAACAGAACTCGCCTAACTTACTCTGGACCAGGACACCAGTTTTGTAAAACTTTTTGGTATTCTTTCTTCCAGTTCGAAAGACGTACATACGAGAGCTTAACAATGTCATCCCATCGACCTGGGTCTAGGCAACTAGGAACATGTCTCTGACCCAATGGAATCCTCTGTGCTCACGGAGACAATACGACAGCTCCGGCGTGGCGGTGAAGAAGATTGTGCCCCTTCCGTCCGTCAGCCGGCACGTCTTGATTTGGACCATACCCGCGGTCCATGGGTATCTCTTCTCGAACCACTCCTGCAAGTATGCCCTGCTCACTCCCTCCAGCTGCTCGGCTTCCACGTGAGCTTTAAACCTGACAAGTATTCGGGGTGTCCGCGCGAGCATGGTTGGCACAATTTCCCTGTGGCTTAGGGGGGCTAGGTAGATGGGATGCTGGGTAACCTTTGGCAGCGGCATGGAGAAGGGCATGGGTTCCGTTTGCCGCACGCTTACGTCCCAGGTGCTCTGTACCAGGACGTCGTAGAGCTGCGCCGTGGAGATGGCCGTCCCTGCGTCTGCGGCTTTGCTCAAGGCCTGAGTCAAGGTGTGGGTGAAGGTGCGGTGGCCGGAGCCTGGAGACCCTTTCATACTGACACTCGCGGCCGCGATGAGCTCCTTGTTAACCCCGAGGGCATGTCTCCCAGGAGACTGGTAGCAACCGTGGAGGAGGAACAGCATTTGCCCTCCGGTCCTGGGCAATGTGTGTACGATGGCAGCGAAGTCGATCGTGGCGCCCTGGCTCGCGTTCCCACTTGGGTGGAAGAAGCAGGTGTCTAGCGAGTTTTGACTGTCCGTACCGCTGTGGCCGGCGTAGTGGAGAATGAACAAACTCTTCTCGTCCATGTCTTGTCTAGTTTTTGCGATTCTTTGACGGAGAATCTGGGTCGGCGAACTGTCTCCGGCCCAGTGGGTAGCGAGAGTTGTGCTGTGAACCTCGTATCCATAACACTCGCTGAAGAGGCGGCTGAGGTCATTGGAATCGTCGGTCGCTTGGGAGCCTCCTGCCTCGTCCGACGTGTAACTACACATCAGGACTTTAACCTTACTATAGCCCCCGGTGGGTGGGACGCGGGTTGTCAGGAGCGCGAGACTGAGCTGTTGCTGGAATGTGGCCAAGGACATGGCATCCGCACTCAAAAGGTTGCGAACGGGTCGCCTGCAAATGGTCCCGTTGTGCCTGAAGCTGCGCAGAGAGAAGTCACGGTTGGAACTCCTACCTGCTGCCCGAGTCATTGGGTAGTCTGGGAAAGATGAGGACATGTTTGATCGATAGCAAGTCGGGCAATGAAATGTAGCCCCGATGCCGTTGAAGTGTAAGGAATGGGTTGAGAAACAGGGAACTTGGACATGCCATTATCAAAACACACGAGTTAAGTAGTCGCAAGAATGGTGAGAGGACTGGTGACAGTAATGGTGGTCTTCCGGCGACCAAGTTTTTAACTTGACACCATCCTTGGTTCAACTGCGTGTGATTCACCTTTCTCCTATACGATGTTTCCCAAATATGCCAACCCTTCACTTGAAGCAAGAACCCGGCAGGTACACCGAGACCGAACCATCTCCAACAGTGAACTAGCTGTGGAGAAAATCAAACTCAACGCTTTTACAGACCTTCGTAGGTTGTACTCATCGCGAGATCTCCCAATCATGGGAGACAAAGCTCCTGTATTTTCTAGGAGTGAGTCACTTGTCTACCTTGGCTCACAGCATGTCGATTGTCAATATCTTGCAGTTATTGTTGAACAATGTGACGTGTCTGGACGGGAACTCATCGGGATCGAGCGTGATGAAGCAGCTGATTTCTTCGACAAGCTTCTTGTCGCCTTTGGCCACCCATTCGTGAAGGACATGGGATCTGACGCCGCAGGCGTCGAAAAGGGAGCTGCAAACACACATGAGGCCCTCGGTCTCCTCAGCAGAACAGCAGCGATCGAAGCCGTAGTCTTTCATGGTACGGCTCTTTGTAAGAGCTAGTGATGGTATAGACAATAGGAAATATGGTTATGGGACAGACGCTCGTCATCAAGTCGAGTTGGCGACTTTACTCCCATACAAACACATAGGATGTTTTGTTTATTGTAACGAGATCGGCCGTGTCTTGCAACCCGCATGTCGCCCAAGCAAAGCAACTTACACAGACGCGTACATCAGGTCTGCCTCCTTCGTTCACATAAACAATTGCATCTGCTGTGAGTCATGCTGCTCCTTCCGGCAGCTCTTTGAAAACTTGCGGACCGCTTGCAAAAGTATTACACCGATTGAGAATGATACACTCCTCAGAAAACATCATCTAAGCCCAGCCCTTGCTGCTTCAGATCGGACAATGGTCGGAACCTCGTCCTCAATGCTCTTCTCCTGCGGCTTCCAGCCAAGTACCTTCCTTGCTCGTACAGCCGCACCACGCGAGTTCATACCCCAGCTAGCCGCTTCAAACCCTGCGGGCGATTTGACGGCCTCGTCGTAAGACAACTCTCGAACCTCGGGAGCAGCATCCTTGATGAAGCCTTGCTTGTGGGCTTCCTGGCCAATGGTCTTAGACAAATCGCCCCATACATGCTCCCCGTTCTCGGTAAAGAAGTAGCCATGGGCCCCCCACACCTCGGTGTCGTCTTTCCGGGACGGGTCCAGGGCAACGCCCACAAGAAGCTCGAAGACCTTGCTGAGGTCGTGGACGTGGACATTGTTCCACCGAGAGAGGCCCTTGCCGATGCGAGGAGAATACTTCTGCTTCAGGATGAAGAATGCGAGCTCGTAGACTTGTCGCCCGCGGCCAGAGATGGGCCCGCGTCCCTCACCGTAGATCGTTGGCGGGCAGACAATCGCCGTCTTGACCGAGTCGGCGTGATTTCTACCGGTGTTGAGGACGATCTCGTCCACGTTGCGATGGAAGGCGGCGGCCGGCAAGTTGACGACCTCTTCAATGCCCTCGTAATCGTTGAAGACCTTGTCGTCCAACTCTCCAAACACCTTCTTCACCTCGGAATCGAAGTAGGTCAGGATTCCAGTACCGCCAGTGTGCAACCAGAATCCTGGACGGGAAGGCGAGTGCCCTTGTACAAGACCCTTGGAGATAGCATTTGCGGCGCCCGCGTGGTCTGATGAGTCGGCGGTGTCTAAGATCCGAGTCAGCACTTGTGCGGCAATTGCGAGAGACAGGAAGGTGCTTACGGATGACTATATCTGCCCACGAAGCTTCGCGCTCGAGGGTCTCGGAGTCATCGAGGCCGCCGAGAACAATCCGGGCTGTAGGATACTTCTCAAGGACCTTCTTTGCCTTGTCATCCGAACGGATTAGGAGGGCGTATTCGAAGTCGGGATATTTCTTGTATAATTGGTACAGAGCATCACCTCCAATGTAGCCGGTGGCCCCTGTGAGAAAGATTTTGGCAGTCATTGTGATTTGCTGTGCTGGTAGTGAAGACAGATTCGGAAGTCTGAGTTTGGGTTCGATGAAGGTCCCAAAACCAGCCCTTTCGCTCGATTATACATAGGCTACTCTTTCAGAGGGGAAGACGGTTCTATGACGTAAGACGCCTGAGTGATGATGAGAAATCGCCTTCATGTACCAAGGAGGATCCGCCAGGCTCGACCGGATAAGTTTTTATCCCTGATATGTAAGTGATGGTTAACCCTTTGACCAATTCGACCTTCAAGTAGGTAGTCTCTACCAACTCCTCCAGTATTGTGACTCCAACTATGGTGGTCTTCTTCAACCTCTGTTTTAGCGATACATATCTCTACAAGTGCGGTGCAACAGCGTGGGCTCTTCAAGCAACCCGGAAATGATACTCCGAGGCTTGATTTATCAGGGATTCCGCCTGCATGGCACCCGCTAGACTGCCTTTAGGGGACATGTAAGTCCCATGGGGAGACAAGTTTCGTTGTCGTCATGAAATATCTTGGGCAGCGCTCTTTCGACGCCGCTCACCCATCTACGGTGCGATCACCAGAGGTAGATGGCAGTCCTGTGCGACAAGAAGCGTCCAAGGGAAGCATCTCCGTTACAAGAATGCTCGACGTTTCCAAGGTTCACATGGTAAGCTCTATCCTATAACGACTGGCTCCAAAATTAGTACAGCTTTAAGATATGCAGTGGCTTCTTCCATACAGGATGGCGTGCACGCTTCCTCGACCTCGACCTCAAGAGAGGACAGCCGACAGCGGGACAAACGAACTGATCATCCATCCAGTGCAGGAAGCATCGAGCTCAAATTCCCCGGCCAACTCTGAAGATTAGGACTCTAGGACTAAGGGTTTTCAGCTATGAGTCCTGTATTCATACAGATCATCTGCCGAGCTTGCTCACGGAGCCAACAGGATGCTTGACACATTATCGCGATCACCTCAACCTGGCTTGGCTGGGCAACATGAAGAGTTTACAGACACAGGGATCCATGTTTCATGCATTGACATTGGGCGGAAACCCGAACCGGCGTGATTCGAAGTCTCCAAAAACGGTGCCCAGCAAAGTACATCGTGTCTCCGGTTCGGTCCATTGTTCCTTCACCTCGCTGTTTCTGTTTCTGGCAGCCACCAACCTAGCTTGCTCCAGTCGAAAGTCAACGAGCAGAGTCGAAAGGGCACGTGCCACATCTCAAATTCTAGCCAATCAGTAAACGCCACTTCCCTTGAACAATTCCGACTTGCTATTGGCCACAGTGACAGCCCCACAGGAGTGATTGAGCCCACAATCAGCCCCACCACAGTCCTCCAGATATCTATATAAGCCTCCTCATCCTCCCTCCCTTACACCTTTTCTCTTCTTTTCTTCTTCATACTTACCTTCATGGGGGTGCTGGGGATCAAGAAATCCGGCATCCAGAGTGGGAGGCCTGCATTGCACATCGCGGAGTCGACCGCTCTCGATTGTCCTTCGGGACCATCGCTGTGGCAATTTTTGATTTTTCACACTTTTCATTGTGCCCGTTGCCTTGCGCGATGGTATGAAGAAGAGGCCGTCTCGAATATGTGATGTTCGTCTTTGTGGAAGTCAACTGCCCTACGTGGGACGTAATATGACCTGAGATTGCATCTCAAAGCAACTTGGTCGCCATCACAGTTATTTTGCAACCAGTCTAGGCTGCCTTGCTTTGCCAACTAGCCAATATCGGATATGACATGAAAGAGGCGCCCAGGCAGCTGTGTTTATCCTCTCCAGTGCCTAAAGCACACCTCGTGTGGCATCTGCCCGTGAGGATCATTCCCGCCTCAGCCAGTCTGTAAGAACTACCCAATCTTCGTCAACCTAGGTAACTGGTGGAGTGGACCTGGTTCCAAGCGACCCTGTCGTCGATGACGAATGCTCCTGCCCCTAACGATCCAACCCTAGGGCAGCTACGATCCCGACGACGTCGTAGATGTACCCGAGCCAGAGCAGGTACTCGACTATTCGCGTCTTTAGCCAGCGCGGCAAGGCGTACGGTTCTGATGAACCGCCACCTACCCAGGTCGCAGGAGAGTCCTCGACCCTCCCTCCATCCCCCCAGTTGCTCGTGAAGAAACGTTGGGTGCAGCGATATTTGTCGGCTGCTAGGATGGGACTGGACTCGGCGACGAAACCCCCGAATCGTCAATCATTTCCAACCAGGAAATGGCGACATCGATCTCGTCGGCTTCGACGGAATACACTATAGGAGTTTGGGGCCATTGTAGTCAGCGTTAAGGAGGTTGCAGGGCAGAGCTGGGCTTTATAGTGTCTTCTGGCTCGATCTCCAGGCTGAGTCCCCGATCATTGCCTGTAATCACGCGTTGGGCGATTTCCTGGAAATCATGGCATCAGAGGGGGCTGTTCAATTGCAGACAGAGTTGTGCCGACACGACCGAATGGTATTTGGTGCTATGAGGCGGCTGGATTGGGCCCTTCATGTTACTCACTCGCATATGCTGTTCTTACCTACAAAGCATCAAGCGCATGTCCAGATTTTCCACAGTTAGGTTGCACATTTGCACACCTGTATCACAGACACAACAATCTGCACATGCCATTGCATAGGGTACACCGTATTCCTGATAAATGCTGTCCGCGAATGACCCCTCTTGGAAGGTCTGGTATAGTTACACCGCGGGTCGATACGATAAAAGATGAACAAAAACAACCTTGTGACAATCTCCCGAGTGGCCTCAAAAACCGGAGCCTCACACTCTTGTCCAACAGCCCAATGTATGAGAAACCGCAAAAAACTCCATGCGCGAGCCCACTCACACGCATCACCTTACAATCCCCAAACCGTTGTCACCCGCCTAACTCTGGATGCCTTCCCAGGTAATCTGATCTGTGATGTCCCTGACACTCAATCCTGTAATGCTGAACACGGTCATGTCGAGCTCTTTTCCCGACATCTCCTGTCCGACCTGCTTCTGGCCCTCCAATACATCGTAGAGTGCGTATATCTGGGCACTCTTGACCTCCCGCGCATTCATGTTGGCGTCAATGTTAACCTTGAGCTGCTTGCGCTTCGACTCTGCAAGCGCGGGGTTGTGTCTGTCGTACCGGGCCTGCATCTTCGCATGCTCCATCCTCATGTGTTCCAACTCATCCTCAAGCCCCTTGATGACCTTAGCCAGGGCGTTGCCTGGAGGCTGAGATGGCCGCATGGTGGCGTCCTCGGATGAGATGCCCAACTGCTCATACTGGTCTGAAGGGGCAACAGGTTTGGAGATCGTCACCCGCTTCTTGCCCTCGGCGAGCTCGGCGGCGGTGACCGTTCCTCGGTGGGCCTTGATCCGAGTGCACACAATGCAATTCTTACAGCTGTGTCCAGCCAAGTTGTCAAGCACACGTCGCGCGTCCGGGGATAGAGCAGGACAGTTGCCCTTCATTTCCGCCGTCGTGTTCTCCAGTCCGCCTTGAGTAATCAAGTCAATCGTGACCGACTTATCCTGGGAAGGCTTGACGGCAGACTTGGACGGCGTCCTCTGGCTTTGGCTGGTTAGGTTGCGAGTGGTATTGGTCGTCTCTTGCCGGACAGTACGAGACTCCTTCTTGCTCTTCATCTTCATGTCGATCACCATGGAGTGCGTCTGTGTGTTCTCTTGCGACTGTATGGTGCCGTCGTTTTCGACCTGGAAGGGGTCGAGATCGGGAGCGGCATTGCTCTTGTGAGAGTTCTTGGATGACGTATGCGAGGAGACGCTCCTCTTGCTACCCTTATTGGCGGTATTAGAGGCCTTGGTGCTCTTCGACTTGGACGACGCTGCCGACCGCTCGGGTAGGGAGAATGACACCTTTTGCTGGCTGTTGGAGTCTTGGGGACGAGAAGTCGAGGCTCGTCTCTTGGAAGGAGGCTCGACTGCTACGGAGCTCTGCTGGGTCTGGAAAGTGTTGTCAAACTCATTGGCACTGCGATCCGTTTGCTCCGTTGTGTCTTGGATCTCGATCGGTTTCTTGCCCGGCGTTGCGGGCTTCCGGACCTTCTTTCCTTCGACGGGAGCGTCAACAACCCCTGAGTTCTGAGTGCTGTCAATAGTGATATCCGGAACGAAGAATGCCGACGTCATGTTCTCTTCCGTCTCATCGCCATCGTCCATCTCCTTGTCGAGGCGCATCGAGAAGTCTTCCGTCTTTCCGAGAGGGCGGCAATGGTCGAGTTGTTGCTTGAGGAACTCAATCTCCTCCTTCAGGTGCATGTTCTCGTCATGGAGATCGTGGATGCTCCGCTCGAACCCCGAGTTTTCACGACGAAGGATCTTGTTCTCGTTGAAGTACTTTTCGTTGTGCCGAACGAGGCTATCGTTATCCTCCTTGAGAGTAGACTTCTCCTGCTCCATCGTATGCAGTTCAACCTGCAACGCCTCGACTTCGTCGCGGGCAGCCTCAAGGTCTTCCTTGGCGTTGACGGTATTTTGTCGGAGCTCTTCGTTCTCGGACATGAGCGACCGTGCATTCGCGCGTAGAGACCTATTTTCGCTGATGAGAGACTCTTGTTCGCGGCGCAACGAGTTGTTGTCGGTTCGCAGAGACTCGAGTTCTTGCTGCAAGGTTTCTTGTTCCTGGCGGAGGGCCTCATTGTCTGCCTGGACGGACTTGTTGTCGACGTTTCGAATAGAGTTGCTTTTCTTTTCGTGATGGAACACGTCTCGCTGGTTGGTCATCTCCAGGGTAGCGTTCAGCTTCTCTTGGGTCTCGTGGAGTTCCCTTCCTTGGACATCGAGTTTATCCATGAGATCGCCAATCTCTACACACGCATCTTGCAGCTTTTTCAGAGCTCGGTCTCGCTCGAGGGAAATTGTGTCGTTCTCAATTTCGTTGGCGCCAAGACGGGTGGTGACATGATCCAAACGTGACTGCAGCGATGCGACGTGCGACTCCAGTTCTGTTATCCGTTAGATTGATACCAAATTAACGGGATGGGCCACTTACTCAGCTTCTCTGTCTGGAACCGCTCCTCGCTGGCCGATTCGGGATCCGAGGCTGTTCGGGAGCCAATAGCACTGTCGATAGACTTGCGGCCCTTGAGTCGCTTGAGTTCCTTTTGCAGGTGGTCCACTTGATGCTCAAGTTCGACTGCGTGCTGCTGCACCAAGTCGTCGTGCTCCTGGAGGTTGAGTATCTCATCCCTGATCATATCCATGGACACAAATATCCTCTCCTCGTCATCGGGGATGGCCAGGCCGTCGACCTCGGCATGATCGTTGGGGGGCTGGGTATCGATGCGGTCTCGCACTTGACCGTTTTTGACAAAGACGGGAACACCGTTCTTCACCGCGCCGTTGAAGCGCAAATTGCCAGAGATGAAGTCGTTAAGGTGAGAAATGTCGGGCATGAAGAAGGAGCGAGAAGTGGCACCATTCTGAGCTGGGCTATCGGTTGTCACTGGGGACGGGAAGGTGCTCCGGATGGTGTTGAAGGTGACTGGAGTAGGGTTGTTCGTCGGTGGGTTCTCGACGGGCGCTGGCTTGGGAGTCGCGTGGGTTGGGGGTGCCAGGAAGTCTGATTTCCGTCGGTCGGCCTTTGCGGCCTGCGAAGAACGCCTTGCTGACTTGTAGTTGCCCGAGGTTGTCCGAGCGTGTCCTCTAGCCAGAGGACTTCGGTTCATCTGCTGTTGAGGGTTGAACTTGAAGCTGTCGGCATTGATGTCGAATCGGAAGGGCGACTTGGACATGTTGGCGGACATGTCGGACTCGTTGTCCTCTACTCGGGGTTGCATTTCGGCACGCGTCCGCTTAGAACCCTGCCAGGTCATCTCGGTCGAGTCGTCGACCATGTTGGAAAGATACTTCTGGACAATGGCCTTGCGAGAGACGGCGTCCTTGTGACGCAAGGAGCCTGAAGGCCTAGGGGCGGGGTGGTTCTGCTTCATGTCGGCGGTGGCGGCCTTGGGCTTGCCGTAAAATTCGGGCCACTTGCGGTGGGCAGCCTCCAGGTCTACTTGGATCTTGCCGCCGGCGGGGCCAACGATGCGAGCAATGTCTTCGTTGAGCCTGCGCGTAGATTCGCCGTCTGGCTCAGAGAAGACGGAGGTCATTGTTGGGCTGACGGTACCGTGGGAGCCGGTCGAGGAAGGCGGGGAGTTGAATGGGTTGTCGCGGTTTGCGTTCATTTCTCGAAGAATGCGGGAGCGATAGCGATTGTGCGCTGCGTCGGCTTCCATGACTGCCGTTGGACGCGTCGGGCGCGGTTTCTTAGGCAGAAGTCGACGAGGAAAAGAGAATCACGATGGCGGCGCAATAGCTGAAGGCGACGCGTAGGATAGCCCGAGTCCAGAGACAATCCAAATGTAATGCTGAAAAGAAGCAATACCGAGCAAAAGAGAAAGCTGCTCAAGGCATAGAAACGAGCACAATGGCTTGACAGAGGTCAAGAGCTCTGATGTAAAGTTGAGAGCTCGCGGGCGAGAGATGGAGAAGGAGGAAACGTGCAATGTGAATGAGCAGGGATCGGTTTGTTTACTTTCAGAGCTGCAGGCGTAAACAACCAGCGATTGGCTGTGGGCGCCAGTGCCTGTTAGTGGGGCAGCCCTGCTCCTTCGTAGGTCGGCTCAGTCAGTGAGCGTCCTGGCCTCCTAGCGAATCACAAACAATCAACCGACCGCTTCAGATGGGAAACGCGTGCTGGTTGGACCTATGCGAGACAAAGGAACGCGCTGTGTTGATCAAAGGAAACTAGACTCGGCGAGGCTGGGATATTGTGTAAGATATTATGTCTTCCCTATTCTTTGCGCGTCTGTTTTATTTCCTCCAAGCCAACGATTGACTTCCAATCTCATATCACTTTTGTGGAGAAACTACCTCATGTCGTCTCTGGCTTGCACAGGGCATTCAAGGTACAGTACCGTTTATACCTTACGTCAGCCTGGCTCGGTCAGTCTCGGTGAAAATCACTTTACACCTTATCCGAGGAAACATTGAATAGAACACCAGGTGGACGGACACACTCCGTTGCTCACTTTCTATCCGTACACAAAAAGCATAACGGTAGTGAGACATGGTAGCACGCAAGCACGGTTGAGCAGTAGCGCGGCTAGACGCAACTTCAAGAGGTCGACTCAGCACGTTTCACCCTTGCAAATGCATTCCCCGGTCCGCACCATTACGGGCACTCTTTAACGGCCTCCCGAGACACGTCCGCCTGTTCCTTAGTCAGGAAAACTGATCTTTTGACACTGAAAAAACACCCGTCTCCAAGAAACCTTGGGGGAAGGCACGAGGGCTACCCTTGGCCAAGTTCGTGAGCACATACATAAACACGAGTCGCTGGATCCACCCACTCCTCGCCAGGCTTCGGCGGGTGATCACGCCGCCTGCGCGCTGTGCCATCGTGGGCATCCTTTTACCATGTACATGGCCAGAGAGGCTGGCTATCGGTGGAACGGTTCATACGCCTTTGGACCTGGCGGGGCTGCACCATACCAAAAGAGACGACCGCCAGCTTGTCTTCCTTCCTAACTAATGAATAGAGGGTTCTCCAGATGCACGCCAACGACAGCGAAGGGGCACATTTACGCCCATCATGTTTCTTGAGCCGTTGGACCGCATCAGGCGATTGCTCGCAGTGACAGGTTGACATAGCGCAGGGTCTTGGCGTCCCCAGATGTGCCCCGCATGAACACAAACAGGACCCCAGGACAGCATCTCTAGCGGCCGCCACCTTCCAAAGGAGACAGACCCAAGGAGACCGGCCACCCACCACTTTGAGTCTGTGACCAATTCACTGACCACTGACCTCTCTGGCTGCGCCATTCTGTGACCACTTTGAGGGGGTCCATTTGCTTCGTGCAGGTGGATCTCGCCGTGCGAAGGTGGGCTTGGCCTGGCCTCACCATCGCCCCGTCCATCGGCCATCCATCGTCGAACGAGCACTGCGGCGTCCTTCGCTTCCATCCCGCATCTCGCCCGATTGCCGTTCCAAGCTTGTCCTTCAATGGCTCCCCTCCGCCCTTGACCATCGCCTGCTGCACCGTCGCTCCCATTGTCGTTTGTTGCACACTGCTTGATTCAGCCTGCTCCTCTATTTTACTTCCCTCCGTCCGCCCATCCTTGTTTGGCCGACTACGAAATCCTTCTGAACATGGCAGAGCGCTGCTGTACATGAGCGGCCTTCTCGAGAGCTTGTTGCTCGATTTAACCCCCCCCCCCTCCAAAACTAGAAACCTCGCTGTAGTATCGACGCCACCACCATGACACGAACATCTTTCCGACTACCAGAGGCATGCCTTTCGGCGCTTGCTCTGGCATCTTGTGCCGCAGCACTCGTTGCGACGCCTTCTCCGAACGCGCCCACGGCCTTCTGCTCCCTCTTCTACCCCGAAGCCCAGCCGCCGACCGATTGCGAACCGAAGCAGCCCACAACCTTTCTGGCAGCCCCGCAAGCAGCAAGAAAGCCTTCTGATACATCCAAGACCAAAGACGAGCCGCTCGAGGCCGCTTTTGAGGCCTTGACGGTTATGCAACATGATTTCTTCATGTCGGACCAAGGGACATGGCCCGAAGCCATTGACTGGACCGCCGCCGTCATGGAGACGATGCTGTCTGGCACCTTAACCTCGCTTTCGCAGGCCTTGGCCGTGCTTGATTTCGGGGGCGCGAGTGACAAGGGCGCGAAGAGAAACTTGATTGACACTTTCTTCACCCAGCTTGTGGCCTCTTATTTTGGCCAAGACGATGTCGCAATCCGGCACCAGGTACGTAACTTCTGCTTCTCGTCACAACAGCACATGGCGCGTTCTAACAATCGCGCAGGCATTTGACGACATTCTCTGGGTTGTCCTCGGCTGGATCGATGCTATCAAGTTCGTCGATACCCACTCCGGACTGTTCTACCCCCGCGAGGGGCTCAATGAGAGCGCAACTCCAGGTCTCGGAGACGCATTGGCCAACGGCCCCTGGCATGGGCAGTACTGGGTCCCTTCCTTTGCTCACCGAGCCCGCGTCTTCTGGGACCTCGGCTCAAAGGGATGGGACACACGCCTCTGCGGCGGTGGCATGAATTGGAACCCGAGATTGGAACCGTACAAGAACGCCATCACCAACGAGTTATGGATCGCCGCCTCGATCTCCATGTATCTCTGGTTCCCCGGCGACAACAATACCACCCCATGGATCAACAGCGCAAGCGGCGTGAAAGCTACCCGAGAGCCCAAGTACCTTGCCGCCGCCATTGAGGGCTACAGGTGGATCACCGAAGTCAACATGACCAACGATGCAGGTCTCTACGTTGATGGATATCACGTGGACAGGTCGAAGCAGGGCAACACTCAATGTGACCTTCGCAGTGAAGCTGTCTTTACCTACAACCAGGGTGTGCTTCTAACCGGCCAGCGTGGTCTCTTCACCGCAACGGGCAGCGCATCATATCTTGAAGACGGGCACAGACTTATCCAGGCGGTCATCAAGGCTTCGGGCTGGGATTTGAAGCTTGATCAGCCGGTCGACGACCTTTCGGACAGTCCCCCGGGTTACTTACCGCCCTGGCGAGGGTTGGGCCGTGGAGGCATTATAGAGGACTCGTGCGACGCCAGCGCCACCTGCTCGCAGGATGGACAGACTTTCAAGGGTATTTTCTTCCACCATTTCGTCATGTTCTGCCAGCCAATCGACCCAGCCGTCATTGAGCCTGGCATGACGGTCAACACTCAGGCGTACGATCAGGTCAAGACTGCTCACGCATCGGCCTGTCAGGCCTATCTGGGTTGGGTCCAGCACAACGCCAAGTCGGCTTTATTGACTAGGGACCAAGAAGGCCGATTTGGCGCGTGGTGGGGAGCGGGGGTATTCCAGAATGCATTGCCGACAATGGAGACGGACGGCATTCCCCACAATGCGCCAAATGTGACCGACTACCGCAACTACGGCCTTCCTCACGACGGCGTATGGGCTGACGGCAACCCCGACAAGGTGTGGGCCCCGAACGGCAAGGCACGCAATGATCAGACAATGAGCTATGTGTTGGTTGGTGGTCGGGAACAATCCAGACAGCATGTCCTCGGTGACTTAAGCGGACAGGGACCGCACGAAGAAGAAACCGACGGAAACGGAAATGGCTTCGAACGGCGAGTGAGGACGGCGGCGGCGACGGCGACGGCGACAAGCGGCGATCCAAATGACCGCGGACGGGGTAGAACACCGGAGACGCAAAACGGCGGCATGGCCCTGATGCGGGCTTGGTGGGAACTCACAGCCGCCTCCAATGGAACGTATGTGAAGCAGCAGCAGCAGCAGCATGCAAAACGAGGATAGAGGCATGACGTTATGTCGTTTGATTAGTTGCTTCTTTTTGAGTACATGAGTATAAACGAGCCTCCCACGTAAATGTCCCAACGCACGAATAGCATAGCCGCCGGACGGTTACGACGGCCTCACTTTTCCATATCCAAAGCCTTATTCATGTTCCCTCGCATCCATATATCGCTAGCCTTCGTGTGTTGTCCTGAACGCACTCATCATTGGTTCTGTCGGAGTTGCCGGCTCCAGCAAAGCATTTCCCCAAACCCTCCTCTTCCAGATGCATTGTCCGCGCGCGGGCAACGCTACTCGTTCTCACGCCGCCCCCTGATACTTTGCTGATTGCTGGTTGATTGGGTAGCCAGCCGAGTACGATTCGGTTGCGAGTGGAGGGACTGGCAAGTGGGCGTGGCTTGCTCAGCCCTCGTGCGTCCTGGCGGACCTAGCCACTTCGTCGTTTGAGGCAATGATTTCGCCAGCCGATTCGAGGTGGGTTGAATGGCAACTTGGGCAGATCCGGCACGTCAGTGCCGGGGACGCCCCACATGGCCTGCCGTGGCTTGGCGGTCGCTCGACGGCTTGCGCCGCGCCCTCTTCGAATGGGCTTCCCGATTGGGAAGCTTAGTGCTTTGAGGGCGGCATGTTTTTGGGTAGGTATGGTGGACTCGTGGGAGAATCCTGTAGCGAGCAGCCCGTGAAAGTACGCCAGGCACACGTGGATATAAAGTAGGGGAGGTGTCCTGATGAGAAGGGACGTTTGGATCTGGGTCGTATGAATAAATCATCAAGCAAACGCTCCAGATTTTAGAAAGCCGATTTTAGAGAGCCGGATACTTATAGAACAAACAACAGTCTACTGTACAGCCAAACAACAACGGAAGAAACCCTCCCCCGTCTGGGACTCCCCTTCAACACTCTCTCCCACCTCACATACCCGTCCAACGTCCCATCCATCATGGGCCTCATCGCCGGTCTCGTCTCGACGATAGTCCACGTCGCCGCCGGCCGCAACCCCTACGGCCACCACCACAACCAGACCGGCGCCGCCACGACTCACCATGAGAACAACATCACCACGGGCTGCAACGCCGGGCCCAACGACCAGCCGTGCGGCATCTGCGCCGTCGCGCTTCCCTTCTTAAAAGGCCGGCAGATGAAGCTCGAGAGTAAGGCCATGAGGCACGAGCGTAGGGCCGTCCGGCACGCCATCAAGGCGCAGCGGTTCGCCGGGGGCCGGGGGACGGGTTACGCTGCCGCATATGTGGTTGCTGGGCCGTACCAGAACCAGAACCAGAACCAGAACCAGCAGCAGCAGCAGCAGCAGCAACAACACCAGGGAATTTCACGCAGCGGGGTGGTGGGGGAGAGGCAGGAGGAGGGCGTCGAGGAATTGCACGGGCACCGGAGGGCTTCGACGGGCGGGGACTTGCCGCCTCCTGCTTACAAGGAGGGGGAGTCTGCGGCGGCGGGTGCCAGGCGAAGTGTTGAGGGTTTGGCAGGGGATGAAAAGCATGCCGACAAAGCCTGAGGCGGAGCGAGCTGCTATGAGACATGATCCGGTTCTTTGTTCACATAGGCCGAGCTAGTATGGCGTTAGGTAGACGGTCTGAATACCACCTTTTTTGTTCATTTCACCTTTAATGTTTTCCACCCTGGTCTTTTCTAATCCTCGGGTGCCCAGATGCTGTCCTGATGCTGATGTACAATGAGGGGCCCCTCCCAAACCGCTGCTTCTGTATGAACCCCTCGAAATTTTTGGTGTTGATCGAAAAGCCAAGCTTCTTTCCTTGGAAACCGATGAACCTTCATCTAAGACCCGCCCCCTCGTCACATGCGTTAAAACAGTACGTGCCTTTTTTGATGTGTAACATTTCATCAGCATGACCTTTACCGCTGGCCAGAGAGACGGCGGCTCTGGACCTCGCTAAGGGCCTTGGTGCCGCTGAGGAAGATGGAGGTCGCAACAATGGCCACGGCGGGCAGGGTCTGGAAGAGGTTCCAGCTGGAGTAATACAGGAAAAAGACGCCCTCCATGGCGACAATGGAGCCGAAGAAGGTAGCGTGGGAGAGAGGCGCCGCGGAGAGAGCCTTTTGGAGGTGGTTGAAGTTGGCGCCAAGGTTGAGCCACTGTGGAAGGGGAGCGAAGTCAGTCAATTGTTCCTGTCGAGAAGCCGCATCTTCTCCAGATGTACGAATAAGGTATACTTACGCCGATGAGGAGCACGGGGATCGTGGCGAGGACGGCAATGACAAAAGCAAGCGAGATGATCTTAGGTGGGCTCTTGTCACCCTCCTTGAAGACGTGGTGGATCTCGGGTTGCTTGCCGTAGCGGACGGGAGGCTCGTAGGCCGGGGCGGGGGCGCTGGCTTCGCGCTTGACAGCGACATCGAAGAGGGTCGTCTCGAGAGCCTTGGAGGAGCCGAATGAGCCGATGACGATGCTGGCCTTGAGGGGCTCGGTAGCCAGGAGGAGCTGGATCGGGAGGTCCTTCTGGGACTGTGGTGGCCGAGTTAGCTGCGCAGTCATTGTTGCGTTGGGGACAGTTGAAACAGGTAACGCACAATATCGACGACACCACGACCGGTGTCCTTGATCTCCAGAGGGAAGGGGGCCTCGAGGCCGGTCGTGGGCTCCTTGAGGATCAGGAAGGCCTGGTGCGGGCGCTTAGCCTTGTCGCCCTCCTTGGCCGTCAGGATGACCTTGAGGCTGTCCTTGGCCTCTAGAGAGAGTGCCTTCTTGAGAGGAGCAGTCGGGCTCAGTCTGTCGATCGCGCTGTGTCAGCAATTGGTCCGTTTAATCATGTGTTTCCGAGATTCCCCATCCCCGAGACGAAGCTCCAAGAAGGCGCGCGGGCGGACAGCGACAGGCTACTCACTTCTCCTTGGTGGCATCTTTGCCCTTTCCAGAAATCGAGACAGTGGCACTGTCGAATCCCCATGATGAAGAGGCCTGCACGGCACCAGCCGCAAACAGCGCGAGGGCGGGTGTCAAGGAGTGGAGGAATCGCATGGTTGCTGAGGTACTTGTCTGTGGCAGCTTTGGGTAGCTGGACTGGAGCTTCACGATCTGGTGTTAACACTTATGGACAGCTTTCGTGTCCATTAGGAACTACCGATATGCGCACGGACCATAGACAGCGGGACCACGGGGACTGTGATTGGGTTCAATCGCACTGTCTTTCGCACAGTAAAAATTTCGGCCCACTCTAGGCTGAATGACAGGCAGTGAGACGAACGAACCACGAGGGAGTTCTAGTCAATGAGAGCAACTTGTTCATCGTGTCGGAATCAAGGCATCAGTGTGAGCACTTGGTCTAAATGGGAAGCTAAAGTATGTATAGAAACTATTTACTCCATTACTAGATACAGTAAACTTCTTAGATTTTTATCCTTAGCTCCAAGACCGAGTTCAGTTGAATAGCAACATCCGGCCCAAGCGGACTGAAGAAGAGCAGGAGCGAGTGCGATGAAAGTTGAGTCAATTGTCGAACATTTGCCTACGTAAACTGCCAGGACATCGTTATCGGGTAGTGGGACAAAATCGCGTTGGGTTTCTCTCCTGTATCCGTGTGAGAGCTTCGACAAATGTGAGCAGGTCGCAAAACTGTAATGCTGTCTATAAATCTTGTCTAAATGAGGTAGATGGATGAGCTATAGTTCGTCCCTAAAATCACTCGGTCCATCGGCGGCCTCGCTCTCTGCTCTTCTGGGCAGATGCTCGTCCAGCTCCATCCATTCCGCCGTAAATACAGTCAGGATGCGCGCCCAGTCCCTCACAGTAGGCAGGTCAAGGTGCTCGGCGTCGTCCTCGATCTTATGCCATACATCGGGGAAAGGCGTCGGGATGATGTGTAAGATCTCGACACCGCGCTCCATGAAGGGCACATGGTCGTCCAAGACATACCCTCCGCTAAAGCCCACCTTGGCCTTCTTCCTGTCCGTCAGGAAGGGGTGCTTCGGCTTAGTCTCGAGAACGCCAAGTTCACGCATGCGATGCTCGATCTTTGCCATTTTCTTGTATGCCCAGTGAGTCGACGGAAAATACGACGGTATCCGCGGGTTAGGGGCGCCGAGGAGGTCGATGAGGAGGAAGAGGCTGATAGAAGAGAGAGGCGACTTATACAAAGCATCCGGGTGAACGGTATCCTCCCAGCTCTTGGCCAGGGCCCTGCGATTGTTAGCCGTAAGGACCGTTCCGATCTTTGAGGGCTGCCAACGTACCTAGCTCCATAGAGCGAATCCGTCTCGGTCCACGACACCCACGCCTCCTCGCCATCAAGCAGGATAATCTGGACACCCTTCTCCTCGTCGAGCCCGTTGCCGCCGTCGCCAGACGCCTCCATGGCCTTCCACTTCTTCACCAGCGCATCCTCGATGCTCCTCGCCGCGTGCAGCAGCATCGCACACGGAGCAGCACTGTCAATCGCCCCGATGAACCCTTCCGGGTGGTTCAGGCTGTCATAGTGCGCAACGAGCGTCAGGTACTCGACGTCTCCTCCCTTGGCCCACGGCGGGTCGCGGCGGAAGATGAGGTTCGTGAAGGGTATGTCCTTGTCGCCGGTCGCGGGCGTCTTGGAGGTGGAATTGTGCCACTCAATGATCCACTCGGGCAGGTTGGCGCGGAAGAAGTCGACAAAGTGCTGTTGCACCTTGGCGGAGCCCGGGGTGCCGGGGACGCGGGGGATCAGGATGGGCGCTAGCAGCGAGCCCGTGTTGATGTCGAAGCCGTCGCCGCCCGAGGGGATCGCGCGCAGGGCTTCGTCGCCGAGCTCGGTGTAGGCGGTCGCTGGGGTGAAGAGCGAGCAGAGGACTATGAGGATCGACCCTACGAGGGGTAGCTTCGGCAGGGAGGTCAACAGACCCATTTCGACGGCGACCAGGTCGGACACAACGGGTTCATGCTGCTCAGGGCGTGATGTCAAGTTGAGGGCGGGCCTGCAGCGCTCTACGGCTTCTTCTGAGCGAATGTGTCAGATTCCAACAGCCATATTGGCGAGAGGGGGGGAGGGGGGAAAAGGTGTTCAGTCGATGGCCTGGAGCACGATGCGACTCGGGTCCCATGAGACCCCGCCGGGTGGTCGGGGCATGGAGTGATCGAGGTGGAAATATGCCGAAGGCGGATCCACCCACGGAGCAAGATCCACCGTTCCGGGCGCCCTGGCACGAGCGCTGTGGGAACAAATCTGGGTCGTGGATTTCATCTTACAACAACTTACATGACAACGACACGCTTCGGCCACTGCCGGCTTAGATGTCATCTTCCATCATCCTTCAAAGTTCTGACATTCCTGAACTGGACACAGGTGCACAGCATTCTGAGCGAATCAGAGACGGCTATTTCTTATGCCGAAACTGACAGTCTAAGTATTTCCAGTGGCTGAACTACATCGCCTATCCCCGATGGGCGGTCGATCCCCTTGTTACCTTTCGGCGTTAACATTCGGCCACTTCATCACCGCTGACGAGAACGTCCTTCGATGATCAACAAAACCCCGCCGTTTCTATTCGCAATTGTCGATCGTCGAGATATGGAATTAACAACTATAAATCCGCGTCGTACGGGTGAATTGCAGTGCTGGTACACCAGATGCTATCGCCGAGTGGCTTGGATGACGGGCGTTCCCTATGGATCTGACATGCAGAAGTCTGCCGCAAGTGTTGATACTCAGGTGTTGGGGACCTCTGAAATGTGCTCTATATAAGATGTGCTCTCCTTCCAAATGAGGGGTGGGATCTCACCATCACAATCATCAATCATCCCATCCTCACATCAAGACACAACGTCTCCTATCCACTTTCAGTCCTCGTATTCAAGCTTTAGTAAACCTCGACTTCATCCCAAACGAGACACAATGGACTCACCAGTCTGGTTCATCACGGGTGCCTCCTCAGGTTTCGGCCTCGCCATCGCCAAAGAAGCCCTTTCCCGCGGCCACCGCGTCATCGCCACAGCCCGCAACCCGTCCAACCTCTCCGACCTTGCCTCTGCCGGAGCTGACCTCCTGCCCCTGGACGTCACCGCCGACGAGGCCACAGTCACAGAGACGGTGAACAAGGCCTTCGCCATCCACGGCAAGGTCACCCACGTTATCAACTCGGCCGGCTACATCCTCGACGGCACCATCGAGGAGGCCAACGCCCAGGAAGTTTTCGACAGCTACAACACCAACGTCTTCGGCGCCCTCAAAGTCTGCCGTGCGGTGGCCCCGCACCTCCGCGCTCAGCGCTTCGGAATCGTCGTCAACATCGGCAGTGTCGGGAGCTGGGCCGGCGGTGCCGCCGTCGCGCTCTACTGCTCCACCAAGGCCGCCGTCAGCATCTTCACCGAGGGGTTCGCTGACGAGATGAAGCCCTTCGGCGTCGATGTCTGCGCCCTCGAGCCAGGCTACTTCCGTACGAGGTTCCTCAACGCTGGGACCCGCACCAAGGCGAAGCTGTCCATCGACGCGTACAACGAGGGCCCAGCGGGCGACTACAAGAAGCTGCTTGAGGTCGCCAACAACAACCAGGCTGGTGACCCGCTCAAGGGGGCTCGCGTCGTGGTGGATGTGATGACCAAGTCAGGGTCTGCCGAGGGGCGGGATATCCCCGTGAGGTTGATCCTGGGTACTGACTGTCTTGCCGGGGTCCGTCAAAAGTGCAAGGATACTTTGGCTCTGCTGGATGAGTGGGAGTCCGTCTCCGCATCTACCAACTTCTAGGCACCGTAGTTCTGCTGATGCAGTGGTCAATGTTTGGTTCCAGTCTTTCATTAAATTCAGCGGGGCAACGAGTAGCTATTTGCAATCTAATGTCTCTTTTGTGTGACCATATGCAACGTCCCAAGTGTTTCCTCACCTTGTCAAACGTGCTTAAAGTGGCCGGATACATAAACTGCTCGTCCGCTGAGAGCCTCCTTAGCGATGTACTTCGTTTTTACGAAAGCTTACTGAGCGCTTCTTTTTCTCGAGTGTGTAAGTCATCCCCACTAGACTGTTTCTGTTCTTGGTGTCTTGTAGTAAGGTCTGGGAAGATTGTCGTAGTATGGCACAACGATAGTGTTGGGGTCGTTGTTTGCTCCGACCTGCATACTCCATGAGTCGGTATCACTAAGAGTCGGATGAAGATATGCTACTCACCATGGCCTTGGTGCTGCTGTGGTATGGTAGATCTGAGACCTTGAGGTTAAGCAATGCCGGTCTTCTGCGGCTCGTCAAATCCCGTACTGTCTCTTTCAGCGTTTCCAGAGTCTTTTGTCCGTTGCTGTCACTGCCCCCCTCAACAACATCAACTACGGCGGACGCGCAGCCAAACCCTTCCGCCACGACCTCGTACTTGACAGCAGGGTTCATCGCAATGCATGGCCGCTGCGGCGTTTGCGCGCCGTAGATCATGTCTTGCCCCGCCTGCGACATGCCCCATACGCTGTTGTTAATGATGACCGTCAAGATGTTGAGCCCAAACTTGGCGTAGGTGTCGAGCTCGCCGATATGGAAACCCGCACTGCCATCTCCGTGGAGGTTGACTACTAGCTTGTCCGGAGCGGCCACGGCGGCGCCTGTGAGTGAATGAATACGACGTCAGCTTTAGTACCAGGCTTTCTTTCAAAGCAACAAGAAGTGACAGACCGAGCGAATATCCGAATCCATTCCCCAAGAAGCCTAGGTAACCAGTGGTTACCATGGATAGCCCAGCCCTGGCGTCGTTGAGACACTGCAGAGCCCATCCACTTGCTTCGCCGCCGTCAATACAGACGATACTGCTTTCCGGGAGTGATTCAAAAAGCGTTCTAACGCCGTGATACGGGTGAAGGCGTCCATTGGACTCGAAAACCACGGGTTCATCCTCGTCCCCCATCAGCTTTGCGCCGACCTTCTTCAGACCGACGGCCTCCTTCAACCAGTCACTCGAGGCCTCGAAGGGGAATTTGGATGCCGCTGCAGTCAAAGCACTGGCTGCGAGACCAACGTCTGAGACGATGCCGACCTACATCTGGATTTGAGCACAAACGGCCATGCTGCAGCTTCAGGTTGTAGAACTTACGTCAATCCTCCTCGAACGACCGATTTCACTCCCGTCCAAGTCCACCTGCACTACTTTTGCACTGTCCTCGTTCGGCACGACTGCGCCGCTTCTGCCGCCGAGTAGGAATCCAGTCCTGGCCCCCAGCAGCAGGACGAAATCAGGAGCCTGCCCTTGGGCAAGCAAAAGCGGCAGCTGGGTCGCCGCGCCGGCAAACAGAGGGTGCGAACGTCGCATCGTCGTCGAGAATTTGGGGGAGTGGAAGACTGGCGTGCCCGTCGCCTCCGCAAGACCTGCGACCTCGTCCGCCGCCCTTGCAGCGCCAGTCGAGACGATAATGACTGGCCGCTTCGCTTCCCTCCACAGACGCACCGTTTCGTCCACGGCGCCAGGATCGGGAGCCGGGTACGACACCGGCGGTGCCGTGACGGAACCCCACGCGATGCTCCCGGCCCGGACCGGCGTGAAGAGCACGTCGATTGGGAAATCCACGAGCACCGGCCCGGGCGCGCCCGCAGTCGTCGCCCGCCACGCCAGGCTGACGACGCGGGGGATCTCGTCGGCGCTCGTGACGCGGTGCGCGAACTTGGTCACCGGCCGCGCGAGGACGACCTGGTCGTGGAAGCCCTGGAGGGCGTTGGTCTCGGCGTCGCGCAGCGGCGGCGAGCTGGTGACGCAGAAGACGGGGGACCGGTCGGCGAAGGCGGTGCCGAGGCCCGGCAGGCCGTTGCAGAAGCCCGAGTTGGCCGTGATGAAGCACACCCCCGGCGCGTCGTTCCCCCTCACCTTGGCCCAGCCCTCGGCGGCCTGCACGGCGACGGTCTCGTGACGCACGTCCACGAGTTTGATGTTGGCCTCGACTGCGGCCATGAGGAAGCTGTCGAGATGCCCGCCTACATTTTTACGGTCAGTTCATAATCCGAGAACGTGGACGTGATGGAGGAGAAACTTGCCGTGAATGCCAAACGCAACCGTTGCGCCTAGCCGGGCTAGAGACTGCGCGAGGAGATCACCCCCGACGAGCTCGCGGTTTTCGGGGTGCTTCAGATGGAATGCCATTTCGTGAACGCGAGTATGTATCTCAATGGTTACTTGTAGCAGTTGCGCACTTTTTGTGTAACATATGATCGACTCGAACCAATATCTCAAGAGCCGGTGGCAAGTTGCACGCATTTATAACATGACCGGTGCGGGGCGGGAAGCGGATGAGGGGGATGCGGCTTGGTCCCGAGGTAGTTGCACGACTTGTATACCTCTGAAACAGATCTTGGAGAGGAGATGAGGAGGTCGGGAAACCAATACCCGTCGTCCCAAATTTCAATGGACAAAAGGGGAAGCGTGTACAACTCGAACTGAGCTCGGGTGCAATCTGACACCACTATACGTTGTACATCTAAGGCGAAGGTGGCTAGATCCAGATGATAACTGCAATTCGATAACGTCCTAAAGCCTGCTATCCTTCTTGATTATTTAAATCATCTCTTATGTGGTATTAGGGGGAGGGGTGTCGGCTTGGTTGGCTTGTTGCCATCAGTGTTCTCTTCCAGCTGGATCAGTGCTTCTCCAGGCACACGTGGTTGTGGGGTCTTTAACAATTTGTAGAACAGTGACCTTTTAATCTGCCAATGGATTTGAATGTCAGCTGGCTGACGCAAATCTCCTTCTGGAACACAAGTTCGCTCGTCTCACGATGCAACGGGGGAGAACGCTGTCATGCATATCTGACTGTATTGATTTGACACTCCTAAAAGGTATTGCGAGAGCTCTACTTATATGAATCCCCAACCTTGCAAAAAACAACAAAACTCTATGATGCCCATTATCCCCTATGTAATAAGATTGTTCAAATAATCTGATTAGTGAAAGAAAAGTGTCTCGAGACAGGGGTTTGCTCTGCCGAAACTTGGTTCCAAAGCAAAGTGGTGCTCTTCGGGGAGCCCCTTTAAGCCTTCTTCCTGCCTTTGGGCATGCGCAACAACCAGTAAAGACCCAGAGCGGCAAAAATGTTGACGAAAATGTACACCATACCGATGCCGAAGTCGCGCCACCTGTTGTCAAAGTTGGAGCTAATGGAGGTGAGGAAGGCGTTTGTGTTTTCGATGGAGCAGAAGCTGCAGTCGGTCCGGGCGGTGGGGTCCTCGAGATAACCTCCCATGGCACCGATGTAGTTGCTCATGTAGTCTTCGCATGTCTCGTTGGCCGGCGGATTGAAGTGGATGTACTCGTTCGAGGAGCACGTCACCTGTGAATTGGCCAGACCTGTCGACAAGATTGCCGATACGAGGTACGTGAATGGCGACACCCTGTACATGAAGATCCAGAAGCCAGGCATGGTCTCGGGGCTGGCCAAGACACCGCAGAACAGCAGACACATCATGAACAGGACGTTGGCCAGGTTGCCGCCCGCCTCGGCGGTGTCCGTAATGGCGATGCAGGCGTGGGCAAAGGTACACGTGAAGACAAGGAACTGCCAGAACAGAAGCCACATCAAGCCGGCGCGCTCGCTCTTCTGGCTGGGGTCGCCGTTCTCGTACAGACCGACGGGGTAGTAGACGCAGATGAACATGAACAACGACATGAGGGAGTTCCAAGGGATCTCGGTGACGATTTGCGACAGCATGAACACCTTCCAGCTGTACGTCTTGGAGGGACGTTCGCGGACTTCGTAGAGGGAGCGTTGAGTGACGAAGTGCGGCATCTGCTGCTGCACCAGTTGGCCGAAGATGGTGAGGATGTTGAAGATGGCAAACATCTGGTTCTGCAAGCCCTGGATACTGAGGGGGGCGTTGAGGAAGACGAGACCGATGAATAGGGCGACGGAACAACAAAGGATGAACTTGGAGTAGAGGTACGAGGGCGTGCGCCAGTATTGCTGGAAGACACGGCGGGTAACGATGAGGAACTGGTCCCACAGAGGAGCGGCGAACTCGCGATGTGCCAGCTCCTTGTCCTCGGCCGAGATCTTCTCGTTGGCGGTGCCCTGGGACTTGAGCCGCTGGAGCTCGTCCTGGACGGCCTGGTACTCGGGGCTTGACTTCCACGCCTGGTGCCAATCAACCTCGGTCGTCGAACCGGGCGCCGCACCAATCGCGCTGAGCATCCATTCAGCCGGGTTCTCACCAGGAGGACACTTGGGGGCACCGTTCCGTTCGAAATAGGAGGTGAGGGTGTGAGAGTTTTCGCCAATGTCGCCAAAGTACACGGTTCTGCCACCCTTGGCCAGGAACAACAGGCGGTCGAAGCGTTGGAACAGCATGGCAGACGGTTGGTGGATGGTGCACAAGATCGACTGGCCTGCCTTTGAGAGCTTTTCAAGCAGGTCCAGAATGGCCCACGACGTTTGGGAATCCAAGCCGGAGGTAGGCTCGTCGACGAAGAGCAGCAAGGGCGGCTTCGCAGCCAGTTCGACACCAATAGTGAGACGCTTTCGCTGCTCGACGTTCAGGCCCTCACCAAGCACACCTACGACGGCATCGGCGTATTCCTGCATGTCCAAAAGCTTGATGACTTCGTCCACATATGCAAGCTTTTCTGCCTTGGGCGTGGTGGCGGGTTGGCGCAGCAGAGCACTGAACTCCAACGCCTCTCGAACAGTACTCGTCTCAAGGTGAAGATCCTGTTGCTGGACATAGCCGGTCTTGCGCTGGAAGGATTCGTCGCGTATCTTGCCGTCAACGAGCATTTCTCCGGTGATCACGCCCATGGAGACACGGTCTGCGAGGCAGTCGAGTAAAGTCGTCTTTCCGGCGCCAGAAACGCCCATCAGGGCTGTCAATGTGCCCGGCTTTACCCATCCGTCCACCTCGTCCAGGATCCTTCGGGTCTCCGTCTTGATCTTGACCTCGTAACACACCTTGCCCCAGTGGAAAACGCTTGTGGAGCCTTGAATCGCACCCTCGTTGGCCGAAGCGCCCTGGCCGCCCTTTTCAACAATGGCAGAGGGCCCGGACACAGAAGCTTCAGGGTCGTCCTTGACTTTGGAAGGAGCGGAAACACCTCTGCGGAAGACAAGGACCTCTCCCTTGGACTTCTTGGCCGAGATGTATTCTGTGGCCAAGAAGTAGACAGTGTGGAGGGCGATGGTGAAAGCGATGAGGATGCCAATGTTGCGCCACTTGTGAGAGTTGAAGTACTTGTACTGGGAGTTGATGTACGCGTCTCCGCTGACAGTAGACCTGCCGGGAACCGCGCCGACCGTGGAACAGGCTCTGTTGTCCAAGCTGATATTCTCATAGCCGGCGAGCCCAGGGCTGGGAACGAAGGCGCCGCATTCGAATTCGCGGTTGTGGAACTCGTTCACCATGAGCTAAAGGTACAGCCAGAAATTAGCTTATCGTTTCCAGAGACGCTTTAAACGCGCCAACTTACCGCTTCGAAACCATAAGCAACGGGATCGAGATAGTTGATCCACCGGCACCATCCCAGCATGTAGTCAACGGGGATGACGAAGCCAGTGAAGATAACCAGGGCGAGAATCAGAATGGAAGCGGGTACCATGGCCTGCGACAATGAGCGAGACAACGAGGCGCTGCTTGGTGTTAGCAACCGTGAGTTCTGATAGAAGAGGCTCCGACTTACATTGATCTGAATACTCCTGACATGGCGAGAACCATGAGGAAGGTAGTTAGCAGGAAGAAGAAGAAGTTGCCAGGCTGTCTGTTCAGGTTGGTCATGAAGTAGAGGATCAAGTCGTAACAGATGGTGTTTGCGATCTTGTATGGCATGTCTACCAAGACAGAGGAGAAAGCTTCGGCCGATGCGTGATAGAATGCATAGCGTCTCTGCTTCTCGACAATGGGTCTCTGGGAGTACTGGGTGAGAATCTCGAGGGCGCTGGAGAAAGCGTTGGCGAGAATGGCGACGAAGAGGACCGCAGACCGACTGTAGAAAGAAGTGGTGGTTTCCGGAAGATTGTAGAACAAAGACGACATGATCAGAGCCGTACACGAGTTGGCAATGAGCGAAAACAACGTCAGACTGGGATCGCCTTTGAGGAGTTTGAAGCCACGCCAGAGACACAGCCTGACTTGCTGGCCGTAGGAGAGGATGAAAGGGGACTTGAGGCGTTGGTTCTTTGCCTGCACTGACTGCTTCTGGTTCCTGAAGACCTCGGCGTCCGGTCCATCGAGGGGGTGGGCGGCTTTATATTGCTCGATTTGTTCCTTCAAGGCCTGGTTCTCCTGGCTGGCGTTCCAGCAAGCAGCAAAGTCGTCAGGGGTTCTGGGGACGCGGGACTCCCATCCAGGGCGAACGACACGTTCGGATGGCGCCGTCATCGAGGTGAGGAAGTCGGGTGTTGTCTGGCGGGGCGGGCATTCGAATCCGAGATTGATAAAGTACTGTCTCGCTTCCGTTGTGCGACCGAAGAAGATCTGTCGTCCCTCATACAGAACGAGGACCTTGTCGAACAGGTCATACGCGCTCTGGGGCGCCTGGTAAATCGAGACGGCGCAGGTCTGACCGAACAGTTCCGACTGCAAACGCAGAGTCTTGCAGAACTCGACAGCATTGGCCGAGTCAAGACCTCTGGTTGAGTTATCCCAGCACTGCAAAGGAGCGTTCGACAACGTTGCCTCGGCAATGGTCACGCGCTTGCGTTCTCCTCCGGACACACCGCGGATGTACTCGTTGCCCACACGTGTATTGACCGTGTGGCTGATGCCGTACATGGCCATGACAACGTCGCGAAGGTGGTCACAGTACTGGCTGGAAGAGATGCCGGGAGGAAGGACTCGAGGACAACGAGCCCTGGAAGCAAACGTAAGGGTGTCTCCCACGGAAAGCTGAGGGTAGTGGACGTCCACTTCGGCGGTGTAAATGGCGTCTCCCGCGTGGTGCTTGTGTAGCTCATTTGCAGAGAGGCCCTGGTAGTTGAAGTAGGCACGGTCATCGGTGTAGATGCCGTTCATCTCGCCCGCAATCGTCTTGAGGAAGGTAGAGCAGCCAGACCCAGGAGGCCCAAGGACGACAAGCATCTCTCCTGCTTCGACCACACCATTGAAGTCCCGGAGAATGTCGATGCGGCGCTGGCCTCCCGTCTTCGAGGTGAGTTTGCGGGCGAGACCAGGGATCTCAAGCCACACGTTCGCAATATCCTTCTGGTAGTCCGTCTCCTTGCCGTATCCGAAGACGTTCAAGTCCTGGTACATGAAGCCGGCTGTTCTGTATCCAGATCCGTGCTCGTTGGTGATGTTGGCGAGGGTCTTGGCCCACTTCCGGGCGCTGAATTTCTTTCCGTTGGGGTTGAGGGGCGAGTCGGGGTCATCGCTGCCGAACAAAGCCATGTTGTCCCCGTCGACGTTGACGGCCGAGTGTCGGGTGTACTCTCGAGCCAGTTCCTGTACAATGGACTGGCGGCGCTCCAGCTCGGTGTCGTTTCCATCTTCATCGGACGTCGATGCGAAAGCATCGGCATCTTTGCCATACACAGAGTTACCGTCCATGGCCTTCGAAGTCGGTAGTGCTTCTTCGTTCTGGGTAAAAATGGCGTCGTGGTCCACGAAAGTCTTTTGGCTACCAGCAGGAGATCGGCCAGGGCCGGTGCTGCGAGATGTCGCGTCTGCGTTGAACGGCACAGACATTTCGTCGGATGGTGAGAATGCGTGACGAGAATATCAGGGACGGCTGGCTGATGGAGCGGTTGCAAGGAAGTCTTGCTATCCTGTATTTCAAGACACAAAATCAGTTTTCGACCTATCCAAAACTCCGTTGGAAACAGCTTACCGATCAGCACCAACCAGTTCTTCGCTCAGTTTGTCGGAGCAACCGTGCCAACAAACTCGGTCAGATGCAGGAGAGAAGAAGAAGGAGAAGTAGAAGAACAATGATATCCCTGTCTCCAAGATCCGTGAAGTAAACAAGAGACGGTTTAAGAGACAATGGCTGAAGCTCTGAAACGTCCCATGTAAATAAGAGCTGATCTAGATTTATCAAGAGACGTACGGAGTATGCTGCTCCCCGTATGTCCACGACCCATAATACGCAAGGGGTCCATCTCGAATCCGAACCCTCATATTCAACCCAGAGCCCCGGGTCATCCGTGCGCCAAATATGTCCAGCTTCGACAAGTTGACGTAGTGACACGAAGGCTGAACCTGGCCTGCCGTCGGGGAATCGAAATTCTTGCATCTTGTCCTTTGCCTGCAGCCAGCGTGTAAGTGCCTCCTGTGGTATTGTGGGTCCATAGCGGCGGCTACCTTGGCGACGATCATCACGTTAAGGCCCGCAACGATGTCTAGGGGTTGGAAAGGTGTGTGGGGGCAGTCCCGGTCTGCGGGCTCTCGGAAAGTTGATGTGCTCCGAGCGGACACCGTCGACCCCGTAACATTTCCTTGAAGTCCAGACTTCCCACCCTCTAAAGCCAGCCAATGTCCAGCAAAAAAAGCTAGAAAAAAAAAGACCAGCCGTTCGTTTAATCTTTATTTTCTGGACGTGTTGACTGCGTGCCGCACCTTATTTCCCCAGCTTTTTCATGAAAGCTAGGTTTATGGTATTAATCACCTAGTGAACCAACCACTTGCATGACTAAGTTTACCTTACATAACTACAACTGCAGGTTAGAAGCAAAAGCCTTGACTTCGCACAGAAGCAACGACTACATCCGGTACGTCAGTACAGCTGAGGGCCCCCAAGAACCCTTTTAACCCTTCTTTTCGTTCGCCCTGTCCATGTATACATTCACTCGCTTATACGGTCCTTGTCACAGGTTACTGAGATTGAGCATAAATGGCCTTTGTACCACGTGTACCTGCGCAGCATTGGCTGTAAAAAGAGACAGCCATTTGCCAAGTCGTATGTGTGTCATACCATAGCGGCTGGGTCAGACTCAGGCTGGGTCATGTGTGACTCTCGGGGTCCGTTTTCAAGACCGCTGCCAGCGCCATGCTCCATTTGTAATCCGCAATACCGCTACGGACGCTGCATATGTGGAGCCTCCGGTCGGTCTTGTTCGGGGACGGCCACGACAGTTGAATGTCCATTCCAGGGGTTGTCCCGTTTGATCGGATATGACGTTTGCGCTGCAGCCCCTTCGATTTGCTTGTCTGCATTTTTCACGCAACGAAGTGGATGCGCCAATACCACAGGCTAACGGATGTATCAGCTCCTAATTCCGAGGGAGGCAATGGCTTCATCTGCCGTGGCGGCAAATCACAGAGCGTAGGAAAAGAGGTTCCTACTGACGAAAAAGCCGAAGCGGCGCCTTCACTACTGGAACGAGCTTCGATTGGGCCTTCTATCCCATCTAGTGCTTCTAGAATCTACTGTCTCCAGTTCACCCTGGACGCTGGCATCCGATGGTGTTATCAAAACTTAGGAGGCAGCAGGGTCCCGCTGCTCATCATCCTTGGCCCTTTCGGGTACTTCCTAGCACCCGAAGGAGTAGCAAGTTCTGGACATGATACGCCCCGGGGATTACGACGGCATTCCTGCCGCCGAAAAAAGAGCGCCATCGCTAATCTCTTCGACCGAGCGGCTTCCGGCGCGGCATGCAACGCTAGCTCGTGAAAAAGAGACCGAACCCCCAGGGCATCGGGACAAGTATACGACAGACCCGCTCATGAAGGCTCGTTCTGTCTGCAGATGACCCCTCTCTGATAACAAGGGTTCATCTTTCGGATCTCACTTCGATCGAAAAGAGAAGGAAAATTAGAGAGGAGCTATAAGAGGGAAGTAAGGACATCAACTTCCATGCACACGTTCCATATCGAGCTACTAGTTGACCAACTGCAAGACAGGAGAGAAGAAGAGACTTTGTAGAACCGTTTTCGGAGCCTTTTCGCATGGCGAAAGCAATCAGTTCAAACAAGGACGATCTAGCACGAATTCCTAACTTGAAACAGCTTAACCTTTTATCCTTCGCCCTCTAGCTCAGGAGCTCATCGTCTTCAGTGGGAGTAGAAATGCTGCTTGTGATCACGTGGCGCTGCCATGCATCATAATGAGACAAGCCTTGCGTAGTAACCAATTGCCGGATTGTTCTTACATCTATACTACAGTCTTTGAAATTAACTGAAAGTAGGTGAAGACTGCTTAGATAATAATCATGTCTACTTCCTCTGAATGTCTTGACTTCAACATGCGCATACCACAAATAAGCCTTGGTCACATTTACTACTAGCCTTTAGCAATTTCTATTTAGTACTTAGCTTACAGTTGATTTGCACCCTTGAAATAGTAAAGCATGCAGAGATCAGGTTACACGTACAGTAGACAATTCTTCCCCTTAAAATACATAGATTGCTTGTGTACGTAAACCCTTTACGGACCCTTGTTATCGAAGCTGTCTTGGAGCAGCGGGTCGATAGCCAATACGTCCCAAATGTGCTGGATTTGCTGACGAGACTTTGGTTGACTATAAATGCCGTATTGTCCGATGTCCCGACCGAGTAACATCCTTTGTCTCTGTTTCTGCATCTAGTTCCCGCTCGCGTGCGAGGAATCAGTAGAGATCCAGTGTTCAGCTCAAAGGCACACTTTACTCCAGAACATCTAGCTTCAATCGTCTTTCAAACTACAAATGACTAGAAACTTGCTTGCAGCAAGAGAACAGCTTCAGCCCCGGTTGAGTTGTTCAGTACACGTGTAACAATCTGGAGGCAACCATCGGTTCATCATCGTTTTTATGCTGGACCGAATTCTAGGCCCTTCCAAAGATGGATTTTCTAATCCTAATATCCATAACCACCATGTTGACTGCAGAGCATTCTCGAAATTTGTTTCGAGTGTCATTCGACGTATGTGTCTTCTAACTGATGGAACACAACCCTTGGGTCCTGCAATCTCATCTGCCTTCCAACCCGTCACGCTTCCCAAACATTGATCTTGATCGATTCAGGTTTGACACTGAGTTCTGTCTTTCTCTAACGTCTTTGCAATGCTTTGACGACTTCGACTCGGCGTCATCAACTGTAAGACCATGTGTCTTAGATTTGTGCTCAGATGATCCTGGCAGCGTTTCTCGCCTTGCAGGTCGTGTTTCTAGCTCTGCGTACTCGATCTCAGCCGCTTCAGACTTCAGTATCAGTTGCGGCCGATATCTTGATGCTTATAGCTCCTACTGTCGGTTCTGTATTTGATCCAGACGTAAAACAAGCTTAAGTACAGCTTAGTGGCGGTCACAAGGGTCCGGCGCTCTGTGACGGAGACTAATACTAAAGAAATTGCTGGCAAGATGCCGCTGCCCATGAGGTGGCCGCCAGATGGGGCGTTGACGTCTACGAACGCGGTCGCGTCGTACGGGTGAGTCCGTAACTCTACCACCCCTTTCAGCGGGGCTCTCGAACTGGACTATTCTGTTGGTATTCTGCTGACTGTTTGGAAATCCCGGGCTCGGACCCGGTGCTCAAAGGGATCTCCCTGACCGTCGGTACTGGCTAGCACGTTGCCACACATGGTCGTTCGGGCAGTGGCAAGATCTCACTCATTCTTAATTTGTTGCAGATGATGGAAGCAAGAGAGGGGGAAATCGAGTTAGATGGCATAGACGTGTCAACACTGATGCCAGCCGAGCTCCGTTCCCGTTTCAACTTCGTATCTCAATACTTCTTTCTGATGCCCGGCACTGTTCGTTTCAACATCGACCCCCTCGGCGTCTGCTTGGACGACGCAGATATTTCCTGGGCTCTGGAAAGATTGGCTGTTGGAATATCGTCCGAATCCAAGGCGAATTGGATCAGGAGGTAGATGCAAACACCTGGTCGGCTGGTCAGAAGCAGCTTCTCTGCTTGTACCGGGCAATGGTATTGGACGATGCAATGAGCAGGTGGATTTCAACCCATTCGTGTTTCCTCGATCTGCAATCGTACTGACGCCTTATGGCGTGGGTATCGATACAGAACCACTCATGCAGAGCATTGTCGACAGGAAAAAACAGAAGGGGCGTAAACTTGGGTATTTCTTATTTACTGGAACCTTAACCAGGGGTATCCGTATTTGGATACGCCATTAGCTAAGTGGGCAACAACTTGCTTGAAGTTCTTGCCTGTCTTGGACAAAGCTATTCACAGCCAAGGACATCCTGCGCAGCCCCCTTTCCCTCCAGGAAGGCTAGGAATAACCTCAACCTACTTACAGCACGCTTCGCTTTTGTTTTCGCTGACAGCCTCTCCAACATCCAGCATAAGATTTGCTGTTCTAGACATTCTTCTTCGAGGCTATCTTGTAAGCTCAAGTAGCAAAATGAGATTTTTTAGATTGCTAATCGCCGCGCAGAACCAACACCGCCCATGGAATCCGCCTCTATAAGAGACCAAAAGATGGTCTGGATCTTTTTTCTGGCGGCGCTGCTGCATCCCTTAACCATCCTCTCGATATGTCTGGTGTGTTTCCGAAAAACACGCTCCGGACTACATAGAGTACGAAATGTGAAAGCAATACCATTGTCGTCTGCACCACCAACACTCCTTGAACTCCCAACCGACCTGCTTCACGTCATCATCGACCACCTCGACCTCGCGGCCGAGTTTCACCTCTCGCAGACCTGCCGGGCCCTACGACATCTGACGCACAGAGACTGGAAGACCCTCATCCCCTGTCTCCCGTACCGAGAGATACTCCCTTTCTACATCGGCCTCGCCTACACCAGGCCGGACCACTGGGCCTGCGAGCGCTGCTGCCGGCTGCACCGAATTCCCAACATCTCCCTGGCGCCACGCTTTGGGCAGTCGCAGACCTGCGGGATGCGAACGGACTGGACTTGGCCGGAGGGTGAGGAGTACCTGATCCAGCCGGGCCACGTCGAGCTCGCGCTGAAGCTGGCGCGGACGGGAGCGAATTAGGGGCACCTCAGCCGGCTCACAGCGCCGTACCATTACTCGTCCTCTCCAGATCCTACAGACTTGTGGCACGAGGCATCGCCGAGAATAGTCGGTGACAGGTTCCTCCTCCGCAAGAAGACGTATGTCCCGATCTGGACCTCGGTCGCGGCAGTCAATGTCTGCCCGCACGCGACACTTGTTTCGGCCGGCGGCCACGGTATGATCCCGTTTCTTGTGGATCGGTTCTGCAACCCCGAGTACGTCAGAGACGAGCTCGAACGGGCGCTCCGCAATCTCGGGCGGGAGGTCTCCGGACATTGCAACTACTGCCCCACGGACTACAGTGTCGTGGCCTCGGTCGACGAGTGTACCGTCACGGCTTGGTATGATTTCGGATCGTACGAGCTCGTGAGGTACTACATGTGGATGACGCACTGCGAGTCCCCCTCGCATTGGCTTCTCAATTTGGATAAGCTAGCAATACGCCACGTTCCTGGCAGTGTTCGGGAGCTGTATTTCAGGGACTTGAAGGAGGAGGAGTAATAAACGCGCAGAGCGTTTTAGAGCGATGCCAGAAACAGTACAGCGGAGGTAGTTGATACCCACACTATCAAGAGAACAGGCACGGAAGTATTAGGAGGAACATATATATGCCATGACCTGCGCCTGGATGGAAGAGACCTTGTTGTCCGTTAGCAATAAGCGGTTGGAGGATCCTAATCGGCCGGTTCGTACCATCTTTGGTGTTAACTTCTTCAAGACGATGCCCGTTCTTCTCTGTTAATTCGGCATTCTGGACCTTTGGCTATGATGCATCCCTTGCCGAGTCTTGGTTACAATCGCACCAGTCCACCCTGATGTATTATGAAAGTAAAGCAGTTGAATGTGAGTATTATGCAGAGGACTGCTTTCGTCCCTGCGACTAGTAGTGGTAGTAGAGCAAGTGCAACTCAATCCAGCCGTGCCCGCATAACCCATGGCTTGGCTTTGCTCGCCTGAAGCGTAGACGGAGACATGAAAAAAGCGCCAGTGTCAAGTGCATGCCATGTTGAAAGTGGGATCAGCCTCCAGCAACGCCGATATCCATGCAGAAAAATAAAAGCGCAACCAATTTCCTCTCCAAAGCCAAAGCGGTGCTTGCTGTAGTTCATTCCACTTGAGAAATTCGTGCGACGATTCTTTGAAATCTTTATCCCAGCCCGATCCCAACACCCAGCCCAGTCCTTTCTAATGTTGTGTGCTGTGGTTCCCTCTGTCAGCCAAGAGTCCAGACGGAGAGACTTGGCTTCGACAGACTGCGCGTCTAGTCCTTCTTCATTCCGTTCAGGAGGCCGTTGGTAAGAGGCGGTGCCTTGGCCGCAGCAAGTGCCTGCTTGTTTGCTAGCTGCTTCTCCTTAGGGATGGTAAGAGCATTAATGCCAAGGAAGTTGCAGATGCTGGTAATGACCAAGTACGCCCAGCGAAAGTAGACAACGGCGGAGAAGACGAGGTAGCCGTACAGGTAGTACAGCTCGTTCTGGGCGCTGACAACAGGGAAACCCAGGTGCGGGAGGTTGGCAAACACAGCACCGCCGACGAGGGGCACAAGCATGACGGTCCAGTAGGGGAACGGCTGCTTCGTCAGATGGGCGAGGATCATCTTGGTGGTCAGGCGACCAAAGACAAAGGCCATGATGAAACAGAAGAGGACGAGGTGGTTGTCGCTACGGATGGCCGAATACGGCGAGTACACCCAGGCGCCGATAGCGAGGGTGTAGACCGTCATGGGCGTCCACTCGAGGAAGACGGGGGCAACGGGCTCGCCGCGGGCGCGACGGGCCTGGATGACGTGGAGGACGCAGAAGGGGATGTGGGTAGCGAAGAGCGAGAAGACAATCATGGCGATCCAGATGTCACGGATGGAGTAGTCGCCTAGCAGGTAGTGGAAACCAAAGAGATGCTGCTCGGCCTTGTCGCCAAGGATGTTGATGATGGGCTCGGTCCAGATGCCGGGGCCGTAGATGCCCGAGACGACCATGAAGCTGCAGGCGATCAGGATGCCCTCGGTAGGGCCGTTGATCCTGCCCAGGTACAGGGTGTGGGTGTGGTAGGTCTCCCAGGTCGAAAAGAACATAGGCAGGCAGGGCACGAGGGCGGTGAAGACGCCAGACTTGGAGGTGCCGAGACCCATGGCGGCGGTCTCGAGAAGGCTGGCCAGTGTGCAGTTGAGCGAGTCGATGCCGTGGTCGAAGAGCTCGCCGAGGCCGCTCGAAGTGCCGGTGCGTCGCGCCTGCTTGCCGTCGAGGTTATCCATGGTCTGGTACATGAAAAGGCCGAAGGCGAAGCTGAAGTATAGCCATGACGGGCCCTAGAATAGTATCAGCAAGACAGCCCTCGAAGAATGGTGGTCGTGCATCTCGCCCGAGAAGCAGCGTCTCCAACGTACCGGTCCGACCAAGTCAGGCATGAAGACGACTAGAAGGCCAATGTTTCCGAGAATGAAGAAGAAGCCTAGCAGGGTGACCATATTCGGGGCGAGCCATAGCGGCAAGAGCTCAACAGCGGCATTCCACTGCGGAGAGGACGGTTAGTAGGGGTATCGCAAAGGAAAGCGCTGAACTGAGCTCGAGGCCGCTCGGATGGGCGCGGGGCAGGTTGAGGAGTGGGAGGAGGAGGAGAAGAAGGAGGAGGATGAGGATCGTCGGAGGGGCTACGCACGTAGGGTCGGAGGATGTAGTTGGAGATGGGCGACTTGTCGACGGCCGAGTACTTGTAGGACTTGAGGTGGATGAGGGCATCGTCCGAGATGCATTCGGCAGATGCCGACTCTGATCAATGGGCCGTTAGCTGTCGTTCATCCATCGGCAAGGGTCCACCAGAGCTCCGAGGGGACTGAAGCTCTCGATGCAGGTCCATTAGTCGCGGCGGGCGCGCGTTCGCGACGCCAACGCCAAGGCCATCCAGGTGTCTGGGCTTTTCTCTCTGGGATGAAGATACTGGAGGAAGAGGAGGGTTCGGTGCTCACTTTCTGACGTCGCGGCGCCCATGTTTTGACCTATTGCGTCAGAGAGACACAAAAGACTCTTATGTCTGGAATGACGGCGATGGTGGGGGGAGGGAGGTGAAGGTAGAGTTGGAAAAAGTGCCTGAAGCAACAAAGTGGTATTGTTTTTTGGGTCAATGGCGGTGGGGGTCTGGAGGGGGAGTAGGCAGAAGGGGGGGTTGATGGGAGGGGAGGGGAGGGGATCAATGGCCCTATTAAAGAGACGGAAGGTTGCAAGAGGAGCCGTAAGTGCGCAATAGTGGGAGTGGGAGAGCGCGGGAAAGGGAAAGGGAAGCCGGCCTTGGGGATCGAAGCTGGCCTTATTGAGTTCGCATCATAATCGGCCGCGTGCGCCGTCCGTCGGGTTTCCTTATTTTTTTTTAAAATTCTTTTTTCATTCTCTTCTTTTTTAGGGGTGGGAAACGGCCGGGGTCAGGCATATGAAGTGGGGCTCTACAAGCTATCCGGCTTCTATCTCGCGGTGGTTTTGCGAACAGCCAGCAAATAACAGGCGGCGCAGGCACAAGCTTCCTGTTTCGGGAGCAAATCAAGACAGATGCTGGGGGGGGTCCAGGAGCCTGGGGCAGCGCCGCGGCGGCCGGGGCGGAGGGGCAGGACGCAGGAGGGGAGGCTCTCGGTGCCGTAGGTACGCGGCCGTCGACGTGCGTCAGCCCACCTTCACCGCGGCCGATGGGGAGTACGTACCCAACGCGCAGGTAGGTACCTACCTCGTGATGCTTCAACTGTGACACGACCACCCAAGTATGACTTACTCGTCTACTCCTACAGATGTACACAAGAGCATCACATCAGCTACATGTGTCTGTCAGATCGTCATCCATCATTCCCCCGTTTCCATCTCTTCACTGCCAGGCTACCCTGCTGCAAATATCACATGGATGGTCAAAGGGCAACCGTCCCATGTGGGATGTTGCTCTCGGCGTTCAACAAAATGAACAAAAACCAAACCCTCGAACCCTCGAACCCTACTACCGACCCATCGAACCTGTTAGAACAAGCGCCGGCTCTCTCAAACGTCCCAAGCTCCTCATCCGTTTTCCCATCCGCCGCGCTGGCTCTTCTGAGGAAGCCTGAGACAGACAAAGGTTAGTCAAGGAACCCCCCTCCTCCATCGCTTTTACCGCCTTTTCGACGCGCTTCCCGTCCAACGTCATTGGACTGGGTCGGGGACGCTGGGCCGCCCTAACGCCGCCTCCGACTGCAACGTGCTCAAGCCTGCATCTTCGTCTAAGGTAGTGGAAGTACTGATCACTCGTCTCGACGGCTGCGCATTGACGATGAGTGATTGACATGTGAGAGGAAAAAGGACAGAAGGAAGGAAAGGGAAGAGAAACAGAGACCCTAAAATCCAGCCTCCGGTGCTGTCTGTAAGATTACATTCACCTCGAAGCTGAATGCTGCAGTAGGAGGAGCTGCGTTTACAGGTCGGTCAAGATAGCAGCGGGGCGCTTGGCCAGATACACCGAGCTCACCTCCCTCTGCGTCCCCACACGAACAACATCGCATACCGGCCGATCTCGAATGAGATCCAGATCCTGATCGTCTAATGGTCGATACTTCCTACCTCCATAGGGCTCGCAGGGCATCACATAAGCACATCGAGGGGTAACCAAGGGTCTGGTTGATACGTCCCGAACAGTGGGTTGACTGGCATGTGAGCCGTCGAGATCGGGACCCGGGCCTGGAGCCTGGCCTGCCGCTCACACCGCCCACCTCCCCGTGACCCCACCCCGGCACGCCAGGTACCTATGGCAGCATCTCATCTAGCATGTGCCACCATCGCTCCGAACGTCCGAACGGCGCCTATCCGAACATGGCCACCTATCCAGCTGCGTGTCTTGCGTCCCTCCCAGTCGTACACGTCGATGGCACTACATACTATGCATAGTCGGTACCAGCCTACGAGGCCTCACTCACACTTTACACTAAGACTCTTATTGGTGCCCGCGATGTATCGACGCTTTCCCGTCCTCACTCCAGTCCCCTCCCAGCCTCGCCGTCTGCCGGATGCCGCGCTGTCGGGGCGCTACGCCGGCCTAGTACGAAGACGACCCCAACATCACGGGACCGTTCCTCGGCAGGATCGAACAGGGCAGATGGTCTCGTGGCTCGTGGCTCGTCCGCCCGCCAGATAACGCCCTCTTCCTCTCCCTCCCGAGCCTTTCCAACACCGGAAGACGTGAGGGGTCCTGAACGCTAAGTAGTAGGGGCGTTAGCACGAGACACTGATTGCTTTTCTTCTTTTTCATCTTCCATGGAACCTCGACTTTGCTTCTGATTTCATTCTTCCAGTCCGACTCTTCTTCGTCGACATTATTCCTGCAGACGACTCGCCAAACGCTATAAAACCCAATAACATTTCACCCATTACCCTCATCCTCGGCCCGTCTTTTCCTGTTGATGCCGTGTTCTGCCTGGAAAAGAAGTAGGAGTATTAAAAGACATTAATTTGTTTTGCGTCATACCGTACGGACCCCCTGCCGCCCGTTATTTCGATCCCGCGCCCATGTAACGCCGAGCATGTGGTAAAGGAAAAAAAAGCTTTGTGCAAGAGGGTATAAAAGAGTGGACGAGGCGGGAGACACACGACAACCCCCCCCACACCTCTCCCATGAGCCTCCCTCCTCTCCTTCTCTTTCTTTCTCTTGTTTCTCTTCTGCCTCTCGCTCATTCCACCCCTTCCGTCAAGCCGGCCGGTTGTTGACCGCCTAACTAAAGCAGAAAGGCAACGGCACCGAGCACGCTACCGACAATGACGGCCAATCCGGCGCTGCGACCCATTTCCAGGGTCGCGGCAGCGCTGGAGCCAGAGCCCGAGCTGCCGTTCTCGCCAGCGATGCCGGTGAAGACGGCGTTGGCGGACTCGGTGGCCGTAGCAGAGGCCGTCGCGTCGGCGCCGGCGCTCGATGTCGTGTTAACGCGCGTAGGGTTCTGGGCGCCGCACGGGTTGTTGACGCGGCAGTTGTTGGAGCACGTGTTGGAGCCGAGGCCGCAGTCGGCAACGCACTGGTTGCCGTACTCTTGGCAGACGTGGTAGGGCAGTGTCACAGAGTACTCGGACATGTTGGGCTGCAGGCCGTTGCCGCAGATGCAGCCGTAGGTAAGGGCTTGCTGGTGAGGGATAAGAGCCGAGTCAGTTCAACATTCCCTCGTCGCCTTCTCCTGTTCTCATTTTTCTACATTATGGCAAGATGGGAGGGGAGAAAGGCTACTCACGGGATCGCATTCATTGACCTGCACGGGCTTGTTCGAGAGCTCTCGGCAGATGACGGGGCACGAGGCCTTCTGGTCTTGACACCAGCCCTCTGCAACGTCGGGTTAGCAAACGCCTCCACGGGATTGGGACCTCAGAACTTACGCCTTACGGACAGACGGACACTTGAAGGGTCGATAACGTAGTCGGTCTGGCCGGTGGCGACGAAGGCCGCAGCCACAGCGAAGAGGGTACTCTTGAACGAAGGCATTTTGATATTTGTTGATGTATACGGGCTGGGATAGAAGCCTTTTCCAGATGATGTTGATGGTTCGAGGTGTGTCCGGGTGACAGTTTCTTTTTGTTTTGTTTTGGACGGCCAGGCTCTTCGAAAGAGAAGTTTCGAAAAAGAAAAACCCCTCCGAAGATTTACTGCTACCGACCTGTCTGGTTTGCGTTTCCTGGTCAGCAAACCCGTTTGTGTATGTTTACCAGCCGTTTCTGGCTGCATTCCTAAACTCTCATTCTCCCAAGCCATTGCACAAGCTCGAGCCAAAGAAGGGTGGGGGATCCACTGGGGCTTCAACAGCTATTTGAGCGTACATACACGGCTCGTACGCAGGAATCGAGTGGCCAGGACAACGAGCAAGGCGCTTGAGGAATGAAATAAGGCGGGGGGGATGGGGCAGCTCGACTCACGTGCTAAAAAGTGGTCGATGATTCGGTGAGGAGGCCTGTTGTTGACGAAACGGACTGGCGGCTCTTCCTCCGAGGATGTACGGTCAGTGACTGCGGGCGTAGGAACACTATTGTGATGTTGTTGTTGTCGTGATGATGCTTCAACGAAGGGGAGCAGCAGCAACAAAAGGGGGAGAGGACGTTTAACGGCGGATATATGTGCAGAGAGATACGAGTCGGGTCGACAAGAGCTTAGCTATGTAACGACAGACTGGACAAGCCAGGGGTTTTTGTGGGGAGCTGATGAAGGGAGGAGAAGAAGAAGAGGAAGGGAAGAAAGGGAACTGAATGGAATAATCAGAGAAGCCGACGGGGTTCATTTCATATCTAGCAGGAACTCGGTCCGTCGCGGTAACAGCGTGGTGGTGTGCCTCCGCGTGAGAGCGAAGGCCCGTGGAGAGGAGCCGGAACACCTATGCCAAGCGGATCTAGTAGCAAAAAGGCCCTATCCTCTCTCTTTCTCTCTCTGTTTCTCCTCTCCTCTCGAGGTCCAAAATAAAGGAGGCCCGGGGTCCCTGGACCACAAGCGCCACCGGCTCACGGTATTGCCATGGGTGGAAGCGACATGGGGTGTTTTGTTATCAACGCTCGACTCCTCGCGCAAAAAATGGGAGAGCCAGAGAGGAAACGGGCAGAATTGGGTTTAGCACGTCCCCACGCCAGCCACCCGGCGTATTTCCTGCTGGTGTGGTTCAGGGCCGGGGGGCGTGTTCGCCGGGGGGTCTGTTCGCCCACCCTGCCAATCACAGGATGAACCCCTCCAGGCTGGAAGGATCGCAGAGAGGAGATGCACCTCGTACCAAGCCATTCCATGCAGTCCGGGGACTGAGAGACTCGGGGGCCAAATGTGAAGACCTCAAGAATCTAGAAAGTCGTAACTTTGTTGTCGGTGACCGCTCTGATCGGCAGCCACGGAGATGTGCAGATAACGTGAGGGGGATGTCTGTGGCACGTCTGCCTGTCTCTTGTCGCCTTCGCCTTGCCATTGGCCTGTTTAATAGTCGGAAACCGTGTCACCTCCAGTACCCTACCCAGCTAGACTCTAAAGTGCTGTATCACTCAACATCAGGCAAGCCAGGAGTCGAGGGGCCTTGTGATCATGGGGCCTGAAGCCCAAGTGAGAACCGTGGCAAGGTTGGGAACGTTTTCCGGGTTGGACGAGGTGGTTTGTACCCGCATGTGTGCATAACAAGGTGTGTTTGTGAGGTGACTGCGGTGGTAACCCCCCTAAGCTTATTGGTGTTGTTTTTCTGGTGGGGTTTGAGGCTTAGTATTTTAGGATGGGAAGGGTTCAGTGAGTGGGCCGAATGCAAGTTCAGCAGGGTCGGATGGGGATTGCCTCTCGCCGCTGGTCCTCCAACTCTTCCGCCTCCTCCTCCACTGCTCTCACAACTGGCTTGCCGTTTTTGCTGCCTTGGCTGCCGTTGGTCGTGTTGTTAACTATTGATGTTGTTGCTGCTGCTGCTGCTGCCCGCCCTGGTATTGGTCGATGCACTCTGTCTGGAGTAACGATGGTATTAGGTGCCCGAGATGCTACCGCTAGCGTTGCGTTTTGCCTTCTTCCGCTAACGAGATCGGGTGTCCATTGTTGCCCGGAGATGAATCTCCCCCCTCCGCAAACTGTGACTGTGACTGTGCACCGAGTCCACTCAAACTGGACCGGTCCAGGGCCCTATTTGCCGCAACGAGCGGTCTGTCTCTGTCGAGTCTCTCAAAACTCTCGATTTTCGGCGCCCGGTAGTGTAATTTGCAACCCCCGGGCCAAGTTGAGATTGGAAGGTCAAGGGCCGGCCTGTCCGTCCCATCCATCCATCTTGTGTTGCTGATCCCGCCGCATATCTTGCTCTGTATTGCCCTATGCATTTTCGCCAGTAATGTTGTGCCCATGCATCTTTGCATCGGCATCGTTGCATGTTGGCGGCGTGGCTTCAGCATTCCTGTACCCGCCCGTATCCCCGAGCTTAGAGACATGCTGACGACGACGATTCCGCGTGTTTCGTTTCTGTGCCCGTCGACTCAATTTGGCTCGGCGGGACTCGAGACCGCATTACTCGCAGGCCAATGGCCACTTGGCGGTGTTTTTATCTATTATTTTCTTCTTTTTATGTCGGATGACCGGACCCATTGTTGATTACGAGGTTGCAGAAGGGACTGGAACGAACCGGCTTGCTGCTCTCCATAAAATGCGTCGAGTGAAAGTTCTGGAGCTGAGACCACCCAACTTATTGTGCAGTAAGGTAGGCCAGATGGTGTACTCGTATCTGTGCACTCGATACATCGTACATCGTACAACCTGCCTAAAGACTTTAGAGGCCAGACCCCTCCCCCTGCCCGCCGAGGTATTCGCAGCATAACATTACGAGAACACCATTCGCAAACATGCAGTTGCTACGAGACAAGAGTCTGGCCTCCCGCCCTGTCTTCCCGACCCTCCAGCCTTTCTCTCTCTGAGGGTCTCGTCGCCACGACACCACTTGATTCGTACGAGAAGAATCTCATTGCTGACATCCCACTAGGCAATTGCCACTCGTATTCTGCGAGCCTGCTCGCTCCCCAAGGGCGTTATGCAGGACGCCGATGCAGCTTGGCAGCCAGCTCCGCGTTCGATGTATCCTCGAGGTGGCTGGCTCCGCCCGGATGCTATCTGTTGCCTCTGAGACCCCTCGTCGGCGGGCGATGATCCCGAGACTCCCCAACGTTGTCCCCGCCTGGTGCATGTTAGTTCTTGACCGCAGATGGCGCCAGGCCGTGAACGACAAAGCTGCCCCGCTGGGTGCTGTGAATGTCATAACGACACTGTCCGGGCTGGAGTCGAGGAGCCCGAAGCCGTCTTACCGCCACAACTGAATCTGTCAATATGTCAGCGGTTTTCGCACTTCCACGACGACCTTCCAACAAGTGGCAGTTCCACCTGCGATAATTTTTAAAAGGCGGCCGTTTGGGTTCCGCATCACCATGTCGTAGCAAACACCGAGAAAGTTTGCCCAGCGCCAATGAGGACACACCGGGGTAGACGGCGTGGAACATCAATCGAAGGCTCAAACCACAACGACCCCCCGGTCAGCGAGATGCGCTAGGTAAGAAGGTGTCAACCCCTCCACCACCACCTCCACTTCGGCTTGGGCTCTGCAGCTTCGTATCAGCATTGAGGGTCTGAAATGCGCGGGTTTCCCGATAGCGCGGGGAAGCGCTTGGCCACTTGCACCGACACGCTGCTACGCCCTGTGTCCCCTCCAAAGGACCACAGCCAAACCTCTTTTGGGTGGTCAATCGTCGGTATCACCTAGCTGGAAGCCCGGATTGGCCGATACAGAGAGGCTTGAGGGCGGGCGATATATGCTAGCTTGACGACGTGTAGCAAAAGGGGTTTAAAAAAGACGTTGCCCCATTATTGATGGGATCGTCGATATGCATAGGATTTCGAACTCTCAGCGTTTACAGCGGCACGTTGAATAGATATCTCAACTCATCGCAATCACCCACAGCCCGCCTGCCCTCACTGCCTCCGGTGGCACCTGACATCCGGCCCACATATCCGGTCCTTCTCGCGCATTCGGCGGTGGGACATCCCGAGGTGTCTGTCTTACCTCAGCAGTTTCCCCTTCGCAGCGGATACTTCCGAACCAGCAGAATTGTGCCAGTGGGAACTAAGGTACTGGTAGGAGCGTTTGTTATCGAAGGTCCCTTATCATTATGCTTGAACCGCATGGATCCCAGCTTGAGGCCACAAACAACAACGTAAATGCTCCCTTCGGTCCAGTTTGCCAGAGTGGATCGCTCCTCCTAGGTAGCCGCACTAGACGCAGGATTGCACATTTGTTTTGATAACCCCTCTCATCCGTTTCTTTCTCGGCTGTCTTCTCGAGATACCGTCTGCCGGCCCGGCGAGTGTTGAACGGGCCGACTAAATGCCGTCTTCATGTCACGTCACCAAAGAAACATTCAACCACAAGTTCACCTACCGTACCTATGAGAGCCAAGCGGCCGCTATTCCACCCTCGGTCGTTTTGCACAGCCACGCGGCACCACCCAAACGGACCGGAGTCTTAGAAGTGCCCCGAGACATTACTTTTATTTGTGCTATCTCAGACCTGTGAAATCGTCAATACGTCACAACCTCTATGCAAGCATCTCCCTCGCCGTCCTCCGCCAACACGCACCGCATCGCAAAACGCGAACCGTAAAACGGCTGTCCATGAGGTAGCGACCTCGCACATGGATTCATGGACTCGGCGATAGAATCCCAATTTCGCTCCGGCTACATCAACGGCAGCGCCAACGGCCACTCGAGGCCTTCGTCCAAGGTCGCCACGAATGGTACCATTGAAGGCCTGCTGTCACGCCAGAACAATGAGACAAGACGCGTGGGCTTGTTCGGGGACGAAGATGAGGAAACGGACTCGCATACCGAGTCATCCGTCACAAGCCCGTCGTCGGTAACATCGCCTCCGTACTGGCTCGGCCACCATCAGCGGTCGGTATCCAACATGTCGGCCGAATCGATTCTTCCCGACGGCGCAATCACGATGCACGACAACGAAGCGAGCGATGTCAACGGTCGCAACCGAGCCTGTTGGGCCAAGAGCGTCGAGATTACCGACTACGTCGTGGTGAACGGCAGCGCGACCAACATCGGGGCATTTGTCGTTTGGAACATCAAGGTCGAGACGCTTCAAGTCAGTACCATCACTTCGTACCCGAGACCCCATCGTATTCGCGATTCGAGACATGGCGGGCTGTCTGGGGAAATTTCCCAATGATTGACGATAGGTGCTGACAGTTGCTGCGTAGGGGAGCTACATGAATATCCGCAAGCGATATTCCGAGTTTGACGACCTCCGCGAGAACCTTGTCAAAACGTTCCCCAACTTTGAGGCAGCCGTACCTCCGCTTCCTCCCAAGAGCGTGATATCGAAGTTTCGACCGAGATTCCTTGACAAGAGGAGATCAGGTCTCCAATACTTTCTCAAGTACGTCAACGCGACATGGAGGCTGCATATCTGTGTGCGTATTGTGTCCGTTCGTTGCTAACCGGTGGCAGCTGCATAATGTTGAATCCTGAGTTCTCCGGGTCGCCAGTGCTCAAGGATTTTCTCTTCTCGTAAACACAGTGTCTAAATACCATCTCTACGCATCTTACTTTCTTGCTGTACAATTTTTAGGCCACGACGGCGGACATGGATGCCGGGGTGCATCCGGGTGGCGGTTGACAAAGGTGTTGGTTGATCTGCGAGGCAAAGCAGAGGGAGGGGCATCTGCATATGCATGGCGGGCTGAGGCGGCGCCTGTCGAGGGTTTTTTTATATAATGATAATGTATTGCACGACAGGCTCGACGTTCGGGCGGATGCGCTCAGCTCAACAGAGTGGTTCGCACACCAGCCGCTGGATCATCGGTGGCCACCAAACCCGCTGCCAGAAAAGTCTCGGCAGCCGCGGCCGCCGGGGAGGGAATGCCGGTATTTTACCTAAGACAAGTAGGTAGATAAAAAGGCAGGACGACACAGGTTGATGCACCGCCGGAGGTGGCCCGTGTCGATGTGCTGTCTCTCGGCGGGAGGGATAGGCAGGCTAAGCAAGCTGGTTGGGCTGACCAGTGATCACCCCACAGATTGACGCGTAATGTTCAGCAGGGCGTGCAGGGCTGGGAGAACGTTTTTGTTGTGTTTCGGCGGGGGGGAGGGGGTGCTAGTCAGCCGTACAGCCTGTTAGCGGTCTGTTTCCGCTGGAATGGAGGACCCTTGGACCTTGGGGACCAATGGAACTTCCAGGAAAGCCCAACTCAGCCCGCCTCAACACGTAGAATCCGAAGACAAGAGAAGAGTCAAGCCTCTGTCTATTCTGGGGACCACGTTCGCATATATGAGATCCCGTTTCTATTCCCGTTTTCGGCCTTGAGTGCAGAGTAGAGGTGAGGTGGTTGTTGAGGGGGAAGCCTGAAGCCGTCAGCCATGTATCTACTACTGATGTTCTTTTCGTAGGAAGGCCTCGACAACCCTACTTCAGCGCGGGGTTTCAACGGACTGCGAGGCGAGTACTTACGTCCGTCTTGTTTGGTACATCAGTCTGTAGTGCATCTAGTGTAAAGGTAGTTACATCCAGAGGAAAACGGCCACAGCCGCGAAGCCGAGTCATCCTGTCGAATGGCTGGTGGACCAAGACCCCTCTCCTCAAAGCTCAGAATTTCTTGGTTTGTCGGTCTTGTCATGGTGCGTCACAGCCCAGCAAAACACACACAGCCTGCGCGGCAGTTGGCTGAGCAGTTCGTAGTGTGCATACACTCTCCCCTCGTGCCCTTTTCAAGTTTGGCAACTTGGCAGCGGTACGGTGCTTGCCCCAAGCTTTTTTCCTGATCGCAAGGATGGCCCTCCCCTCTGCCGTGGTGTGATGCCCAGCAGCTTGTTCTTTCTTCAGGTTAGTAGCACACAGTTAAATGGGCTGGTTAGGCGTCGCCGATATCCCCATCGAAATGATCTGAGAGCGCCCCACGACGGCAATATATTATCGATCGGCCATCTCCTTCTAGGCGTCGTCTTGAGTCGGGGCTTGCTTTTTTTAAACTCGAGCAATATCTTGGACCACCCTACTATCTACCGCCTTACTCCCCTCCCTGCTCATTGTTCATGTCTCCAGAGCCCTAGTCTTGACTCTTCATATATGCTTACTTCAACCCCGAATCTGATTCACATGGCTGCTGTCGTGCACATGACCAAGACTCTGGCCCCATCTTACTACCCACGTCACTCACCGTCCGGCGGAATCCTACACAGCTTCTCGACCTGGTATTTACCTAGGAAGGTAGACAGAGAAAGCACGCCGTCTACCGGGGTCCTAAAAGCCAACAAGGTATCCAAGCTCGGCAGCAACGGCAACTATCTATTTAGGTAGTCTGGCAGCTTTCTCCCATCATAGTTCGAAACATACAAACCAAAAACACAACAACAACCAAGCAAACCAAAGCAGGCCCGATGTCTGCGTCGACCGGCTCTCGGATCAGGTCCCTGTCCCTACTCTTCCATCATAACCGGGCGGACCCCGCAATAACACCAACTGCCATGACGAAACCGAACCATGAGCTCGACAACCTGCCGGTCCCTGCTGAACACCCGAGTGGTGGCACTGATAGTGCCGCTGTTGCTCCTGCTGCTGCTCATGTGTCTGGGCCCCCAAAGGCCCATCTTCAACACCACGTTTCTTGTGCTGCCATTACCCCGCCGGCCAGCCCCCCCGTGCCGCCAAGACCGCTCGACGAGGACGATTCCCACTCCAACTTTTCCACCAACGGTGTAACAGGCACGCGCAGCGACGACACATGCTCGCTGGCCCAGTCGCATACAAGCACCAACTACAGTTCGCGCAGGGAGTACATGGACAGTCTGGTGCCACCATCGCAAGACGAGTTTGAAAAGATCGCCGAGGTCCAGCGTACGCGCGAAGAGGAGATCAAGAAGAGCAAGACAAGGAGGAGACCCATGCAGACCCAACACCTCCACGACCACTTCCACAACCCCCGGCGCTCGCAGGACGGGCAGGAAGACGCCGCCGGGGGCGAGCCGCAGCCACAACTGCAATCGCAGGTGGAGGCCGAAGGGCGCGACAGGTCCGACAGCGACGCCGCCGTCAACAGGGCCGCGACGCTGATCCAGCGCAACTACCGCGGGTATCGCGTGCGGCGGGAGATGCAGGGTCTGAGCCTCGACCCCTCGACAAGATGGGTCTCAGCCATCGACGAGCTGCAGTTCCGCGAGCTTAACCGCCCGCGCGCAAAGAGCTCCGTCAGCCCCGCGGGGCTGGCCGCCGCCAACAGCGACCAGCACAGTATGCTCTCGAGGGACTCAGAGGGCGGCATGAGCCATCCGACGACGGCGCGGGAGAACTGGCGGAAGGCAGCGACCATCGCCCGGCGTGCGGGCCATGATGACGTCGAGTCTGACTCGGACTCGTCCGCATCGTCGTCGGACTCGGCGGAGTCACCCGAGCAGCGGGCTGAGAAGAGGAGGCGTCGCGAGGAGGCCGTGGCCCGGAGGAAAAAGGACTCTAAAATGATGGGGTTGCAGTACTTCCTCGAGATGGTCGACCTCAAGCACCGCTACGGGAGCAACCTGCGTGTGTACCACGAGGAGTGGAAGAGAGCCGACACGAACGAGAACTTCTTCTACTGGCTCGACTTCGGCGGTGGGCGCAACGTCGAGATGGAGGCGTGCCCGCGCGACCGTCTCGAGAGGGAGCAGGTGCGGTACCTGTCGCGCGAGGAGAGGCAGTACTACTTGGTGCAAGTCGACGACGAGGGGCGCCTGTGCTGGGCCAAGAACGGCGCGCGCATCGACACGACCGAGGCATTCAAGGACAGCGTCCACGGCATTGTTCCCGCCGACGACCCGACGCCGGCGTGGTCGCAGAACAACCCGCCGCCACCCCCTCCCGACGCGGGAAACGACGACGACGATAGCCGGTCTGAGTCTTCAGTGGAATCGGCGCTCGAGGCGGACCGCGCCGCCAAGTATGCCACTCCCGACCTTGACGGCGCGACGGGCGTGCGTAAGGTATCGCACATCTCGGCGGCGACCGTTTTCAACAAGCTGCTGCGCAAGTCTGTCAAGAAGAACACGTGGATCTTTGTTGCCGACACGAGTTTCAGGCTGTATGTGGGCATCAAGTCCTCGGGCGCGTTTCAGCACTCGAGCTTCCTTCAGGGCAGCCGCATCTCGTCGGCCGGGCTCATCAAGATCAAGGACGGCCGGCTGTCGAGCTTGTCGCCGCTCAGCGGGCACTACCGCCCACCGGCGTCCAACTTCCGCGCCTTCGTGCGGAATCTCAAGGACGCTGGCGTCGACACATCGCACGTGAGCATATCCAAGTCGTACGCCGTGCTGGTTGGGCTCGAGGTGTACGTCAAAACGAGGCAGAAGGGCAAGCGGACGCTGGAGAAGATGACGCACAAAAAGGAGAGGATCATGGCCCCCGAGGCGTTCCGGCGGCGTGAAGAGGACGAGAAGGACAAGAGCGAGAGCGCTGCCAAGGAGCGTCGGGTGCTCGAGAAGGAGGCCGAGGAGAGGGAGGAGAACCGGGCGGGTGTGAAGCTGATGCGGAAGCTGAACCTCGCGCCGCAGTTGCCGACGGGGCAAAAAGAGTCCGGGGACAGGGCCGAGGGGGGGCCGGTGATGGAGACGTTAGCGGAGGAAAGGACAAGGGAGGAGGGGACCGGCGTCGGGCCTGAGAGCCGGGGACCTGGGGTTTAGGTGATCCCGAGGTGGCGGTAGTCACAAGCACAGATGTGTCCGTCGAGCCTGGGTGTCGGAAGAGGTCTCGATGGTGTTCTGTCACAGGCTAGGTGGGCGCGATTTCGGGTTTGCCTTTGTTTTGAGAGTTCTTTATACCCCTTCCAACTTCGCGTTGCGCTGGCTCTGGGAGTTTATGTTCCCGAACGTTTAGAAACGAGATAACAGTAGACGGCAATGTGTAACGACGCTCCACGAGAAGCTGCCATGTCCACAAACAACGGGTATTGTGGGAGGCCGACTAATAGTGGCAAGAGGGACCACTTCCGCGGCCACCACGGGGCCGCCACGAGGCTTCGGCCCTGCAGCCTGTCGGCCACCATGCATGGCGACCATGTGTTGAAATATCAACCGTAGGCTGGAGTAGCGTGGTAGCTGGATTTTTGTTTCTGATTCGGCTCCCTCACGTGTACCTGATCGACGAGCAGTTACACACTTGAAGCCCTCAACGACCAAAGTAGAAACACGTATAGACGAGCTCATGCGGACAAACTCATGCCCGTTTGAGGAGACTTGAGGTGGACGTTTCTGCAATGGACCGTGGGGCTCATATCAAAAGCCGTCGAGTCCTCCAACAACCAAGCGGTTTCGAAGAGGGCTTATTTGTTACAATCCTTGACAAGTATGTACGACCTAGTTACAAGCAGCAATGGCAGTTCCTTGTGCTGGTGACAATTGCCCTATTCGACAGTTGGCTAACGGCGTGACATAAAAAGGGGTGTGCCAATGGCAAACTGTGAAAAACCACTGTAGGACGACATCCTGAACCCAACTGGTCAAGAGGACGATGTGGCTGCAGTCAACTCACCTCCCAAGGTTGAGACTGTTCAACTGGACTATGGACACGTTAGTCTTCTTGCGAAGGCGTCACACTCTGGCGTGCTGTCTCCCGGAAACATCGACGCTGTCTCGTGATACCATCGCTGCTTTTCTTCTTCGCAGATATCTGCCAATGTTAGGTGCGAGTAAGCCCTGCTTTTAGATTAATATCGAGTATTCGGCTACAACGGCGGGAATTTCAAAACATGTCCAGTATGAGGTGGGCTTGAACGCCGTAGGGGCCAAAGCCGAACAAAATTTCCAGCCTACTTACTAGCTTGGCCGCGATGCACATCAAGGTGCCAGTGGATGACAGAAAGGCAGACCCGGTCGGAAAACACTAAAAACCCATCACGCGCGACGCTGCAAGGGACAATGGAACTTTGGGACAGCAAACGCTCAAAGGAATTGGCGGCGCTTTTCAGCTCGAAATAATGCATTGACACTGACTGGCAATTAACCCAAGGGGGGCGCTTTCCGGCGAGAGGCAAAGTGGAAGGAGATGGGAGGGCAAGACCTGCCTGCCCCAGCAAGCTCGCTTCGTCATCTCCAAATGCGGCAGGGGAAACTGGGAAAAAAGGGAGACCGGTGAATCTACATTGCTGCGCACCAAGATTTCGCAGTGGTAGAACGTACTACGGCGAACCCATCCATTCCCCTCCTTCGGTACCGATGGGCAGTAGCCAAAGTGTTTGACCACCACTACCACCACCCGTTTGGCATTTCCTGCATCCAGCGGCAGTTTCCCATGGTGGACGCAAACACCGCCTGGGTAGGTAGGTAGGCCAGGCAGATAGGCAGCTGCCAGTCCAGTGGACGACGCGCCCAGTAAACCACACTACAGACGTCCGCTCAGCGGTCTGGGCAGCAGAGAAGACACGCAGACAACGCCCAGAAGGCCGCTCACTTTCCGCAATCGCATCAACGACGACGACACCGTGACACTGCGACCGAGAACAGACGGCGGAGACTGCGAGAGGGAGAAAAAAAAATTCATCAATCGTCACCATCAATCGGCCTCGCGACGATCCGACGGGAGTACAATGAATGGCTATTCAATCGTCGCCAATGGCCTCCGTCACGCGCTCCACCAGGCGGGCGACGAACACTGATGGCCTCGTCCAGCAGCAGCTTCACCCGGTGCCCGTCCCGCGCCCCCATCCCCATCCCCTTCACCATCCCGTCCAGGCTTTCGCCGCTGCCGCCAATGCGAACACTACGACGCGCGCCGCCAACACCCCCCAAAACATCAACACCCTCCACCATCCGATACCCGGTCGCAACAAGCGCCAGCTCGACTCACCCGACAATCTCGTCGATTTCAATCACCAGAAACCCAAGCGCCCCAGGACGAGCATCGAGATCCTCATTAGGCCTGCTCCATCGCCCGCGAGACTTGCTGTCACCAACGCCAACGCGACAAGTGCCTCCAACGTCACCTCGACTCCGCAGCACGCATCCGCGACGACAACGCCTCGCCCGCTCGCCCCCTTACCAAAGAACCCGCCAAAATCTGCACCACAACACGCCGCGACGGTGCATCCCCCGAATCCCACCCCGTTTCCGGCGAACGATGATGCTGCCCAGTTGACCAAACATCAGGAAAAGGTCATCAACGGTATTAAACACGAGCTGGATCGCCTACAGCCCCGCGATGCCGATACCCACACAAAGGAGGGGGGCCGCAAACTGCGCTCTCAGGAGGCCACTCGCTTCAAGAGCGAACTGGCCGCCTACTTTCCCGAATATGACGAGGTCATTGGGAATGAGCCCAAGGAACAGCGTACGTGCTCCCTTCTTTCCGTCTCGTGATGCCCACAGCCTACCACCGCGTCGACGTACACACATGCTAACCGTGCCTGCAGAACTCTTCACCGTTGATACCCCGATAGTCATTTTTGACTCGAACCCCACACGTCATCAGCCAGTTTCCTGGCAGCGACATCTCGGCACCGCCACGGAACCCAAGGCCACAGGCGATGGCTCAGCAAGCTTGCCAGTTGGATACAAAGTGCCGGTGCGCGGCTACGGCGATGCCCTATTTGACGAACTGGTTGACGCCCAGCGCATAGACTTTGATTTTCTGGGCATATCCCACAAGAGAGAACCCGTCGAAGACCCCCTACCCGACGCAACTTTTGTGTCGTCCCACAAGAGGGCGGAAAGGCTGGAGAAGTCCATTCGCAACACAGAAAGAGGCCGGGCCCAGCATGAAAAGGACCAGATTGCCCGTCTACTCGACGGCCTCCAAGGCCATGACTGGCTGCGAGTCATGGGCGTCAGCGGCGTTACAGAGACGCGGAAGAAGCAGTTCGAGCCAGCGCGGCAGCACTTCATCAAGGGATGCCAGGTGATTCTCGACAAGTTTCGCCAGTGGAGTCTGGAAGAGAAGCGCCGTAAGGCCGAGAGAGACCGCGCCTTAGCTGAGAAAGCCGAGGCGGAGGGTTCGTCCGACAGAGAGCAGTCATCTGCGGACCCCACAAGCGACGACGAAGATACCGAAGAAGATGAGCCTCCTGGCGATATCAGTGACGGAGACCCTCCAGGCTCCGACGATGACGATGACGATGACGACCCGGTGACCCAGCAGCTCCGTCAAGAGGCCAAGGCAAGGGCGGGTGCGTCGAAGAATAGCAGGAAGCGTCCACGCGCCACACCACAAACTCGGCCCCCACCCAAGCCTGAACCGCCAAGGGAATTCAAGTCATTCTTCAAGAAGAGATACGAAAGAGACGCCGCCTTGCATCGGCACAGGCGCGCCGGCCGCAAGGTGGTGGCGTGGGGACATCCAATACCAGAGATACCCGTGGAGGATTTCGATCTTCCCGAAGAGTTCCGCGATGAGGAGACGCTGCGGGTGCATGCGAGAAAGAAGCGTCGTGATCGCCGAGGCCGACAGTGAGCAAGTTTGCTCGGCTACGGGACCGACGACGTGTTTGTAATACCTGGATTGTCTTGCAGCGGCATCTCGCAGTGCATCGGGTTGGCGTGAAGGAGTGCTGTACCATTATCATGTGTAGACTGTTGGGAGGCCTGGCCCAAGAAAGAACAAGCGTTTGATTTCTCCAACAGCTTTGCCTCGGTGAGATTGAATGCTGGATATGTGATGTGTGCAAAAGATGCGTGGGAATGGCGTCGCGAACGAGCGGACCAGCTCCGAATTTGTGAGATTAGTTCAGTCTGTCGGTCCTTCCAAATCGTGATGCAGGAACCGTGGCGGCTAGGGACTTACTTACTGGGAAGGAGCTTGACGTGAGCTAGACCGCCAGTCGGACCTTCCCTGCGTATGCGTTTTGATGGATTACGTAACATAAATCCGACCTGACCCACCAAACGGCCTGGCGCAGGGGCCAACCTTAGGTGGCTCCGGCAGCAGCTCCATCTTCAGTCGCGGCGAACAAGCCGTGGGACGCGCTGACCTTGGAAGGCCTGAACCCAACGACTACCCAGCTGCTGCTGTCGAACTCATTTTTTGTGTGTTTGGTCGCAGCAGAACTCGTCTCGACAGCGCACCTCTCACCTCGCCGCCGACCGTCGCAAAGGCAGTATTGGTATTCGCAGCGGCATCTGGTCCTCGTCCACCTCTCCGTCCGCCAGATTCAAACACGCCCGGCGTCCACCACCTTCCACGACCCGAATTTCCAGCCTCGCGACGATCAACTGCGACAGGATGGTCGAGGCCCTCGACGAATTCCGTACCTGAGAACCTCGCGCCGGCGCACCTTCTTGGATTGCATCCGCCGACCTCTCACACCCCGCCGTCAATTTGGCGACTCGGCGACTCGAGCGACTCGGCCTTTTTGCTTGGTGCCGACCCTCGACGCAATCCTACCGAGCGCAAACTAAGCAAACATGAGCGCCATCATGGCCCCTGCGGGCGCCCCCGCCGTCGACGAGGTCATCGTCAGCGACTCCGAGGACGACCTGCCTCCTGTGAATGACGAGCCACCCTACCCCTACTTCGTCCTCAAGCAAGATGTCGAGATCGAAGTCAACTTCCGATCGAAGCGGATCCAAGGAAAATCCCACATCACGTTGGGCTTGGTATCAGGCTCCATCTCTCAGCTCGACGAGCTCGCCATCGATGCGCGGCAATCCGAAATCGACGTCAAGAACATCACCATCACTGCCTTGAAGGATCAGACACCCATCAGCGCGCCGAGAAAAGTCCCAGCCACGTACACGGACCCGTATAAGTTACTGGATTACCCGGACTACTACAACTGGAACGCCTCGCATCACGATCTGAGGAAGATCCGGATGCGCTCCATCATGCATAACCGACGGCATGACGTGCCTGCCGAGAATAGAGAACTCGTTGGCTGTACGCCCGTTGACGGTGCTTTGCGGATTAATCTCCGAGAAGCGAAGAAGATGAAGGAAACCAAAGAAGGCAAAGAAGAACCGACATCAGGAGCGGGAGTGACCAAGCGACCGCTTCTCAAGATACGTGTCTCGAGCGTGACACCGAATGAGCTCCAAGCAAGCGAGCTCGCTAGCTCACGGGAAATTCGAGTCACAATACCATTCAAGACCAAACTCGTGCGGGATGGCTTCCAGTTCGTTGGAGTCGACCCAGGTGACCTCAGATACCCGCACGCCTATACCCGCCATTCGATCGAGCCGGGGACGGCATCGTGTATCTTCCCATGCATCGACGATCCTGGCCAGCTTCCGACCTGGACGATGGCCGTGAAGTGTCCGAGGACGCTGGGTGATGCACTCTGGCAGCCTTTGGCCACGCAGAGAGCAAACGGCAATGCGAACAACCATCGGGATCGTGGGCAAGCCAACCAGTCCAAGACCGATAGAGACTTTGCTCTCACCGAGGAAGACAAGCTTCTAGAGATGACGGTGGTGTGCTCCGGGAGCCTCTCGGACGAGATTGTGGACCCTGAGGATGAACGCAAGAAGATCATGACCTTTGACCTCGACAAACGGGTCGCAGTCCAGAAGATCGGCTTTGCGGTTGGTCCATTCGAGCATGTCGACCTCTTCTCCGACTTCCGTACGGAGGAAAACGACGAGAAGCTTGGCGGAAGCGCGCTCAAGATACATGGTTACTGCCTCCCTGGAAGAGCCGCGGAGGTCCACAACACTTGTGCTGCGCTTGCCGCTGCCGCCGACTTTTTTACTCTGACGTTTGCTCGTTTTCCGTTCGAAAGCTACAAGTTATGCTTTCTTGACGACATGGCTGACGATACCGTGGCCTTGCAATCGCTTTCCTTCATCAGCACTCGTCTGCTGTTCCCCGAAGACATGATTGATCCGGAAGTCGACGTAACAAGGCAGCTGGTGTACAGCTTGGCCTCACAATGGAGTGGGATCAATCTCTTCCCAAACACACGGAGAGATCTCTGGGTCGTCATCGGCATCGCCTACTACATGACCGATCTGTTCTTGAAGAAGCTGTGCGGCAACAACGACTATAGGTTCCGCATGAAGGCAATGTCGGACAAGTTGGTGACAGTCGACGTTAAGCGGCCATCATTGCATGAGCTTGGCCATCTCCTGCACATCGGAGACTTCGAAATGGAGTTTATGGCACTCAAGGCACCCTTAGTACTCTTCATCCTGGATAAACGCCTGATGAAGGCACCCGCCCAGACCAACCTCACTCGCATTATTTCGAGAATTCTCTACAAGGCCAACATTGGGGAGAAACAGAGCGAGTGGATCATCAACACGGAATCCTTCCAGAGAGTCTGTGAGAAGAACGCAAGGAACAAGCTCGAGGCGTTCTGGGCTCAATGGGTATACGGGTCTGGATGTCCGAGGTTCGATGTTTTCCAGAGGTTCAATAAGAAACGACTGTGTGTTGAAATGACGATCCGGCAAGTGCAAGACAGGGCTCTGAGCGAATCGGAAGTTCTGAAAAAGACAGAATTCCTTCGCGCCATCAAGGAGAAGGCCAATGGCGTCCAAGTGGACGAAGCAATGGGTCTCTTTACGGGGCCTATGACGATCAGAATTCACGAAGCCGACGGCACGCCCTACGAACACATTGTGGAAATCCGCGAGGACGCTGCCAAGGCGGCCAAGTTCGAGATCCCGTACAATACCAAGTACAAGCGACTAAAGAGGAAGAGGAGAGCAACGGAGAAGCTCAGCGCGCAGTCTGCCGCAGACCCCGATAATAACGAAGAGACACTCCTATACTGTCTGGGAGACGTCCTGACCAACCCAGAAGATATGAGGAAGTGGGAATTCTCCGAGTGGGAGCCTGAGATCGAGAAGGCCATGGACCAAGAGTCGTATGAGTGGATCCGGATGGACGCCGACTTCGAGTGGGCCTGCGAAATGAAGACGAACCTGCAGAGCTACATGTACGTGTCGCAGTTACAGCAAGACAGGGACGTCGTGGCACAGCAGGACTCAATGTTGTATCTGAAGAAAAGCCCGCCTCATCCTCTTGTTTCGACGTTTCTCACAAGAACCCTCGTCGATCGTCGATACTTCCACGGCATCAGAACTATGGCCGCCGACATGCTATATCATCATGCTACCGAAAAGGTCGCCATGGCAGGCATGACGCATCTCTTAAAGGCCTTCACAGAGCTCTTCTGCTATCCAGACTCTGCGACTCCTCGTCCGAACGACTTCACGGACAAGAAGCAGTACCTTGTCCAGAGCGCGCTCCCCATGGCAATAGCGAAGATCCGTGACGCCAACGGCAGATGTCCCGAGCCGGCCCGGCGGCTACTGCTGAACCAGGTTCAATTCAACAACAATGCGAACAATCCGTACTCAGACCACTTCTACGTTGCGAAGCTTCTCGAGGCTGTGGCCCATAGCCTGATTCCAGAGAAACGACGGGACGCGGGTGACTCGATGGATCTCGATACATCGATTGAGGAGAGAAGCTTTCTTGGGGAGGCCATTGTCGAAATCGACCGTTTCCGAAGGATGGACGAGTGGGCCAACTCGTACCAGAACATCTGGACGACGACTGCACTCGAGTGCAGACGAAAGCTCATGAAGGCAGGCGTCATTCCCAGAAGTGCATTGGACTTCATCCAATACCTGCAGGACGACACATGCGATCTCGTACGGCTTAAGGCATTTGAGGCTCTCGTGGATCTCGGTTACATGATGGAGCTGCCCATCTTTCGCCTGATCGTCTCTGTCATGAGCACTGACAGATCTCCGTTCCTGCGAGACAAGCTCCTGAAAATCTTCTGTACGGGATTGGCAAGCCTTGCTTTCGGCGAGCAATCCCGGGCTCGGGCTGCTCCTCTGGCCGCCGACAGTGGCGAACTCACCGTCATCAACAATACCGAGGGTGAGACCCAAGAGCGGCGTAAGCAATTTGCTCGGAAGCAAGACATCAATGTTGCACTTGCGGCTTTGCGGGCGGAGATGGAGGAGCAATACGCAGAACAGGAGAGACCTATGATGAGGGCAGTCTGGAGGGCCCTTGATTCCAACGTGATTGGCCGGGCCGAGAAGATCACCCTCATCGAGCTGTGCGGCGCGATGTTCGATGCCGCTGACCGGTGGACGATTACAATGAAGTACCCTAAACGGTGGGCAGTCAATCGTCCAGTTCAGCGTCAGCCAGGCAGGGTGAGATTTTGTCAGTTCCCATTTTGTTGCACTTTTACTAATGATGTCTTTCCTCCAGAATATGATCAACTTCAAGTCATACTTCAAGACGGGAATCCCTCAGAAACCCAAGGAAAAGGAGCCTGAACTACCGGCACCGGCAGCGGCACCAGCACCAGCACCGGCAGCGGCAGCGGTAACGGCTACAGCTACGGCAACGGCAGCAGCAACAGCAACAGCATCGGCGCCAGCTCGACCAACCGAACCCAAGCGTCTAATCGTGAGCATGAAGAGTGGCACCGCCAAAACCAACAAGCCAGCTTCCCCCGCTCCCCGGCCTTTCTCCGCTGTCCCTCGCCCGTCCCCGTCACCGGCTATGCAATCCCCAGTTCCGTCTGCGGCGCCATCGCCAGTTCCCCGGGAAGCAGACTCGATTGTGGCACAGTCAATCACCAAATCGTCCACGCCGAAGCCGTCCGTCGCAAAGCCGTCCGTCGCAAAGCCTTCCGTCGCGAAACCGTCCCCGTCTGTACCCAAGCTGCCGACGGCGAAGCCCATCACCACGAAGCCCTCAGTCGTGAAGCCTGGACTGGCGAGGCCTGGTGTTGCGAAACCTGTTGTGTCCTCGCCATCTTTGCAACAAAATGGACGCTCCACTCCCCAGGCCACCCCTGAGCCCAGTGGCACTGGTACCAACAACAAGTTGCAGAAGAGACCTCGGCCGGATAAGGTGCCGGGAGTCGACGACGCATCTCCGGTTCTCAAGAAGCCGAAGTTGAGCATTCGGCCGGACGGCACTGTTGTTAAGAAGCGGAGGATGTTTAGGTTTAAGCACCCTAACCTCCGGCAGATTCTGAAGAAGGCCGGCGTTAAGAACATGGGCCCCGTCAGAGACCCGTCCCAGCTGAAGAACCGCAAACCCGGGCATTCTTTGAGCGCCCGCGCGTCTCCGGCTGGGTCCCCAGCCCCTCTCCCGTCCGAGAGCATTAACGCCAAGCCAGCTCGGAAGCCTCTACCTGGGGGTCCGTCAACAGCCAGTCCTTCACCAGGCCCAGCTTCACTGCCGCCCAAGCCTCCGCCGCAGGCATCTCCACCGCAGGCATCTCCACCGCCTGCCGAGGGCCAGGCCCCGAAGAAGGTTAAGCTTGTCATCAAGAAGCCGTCGTCGTCGCTGCCAAAGTAAATAGCCACTATGTCTTCGGATGAGCAGCAGTGGGGGGCGAGATCGTGGGTCACACAGACAGAGAAGCTGTGCCAACCCAGGAGTCGTTCACAAGGGGTCTTACAAACTGACCCTTTTGCTCTTAACCTTTTATTTTATTTTTCTCAATTTCTTTTAACTGTCGCGTCCACTATGTTTCCACGACATGGCAGCGGCGTTCATCATCTATTAGGCGTTTTCTTTTTGGTCTGAGAGACGGGGTGAAGACATGGGCTGGCGGCGGATCAACATCATTACCAAACACCGGGCTTTCGCCTTCCCCTTTGCGGACCGAGGCCAAGAGAGCAGACGGGGAAGGAAAACAAATGAGAGAATCGAGACGCGCAGAGGGAAAAGTGCCGTCGCAAGAGCGGCGATTTTGTGTACGAGTAAAATTCCTTTTGAGCCCAAGCAGACAAGAAGAAAAAAAAAGAGCCCAATCGTAATGATACCCCCCTCGGCTTGCTATTATTGCTTTGCGTTTTGTGAGTTCGATATCAGCCCTTCTATTGGTTCGTACTTGGTGAAAGCCAGCCCGCCAGTCTCCACCCTCCTTCCCTAAAGGGAAATTGAACATTTGAAAATGGCGTGGCGATCGGAGCGAGGTGACGTCGGTGGATGGTTGTCGTGGCTGCCATGAGTTGAGGAGCTTGGAGGAGTTCCGACCCCGCCGTCGCCGTCGCAGCCTTCGTTGGCTGGGCCTGATTCTCCATAGCCCCCGGCACACGCTCATGTTGGCGAAGATGTCTGCCAGGCGTGCTGAGATATCCCAATAGGCCAGCCAACATAGTTATCACAGCTGCATATGGGGAGGGCGGCCCCTAATGGGTTTTAGCTTTTTCTTGTTTTTGTTTTGGGTTGCATAACTATTGTACACGCTACCTCGCGCCCAACCGTTCTTAATGGCGGAAGGCTACGAGCATGTTCTACAAATGAGAAGAAAAAAGGAATAGAAAAAGAAAAGGAAACACCGCTCCATTGGAAAGATGTGACGATAGAGAAAACCAAGGCAAGTGACAGCCCCAATCGTGCGGTAATGATGCCTTCAATTCCGTCGAGGAAGCCACTGAACCGGAAACCAACCCGGAAATCAAACCCACCGCCCACTGGATTCAAGAATGCAGTCAATGGTTTATCCACTCTGCCCGTCTTTACCCAGCCTGTAAACGCCAGTGTTTTTGGCAGCTCAAGAAGGAGCAGCAAAAAGCAAAAAGCCTCGCCTCTAAGGTAATGGCAATGAAGAAAACCATGGTCGTGTTTGGGGATGTACGCGCGCTCTTAGGAATGGGGGTATTAAGGGTGTTTGCGTGTGTGTAGATGAGGGGGTGAAAAGCGGAGCCGAAATCAGTGCGCGTGCGAGTGCGAGTGGCCGTTGCCGTGGTCATGACTGTGATCGTGGTCGTGTCCATGGCCGTCGTGGCTGTGGGCAGACTGGCTACGCAGGCTACCGGCAGCTGTCGACTCGGAGCAGCAGCCGCCGGCCGCGCAGTTGTCCACACACTCGAGCAAGCAAGTCTGCTTGGGCGAGCCGACAGAAGCGGCGCCATCGTACTGTGCGATCTGCTCCTCCTCGTTGGCGTGGTGGTGCTCGTCGTCGCCGCAGAACTCGGGTTGGATGGTGGCTGCGTGAATGCCGTAGGCGTGCAGGCACTTGCGGGCGCGCTTGGCGAGCTCCATGTACTTCTCGCCACCCTCGGCCGAGATGGGGAAGTTGACGTGAACGTGCAGGGAGGCGACGATCTTGGTGTCAGAGAGCTGCCAAATGTGTACGTGGTGGCAGCTGAGGACACCGGGCAAATTCTGGATATCCTCGCGTACTTCCTGGAGGTCGATGTTGTCGGGAGTGGCTTGAAGGAGGACCTTGGAGGTGGCCTTGGTGAGGGGGATGGCCGACTTGAGAATGATCAGGGTAATGAACAGAGAGACGGCAGGGTCGGCGTAGAAGCGACCGGGCCAGTCGGTCAACCAGATGATGAGAGCCGTGACAATTACACCAACGTTGCCGAGAGCGTCGCCAATGACGTGGAGAACCATGGCATTCATTCCCATGTCACCATGGTCGTGGCCGTGGCCGCCCGACGTCTTCTTGCGCTCCTTGTTGTGGTTGTGCTCGTGGTGAAGGCTGGACTCGCGTCTCGGGCGCTTGGAGGCAGTACGGCCGCGGTGATCTTCAATCAGGTAGGTCTGGTTGTTGCCCTTGGATGCGAGTAGAGGGGATTGCTCGTTGGGCTCACCATCGTCGATGACGGTCTCGTCGATTTCGCTCTCACTCGTGGAATCCTGGCCGTCGAGCTGGGTTCGGCTGGCGTCGATGATCTCCTGTCGGAAGCTCGAAGGGTGGATGCTAATGTCCTCGATACTAGTAAGGCGTGAGTGGTGTCGGGAGCTGGTTCTGCGGCGGTCATGGCTCTTGGAGGTGGCGGACGCGCGGCTCGGAGCTCGACCCACGGGGTCGGACTCCCGCTCGAACCTTATGTGACGAGGCGTCTCAGAAGTGGCAGCGGCGGTAGCTCTAGCGACGATGGCCTCGGGGAAAATATCACCCACGTTGCCCTCGTCGTCGTTGGCGACGCTGGAGAAGTTGGCGCGACCTTCCTCGGCGGCGTGCTCGTCCGAGTGGGCGTGGTCGTGTTCACCATCATCGTGGGAGTGGTCGCCGCCGCCGTGGGAGTGGCCGTGGCCGCCGAGGACGAAGAAGCCGACGAGATTGGAAGCGAGGCCGAACGCACCAACGATAAGGATGAGCTGGGGGTTGTCGATCTCGGGAGGGTCGAAGAATCGAGTAATGGCTTCGAGGATGATGGAGACGCAAAGGGCGATGAGGAAGACGGCGTTGAAGAAGGCGCCGAGAATTTCAGCGCGTAACCACTGGACAATCGGGTCAGCTCGTGATAGCTTCGGTCAAGGTATTTGGGGGGGATGCGTACGCCGTACGAGTACTTGTCGGTGGTGGCCTTTCTTGCCACGGCGACAGCCCACAGTCCGACACAAAGGGAAATGATGTCGTTGAGCTACATTAGTTGTTAGCGATGGGTCGTACACGGGATCAGCGCGAGGCGTGTCGAGTACGAGACGTACCATGTGGAAAGCATCCGCCGTCAGGGCCAGCGACTTGACAATCAAACCAACAATCAGCTCAACGAGGAAGAAGACGACATCGATGGCCAGCATGATGCTGATCCGCGTCGACTTTGACCACGCCATGATGGGCAAAAGTCGATGTTGAACCGCGGAAAGCAGGTGAAGTGGAAAGAGGACTTTGAGAGTCCTTGAATGTATTAGGTTGAGCCAGTAAGCAATTGCGGTAGGAGAAAAAGTCGCTGACGCCCTGTGGTGGTGAGGATAGGCCAGTCGGGGTTGTAGGTAAATCGGAGGGGGGAAGGGAGGATGGACGGAGGTGGAGGGGCGGCGTTGTTAAAATGATATTTTTGGACAGATACCGACCGACGAGGAGGGCCGAGATAGAGTTTGGGGACGAGGGCGCAGGGTGCGAATCTGGCGCCACAGTAGGTAGGAGCGATTATCGATATTGATCATCGGCTGTTTGCTGTCAACTATTGTTGCCACTGCTTTGGTTTCCCCGCGGTTCTTATCACGCTCTCTTTTTCCTTTTTTTTTTTTGCCTTCTTTCCCCCCCTTTTCACTCTATCTTTTCCTTTTTCTTTCCTTTCGAAGACGGAACTACAACAGCCACTTGCATTCTTTGGGATGAGGCAGAGGACCAAAGTGTGGAACGCGGTCGGACGCGGAGACTTTAGTAGTGTACAGCAAGGTACGGACACTATATCTGTACACAAGGCGCAATGGCCACTGGTAGCAGACGGAGGCAGCTTGCAGCAGTGTGTGAGAGAAAGAGTGTGTGTGCACTGATGCAGGTGGGGATTATGACAGAAATGTCTTTCTTCCCTTCTGTTTTTTTTTTTTTAAATTTATTTATCCTTCTTTTCTCCAAGGTGATGGTGCAGCGGACTGCGTAGGAATTACTCTCTGCAAGCAATTAACACGTGCTAGCTGCTGGCAGCACGCAAAAATGAACAAATAACATTGATGCAAAGAAAGGGATGCGGGGCATAGGAGTACGGATACTCTACGGTGGAGACATTTCAACAGGGCCGCGGTACAGATATGGGCAAAGGAACGGAAGGGCAGCTGGGGGGCAATGAACTCTTGAGGGTGCATGTTTCGCAGTGCTGCGCTGCCAGCCCGACTACCTACCTAGGTACCTAGTGTTGTACACCAACAAGGAGGCCGAGAAACCGTAAGGCACGCAGGGAGGTTTGTCCCTCGTGGCAGGGATGAAGGGATCCGAAAAAGACGAAGAAGACAAGACGACGGAATGGGCTTCCTCTCCTTGTCATCCGCAAGGTACCCGAGAGTCGGTCTACACTAGTCGCTGCCTCAAAAGGGCACTCAGAGTGGCCTGGTACTGTACCTATCCAGGTAGGTAAGTATATATGGTAGGAAGGTAAAGGTAGTAGATACTTAGGCAGGATGGCATTGGTTGTGGGTCCTTCGCTTCCGCACCGGCTAACTGCCTGTAAAAAACTCAAGTCGGTCGGTCACAGGTGGAAGGCATGGACCTTTTTTTCTTTTTCTTCCTGCTGATACCCACTCAAATGACGGCGCATCGGCAACAGGGCAGCAGCGTTGGCTGATGCGGATGGAAACTCTCTGCATCACATGGACGGTAATGGGGCAGCGTATCATAGCAGTTTATTGCCTCCCTCCCAATGCGCATCTTGTGCTTTTTTTTTTTGTGTGGTCTTGGTGGCTGGCTAACTGCTGCCAGGCTGGGGCGGAAGGGTGTGAGTACCTAAAGGTAGGTAGGTAAGTGAGGTCTCTCGACTCTAGGTAGGTGGGAAAGTACATGGTACTTCTCTCCTTGCGATCGGCTTCCCATTGGCTCAGAGCGCGCTCTTCCCCACCCCAGCCGGCTGGTGGAATTCTTTCCAGTTTCCTCTATGTTGGTTTAGCGCTCTCTCCTCCCTTCCGATCCAGTAACTGCAACAACAACAACGACCGCAACTGCAGATGCAGCCAGTTCGTGTCGAAATTTCATCGCGGTAGAAAATGTCGGCTCGGAGTTTTTGGGTTTTTTTAAGTTGGTTTTTAATTTTTAATTTTCCATCGGAGGTGTCACTCCTGATCGTACCATCATGCCACAACCCCTTCCCAATTCAGCCGCCGGGTAGCATCATCGGGTCGATCATCCCCCTCCCTGGACTCTGACGCAGTCCTGCATACTCGCCCTCCTGTTTTCTCCTAAACTTTAGCCCGGTTTCGGCGCCTTCCCGGAAATCGACATCTCGCCCCCAACCGAGCTTGCCTTCCCCTGCTCCCCCCAATCCATTGTCCGTTCCTCGGCTGCGATACCCGCCTGCCTCAGTCAGGCCGGCCAAGCCGGGGGCCGTTGTGGGCCGCCCAGCGCGGCCCCGTTGACTAAACCTTTTCACGACTTCTTCCGGGGCCATCGTCAAAAGTTCGCCATCAGGGATCTTGGCTCGGGCGATGTGATTACGAAATCCGGACAAGCCTTGTCCACTTGGTCTTTCGTCCAAAGGAACACATTGGCCTGGATCCCTATTAGGGACTTCTTTCTCTATCGTCTGACTGGTTATGCACCCCCACTGCTCCTCCGTCCTTACCTACCTAGGTACTGCTCTGGCGGCGCTAGACAGCACTGATCCCCCCAACAAGTCCCCCCCCCCGTTACTAACAAATACGACCAGAACGGCCACGCATCTGGAGGTGATCGCTAGTACTGTACCAACAAAACGACATTCAGGAGCTTCAGGAACACAAAGCTTCTGCCTTTGGAAAGAAACAATACACCCTCGATGTGAAATTTGGGGGCAAGCAGGTCGTTGTGCCCCCTGATACAGGAGCGGAGTACAGCTCCATCTTGGACCAGCGTGCTTTCAGTCGAGGCGTCACGCCGCAAACCAGTACTGGGACGCTAGTCCAGCTCCCCTCTGGCCAACTAATAACTTCCCCCGGAATTGCCCGCGTGCTTCATGAGTTCGTCGGCGAGGAGGCAATCACAGAAATTGACTGCCTCGTCATTGCATCCGACACGGCGAAGTTCATGTTGTCCGCTCATTTCCTGGGAGTCACCGACACATTGATTAGTACATGTATCACATCAAAAGCACCAGCCGCGAGTCTACCAGCCGCTTTCGGGCTCACCTAATAAGAAACGAGCGACAACGCGTCTTGGGCAGCTTTAACCGCATGCCGGCCTTGGCCCCTTCACGACGTTGGCTCTGACGAGACATTGGTATCCGGTACATTTACTAACTCGCTTGGCCTCCATGTTGAAAAGACTCCTGAGAACTTCGTCGAGGTTGAGTCCGCTGACGGCTTTACTGCCATCACGTCCGGAGGTGGGTCTTTAGGTTTCGTATATCTCCATTTCCGTCAAAGAAGGGCATAGGGCCTAGAATGGCCTAGACATGTTATTGTACTTCAGCGATGGTTCTGTTCAACACAATACTTCTTGAGGGTTGGTAGCCGCCGACACCAGCTCAGATCTAGATACACCTTACTTTCGTATATGTGCTGTTCAGGTGGCACAGAGTAAGGTGATGTACAACGAAGTCAGCTGCCTTCAGTTTCCATGTCACACTAACGAATCGTTTTACGTCGGTGGCGCCTTTATTGCCAACTTTGCTTCAGCAAGAATGCCCCCAATTCGGTAGGCGTGATCCAGCATCCGCAGGAACGATAATAGGGGCGGAGACCCGAAAGGCAAGCAAGGTCACGATTCAGCAATGTCTCCGGTCTGTCAATAGCGTACCACTTAAAAGACTATTGGAACATCACGCCATGCCTAGTTTCCAGCCCGTATCATAAAGGTTAAGGGTACAGGGTCCCAGCTGTTTGTCACATCGACATGGAGGTCATGGCTTTCACGCCGGAATCGTGCTTGCATCTGTCTTACTTCCCGCATAAGTGACAACACGCATGAAGAGAGGATGGGATGCTGTCCTATTTGACAAGCGTAGGGCTGTTACCCTTCGTCCATCCCAGGCCACGAACCGGCTTACACGGGAGACAAGAGCCAGTCGGTGATGGAAGCAAAGAGTAAAACACACCAGAAAGGCCAAGCACACGACGACCACCATAAACAACAGCCCTGAGCCATCACGGAAACGCAAAAATGGAAGAATCGTCTCACGTCAACGCATGTGGCGTCGAAGGCTTGTCCTGCACCGAGCACGTGAAGAACGTGGATCGCATACCTCGAACTCTACTCTTCTCTTCTCTCCTCCGCAGAAGTAGCGGCAAGCAACAGCAGGTCGAACGGCGCGGACCTTCCGGCCACCGACCGCTTCGCGCTCATCGAGTGCCGCCTGCACATCAACGCCGCGCCACATAGACGCCCCTCGCCTCCCATCGGAACGCCGCACTGGCGCTCGATATCGACGGGGCCTACGGAGGAGATGGTCAGCTGGTCGGGCGGGCGGGCGAACGGAAAGGCAGGACACCGGATGGCGCGAATCTGTTGAGGGAGGGAGAGGGTTTGGACGTACGTCGGCGAGGCTTGCGCCTACTCGAACTCTGTGCTCTCGGTGTGGGATCCGCGTTTTCACCGAGCGGGGGCGTGTTGTTGCCTAGATGCTCCTCGTCTTCTGAGCGGGCGTGGACCGCAATCGATAGTCGTGAAGCCATGGAGGGTGCAATCGAGATTTTGGAAGCAGCGCGAGACTGGAAACCCGATGTTGGCCTCTACGATGTCCAAGGTTTCTTTTTTTGAGTATCTACTTGGTTCGGTACCTTCTCGAGAGACGGCACGGGGGGTGTGGAGCCGAGGGATGTAAGTTTGGGATGATCTGGCTGGATGCGAAGGCCTCCGAGAGTGTTAGATGCGCGTTCCGACGAGTGGCGGATTATTGGCTTTCGAATTCCGGATGAACTAGGAAGAAAGCCCGTTCAGTTTCTCGAGGAGGCAAAGTTGACCAAAAATGGCACGTGAGCTTCTGCCTGGAGCGCGGAGCCGCGGTGGCTCCGCGGGGTACCGACCGGGTGGTTCCCACTCTAGCCCGTCTCGTCCGACTCGGCTCCGGAAGACGCCTGCGATACCCCCCGCGCTCATGACTTTGTTGTTCTGCGTCACAGCCGAAAGTATCGCCGTCCTCGGAGTGATGCCAGGGTATCACGTTGACCTCTTGATCTTTTCAAAAACTGCAGCACACTCCGGGAGGACGTCTTCCAAGACAACCTAGGCATACAAACTGTCTTCCCATCTTTTACCTGGTGCGCCGGATCTGTCACCGCTTCCATCGGATCCATAACGAACGCCGAGTGTCTGCATCCCATGCCTGAAAGATCTCTGCATACTTGTAGCTTGATGAGTTTTTCACCATGCAACACGGCGATATTGCACATGCTAGATGGCAAGAACGGACACATTCAACGAATTGTGAAAAATTTGTGTATTTTATCTATTTACTTTAATAAAAAACCACTTTCGCTAGGATGACATATAGATTCAACGTTGCGAGACCCGAACGGCCGACTGGTTAGATCTCTGGAGCCATGCAGAGCCATCGTAGAGAGCCGGAAGGTTGAGAACTCAATCACCCTGAAGATTCTTTGACGACGTCGAGCGCAATAAGGAAGCCGAAGAAGACGACGCTGAGCTTAGATCTAGTTGTCAGCCGGGGAACAAATTGCAACCGCGTATGCAAACCAGCAAAACATACCGCTAGGAAGCCCACTGCGATCGTCATGATCTCAAACCCTCCGGACAACGTCTTCCCAAGAAACATGGCATGTTGGATCCTCCAGACGCGGCAAGCACCCAGCAGCGTGATGCACATGGAAAAACAGTAGCACACGGTGGCGAGAGGCTTGCCGACCATCGTGTACCCGAACCCCGAATCCGGCGGTTGCAGGGCGAGGAGTTGAGCCACCACAGTCCCCAGGATGGCCGTCACGACTCCCGTGCGAAGGTAACCTAGAAAAGTCCGCTCAAGGGCTGTAGAGGGACGGAGCGGAGCGACCGACACCCGTTAGCTAAGGGCTCGGGATTCGACGGCTGGGGAGCAGTAGGCAAGCGAAAAAGCCCTTCGGGTCTTCGGGAGCGTCAGAGCTACGAGAGAGTCTTCCGATGGTATTTGATGTAACGATTCCTGAAAGAACCTCTGCTTTACATAGGAAACCAGGAAAGAATTAGAGCGGGTGCCTCGACAGAGGTGCGACTTGACTTTGGATGGAAAAGCAAGCGGTAGAGAGCAATCTGGAGACGATTGCTACGCTCCCACCGTCACCGAAAGAAGAGCACCTGCAGGGCTCCAGCTCTTGATGTGATGCCGGATGTAAACACGCAGATGGTCCTGTGTGCGGAACGGAGGTGACAGACGAACGCTCCGTCCCAAGAATCAGGGATTAGAGGAGGTTCGTTCTAAAAGAGACGCTCAACCGCGACGGATGCCAACCAGGAGTCGCCGGATACATATTCCGGATGCTTGTTGAGGGGCCCTGTCGTGCAGCCACTCCCCGAAGTAACACACGCACCCCCCTCTTCCGTGAACCCGGGATATGATGAGGGACATGCGGAGAGTGTGCGGAGATGTGTTCCAGGCGGCCCTGGCCGCCAAGGGAAGGGGGGATACCTTTCCATTTCACGTGAAACTTCACGAGTAAACAAAATGAGGGAAACGAATTTGATGCGCAAGTCACGTACGTACCCAGATGATCGCGGCAGGTCTCAAAGTCGACGACGACGCTGACATGTTCGGCCCAAAACCGTTGTATCGCCCACAGCTTGCCGGACACGATCGGGCCCTGGGCCGATAATGCCGCGGCCGAGGTCTGGGTTGTCCTGTCCTTGGCCGCTTCGGGAACGCTCTGGTTTTGACGCGGCTGCTGCTGGCTGGTTGGGTCGACCTCTCCCTTTTCATGACGCTGCATCGCCCCGTGCGACGTCGTCGCTCGAATGGCGTCTTCTGGTGGCTGAGGCTCCTGCAACGACATATCGTGTGTGCGTGGGCTCGTCGTGGTGTAAGAGAGAGTGCGGCGATGCCTCGGGTGGATGAAGTGTGTCCGCGGCTGGCGTAGATCAAACCGGGCCGCCTCGGTGCTGGAAGACCAAGGGCGGACAACCGGCAGGTCGAATACTGAACGAGTGTAGGAAATTCCGGGAATGGCGCAAGTGTCTCTGGGTTGGATGTGTTTGGTCCTCTCTCTTGGGCATGCGGCGGATGTGGTGTGGTGGTGTCAAGGGCCCGAAGCGCGGTAGCATGGGTCTACGAAACTTGCGTCCTGCAGATGATCGGACAATTATCGCCGATTAGAGTGTGCTCTTGACATCTCTAAACGATTGAACAGCCGAGTTGACAAGGTTACGCGACGGTCGACGATGTGAGGTGTGACTACAATACAGATTAAGGAAAGGCTCGGATTTGGCGCCGGATAGACGGCAGTCGGGAGCGGCACGCGGAGTTGGCCGGCGAGTGGCCGAGAGGAGTCAGAGAGAATAGTTGCCGTTGAAGCGTGACAGGGACCAGATAGATATCGGTGGCATCCGAGCTGAAGAGGGCGCGTGTTGGTCAACGTTGAGAACAGGGGTATCCCGGAGGGAACGGGAGCAGACTGCCGGAGGGGTTGACTCGGACGTAATGTCAGCTGTGGTCAACTCCCGGTAGCCGCATCGAGGACAGGGCTTTCTTTGTCCGGAACTAGAAGGCGGAATGGCGCGCATGGAGGGCTTTGGCGTCGAGAAGCGGTTAGGGCCGAATGTTGCTGATATGGAAAGGGGTTGGATGTTGGTCGATATCCCCGCACTTACACGTTGTTCCTGGGGCACAGGACCGGCTCCAACTGTCAAGTCTCTTGTCGAACGGAAGAAGTTTTCTTGTAAGCATGGCTAACCGGAATGATTGAAAGCTTAGCAGTAAGAGGACCAACAGAGGCCAGGCTTGGATGAGATGCGAGATTGCTTGTCGTGGAGGTAAAAGACAGTATCTCCTATAGATGCATCGAGACGACCATCATCAGCCTTGACGACATGTCTTCTTCCTGTTGCTCCTTCAAGCAGGCTCAACAGCCGTCAGTGTCCACCAAGCGACAAAAGAATTTCCAGCAATACGCAAGACCTACATACTGAATGCAACACAACATTCGGCTCCGACGCCCCTTGCACGGAACTGGCAAGCGAAGCTCCGGTGGAAATGGAACATTGACTTACACAGGCCGTCGTTCCGTCCGGTGTCGCATTCACCTACAGCACATGAGACGAACGACAGGTGTTGTTGATGATGTTGATGAACTTTAAGATGGGCCATTGAACCAGTATTTTGTGCGCATTCCCGCCTTGTCCTGAACGCGTTGTACCCGGCCCCCCCTCGGCCGAAGTCGATCGACGGCTTTCAGCGCGCATACCCCAAGCGCTGAGATGACGATAGGCCACACGGCAACGCCGCCGGCCGCGGATGCAACTCGGCCATGCACAGCACACAGAAATTGCCCGAAAAAGCCCGTCACCGAATGCGTTCGTTCCTGAGATGGCTCCTTGACCAATATCGGGCCGGCAAATGGCGTCCATGGTGAGGGCATCGTGGCGTCCGCCTGTTTCTTCTAGGATGATCTTTCAGTTCCTAAGGCACTACATTGACTATTGGCGCAGGCCTCTCGTCGACACAATTGATTAAGTCACAACTACGGCTCCTGCGCAAGGTTGCCTTTCGTCCAGTCAAGATATACACATACCTCTCTCTGTTTAGTCACCCGGTTCACGGTAAGACTACGGAATACTACTGGTCGTGTTATCTACACGTGTAGGTCCTCTGCTGATCGCCCATGGCGCGAAACGTGGCACTGCGACCTTAACGCTTGTCGTGAAAAGGTGTGGCCAACTGACTGGCGATGGCGTCTACGCTGGCATCGACACCACATCGATCGATACACTGCATGTAGATATCAGCAGCAGCATAATTGGTGGAAGGGGAGGCTTGGGAACTCTGTGCTATGCATCCGTATCCGTATGCCATCACCAGCCCAGCCCTCACCAACGAACAGGCAAGACATGATGGGTTCAGGATAGTGTAGCGTGTATCGATGCCTACCTACGTAGGCGCAGGTATGCACGCAACCACAGTGGGGTAGGTACCTAACTAGACAGCGTAGGTAAGTATGTAAACAGGGAAGACCAGGGCCCAGAAGCCGTCGCTCTGGGACCCGGAAGCCGGACCCCACCTCCTCCTTCTCCTCCTCCTCAAGCGATGCCCCTGGCATCATCTTCCTGGCCAGCCAATCCGACCATGTCGTTGCGGACAAGTCGGGCCGCCGTGCCGCAATTCTGGCTCTAGAGGGGGGAATCCGCATCCTCCCTAGTGTAATCACCGGGGTTTAACCTGAATCCATGACACCCGCCGTGGATTTGGGAATCTTCCCGTCAGTCAGGCAACAGCAGGTCACGGTCGGTCATGTATTAGCTTGCCGCCCGTCTTATCCTACTGGGTGCTGTTTTACATCGCCAACAGCGAGGCGAGCGTCCCTTTTCACGAGGCGGCGCGGCTGCAGTCCTTTATATCTCTCGCCAGTCAACAACCCGGGATGCCGATTACTGTCAAGATCGGGAAGACGAAGCCTGCCTTGCGTTTCGCAACCATTGGTCTGGAAGACCACTCCCGGGATCCGGTGTGCGTACGGCGAAGCCGAGCTTCCCAAGGACTCGGCACTTGGAGCACAATCCAGCGAAGCAGGGCCGTCGGAGTGCGGTTCCTAACGAACGCATCACCAGCGCGAACCGGGTCTTCTGCCTGCTGATCAATGCACCGACCGACCGTCGCCCCTCCGTCACTAACTAAGCATCACTGAGTCAAGATCTGGTGGGAAAGGTCGTCAAACGAGAGACAGCTGGTCGCCCTTTTGGCTTCTTGGACGAGTGCAACCAAGGCCAGCCTGCCCGACGTCCCTGGACTCCCTTCCTTGACCACGCGGCGAAAGCTTCCGACAGGGCACATGCAGCTAGGCAAAGGGGAAGCTTTGGCCAACATGTACCGAACATCCGTACGTATGGACCTGAAACGGCACTGTCTGGAAGCCCAAGGAACGCCGTCACCCTCTCTTCTCGAAAGACAGCGTCAGGCTTCACTCGGCTCAACCCCCCCGGCGCTGCTGCATACCGTACATCGTACATGGCAGTCGGTTAGCCAAGAAGAGGCACAGAAACTGCATCTCCCTCTCTACCCACGTCAACGCAAAGGCAACCTGATAATAATCTCACGCCCCCCTGAACGGAAACCAGAAAAGGCGCAAACCCCAACTCTCCCCCCACTCACGCCGGGTTGAACGCAGTTGGCTTGTCCGCTAAGCCCTTGCATTGTCCCCAATGACCCCAACTGATTCCCTATCAACCATGCTTGGCTTCCACCGCTCGAACGGTCCGCTCCTACCGACGGTGGCTATGTCGCCTAAGAACGAGAGCGTCTCCCGTCCCCAACAGAGAGAGAGAGCATGGACGGATATCGTCCATGACATTGACGTTAGGGCATGGCAGGGAAAGGGAAAGAAAGTCGAGTGACTCGACTCGGCTCGACTCGATGCACCCCCCACTTCACTGGCTGGCTGCTCCGACTTGACGCCAATGCCCATGTCTGCGGTGCATTGGTCACGGTGATGGGACACCTCCCCACCCCTGGCTGCTGATATTGCCATGCAGCATCTCGACCGTTCGTTCCGTTTCCCATCTTTGCTAGACGGAGAATTGCCTCCAAACAGCCGACCCCTCCTTCCTCAATGAAGCCTCCGTTTGGTAGCCATCCCGGGTGAGAAGTCATCTTCTGCTGAGGCATACCGTACTAGTCCTCATAGAGTCCGTCGTCCATTCTCTATGGGATCTCTGTTCAGTGCCAAGTCAATCACTGTATGGCTCCTTGCCTACCTGCCTACCCACCCCCTCCAGACCCCAGTGTATCACTTTCTCTTTTTCTTCTTCCTGTTCCTTTGTTTAGGATTGTCCCATATTACCTTCACATGCAGTGATCGACTTCATTTACTGCGGGTAAATATCGGGCACATGTGAGCACTTCCATGCACAACAGCCTGAGCCACTCATCGTTTCTCATATAAGTCTTACACGCTTCCACGCCGTCCTCGAGGTCTTGTCTATGCCCTATTCCGTCAGCCCAAGATCAGACAACCCTCCCAGCTTGGCGACGTCGTGAGGGACCGACTTCCGAGGGCATCCCATGCGAGCCTCTCAGCCTCTCTTTTCTTTTTGCTGCCGTTCGATTCCCTTGACAGCACTTTCGCTATCAACGCTTGCCATCACTCAGCTCGTGCAGCCCGTCGTCGCCAACTGCCTTCTTGCCAGCCTCATCAGACATTGTCAGAGACCCCTTCACGTCCACAAAACCGTTGTAGCCAGTAACCAGAGAGATAAGAACCTCGACACTTATTCAACGATGGATCTGCCTCTTACCAACCGCGAAGACCGCGAGGTTGAACCGCCGGCTTCTCCCCCAGACACCGAGATGACCAACTCGACGCCCAATACCGTGTTTTCACCGCCTTATAGCCCCCAGCAGAAAGCCCGGCAGCTCATGAAAGACACCAGAGTTGCGGCGAGGAAGAAGCTGGATCAGCTGTCGCTGGAGGAGAAGGTGTGATCAACTCGGATGTAACAGCGACGTCAGGCTCCGATGCTAACTAGGATATAGGTCTCCCTACTCACTGCTGCAGACTTCTGGAGGACCAAGTCCATCCCTTCCAAGTCCATCCCTGCTGTCAAGACATCAGATGGCCCCAACGGTGCGCGCGGGGGCATCTTCGTTGGCGGTACCAAGGTTTGTCACATAACCGCTACCTTGATGATTGGTATGCTAACTCGGGTAGGCCGCTCTTTTCCCCTGTGGTGTCTCTCTCGCCGCGACGTGGAACAAGGAGCTGTTGTACGAAGTTGGCCAGCATCTGGCCGATGAGGCCAAGGCAAGATCTGCCAACATCCTCCTTGCGCCGACTGTCTGTATGCACCGTCATCCACTGGGAGGGCGCAATTTCGAGTCTTTCTCCGAAGATCCCCTTCTGACGGGAAAGCTGGCCGCTCAGTACATTCGCGGGTTGCAGGAAAAGGGTGTTGCGGCAACCATTAAGCGTTCGTATTCTGATTCTTCCAAAGACTCCAGCAAATTGTCGAGTTGATCTAACAGTGTATAGACTTTGTTGGCAACGAGCAAGAGACACACAGACTGACAATAGACTCGCTCATCCAAGAGCGCCCGCTGCGCGAGATCTACTTGCGGCCGTTTGAGATCGCCGTCCGCGAAGCAAACCCCTGGGCTCTGATGTCGTCCTACAACCTCGTCAATGGTGTACACGCAGACATGCACAATTTGACGTTAAGGGACATTCTTCGAGGTGAATGGGGATATGACGGGTGAGCCGAGTCTTAGACAGGCAGGTGTCGAACGTTGTGGACTAACCTTTTGCGCAGAACCGTTGTTTCTGACTGGGGTGGCACCAACTCCACAGCCGAATCTATCATTGCCGGATGCGACGTTGAGTTCCCTTACTCTCCGAAATGGCGTTTCGACAAGGTGGTCAAGGCCTTGGAAGAGGGCGAGATCCGCCAAGAGGAGATCGACCGCGCAGCCGAGAACGTCCTCACGCTGGTCGAGCGCTTGAAGGGCGATGACATGTCGGCGGAGCAGCCGGAGAGGGAGGACAACCGCGCATCAACCAGAGAACTGATCCGCACAGCCGGGGCTGAGGGCTTGACGCTCCTCAAGAACGAGGGCGCCGTCCTCCCCCTGAACCCGAAGACGACCAAGGTCGCAGTCATCGGTCCCAACGCCAACCGCGCCATCGCCGGCGGTGGCGGCAGCGCCAGTCTGAACCCTTACTACCGGACGATCCCTCTCGAGAGCATCCGCGCCGTGGCCGAGCAGGAGGTGACGTTTGCACAAGGATGCCACATCTACAAGTGGCTCCCGGTCGCCTCTCCTTACTGCACGGAGAAGTCGGGCAAGCCGGGTGTCAACATCGACTGGTATTCCGGGGACAAGTTCGAGGGCGAGGTGGTCGTCGTGCAGAGACGGACGAACACGGACCTGTTCCTCTGGGACTCTGCTCCCCTCAGCGAGATCGGGCCGGAGTGGTCGGCGATCGCCACGACGTACCTCACGCCTAAGACTACCGGCAAGCACACCGTCAGCTTTATGAGCGTCGGTCCCGGCAAGCTGTACGTCGAAGGCAAGCTGGCGCTGAACCTCTGGGACTGGACCGAGGAGGGCGAGGCCATGTTTGACGGCTCCGTCGACTACCTGGTCGAAGTCGACATGGAAGCTGGCAAGCCGGTGGAGCTCAAGGTCGAGATGACTAACGAGCTGAGGCCGCTGGCCAAACAGAAGCAGTTCGGCATCACGCACAAGTACGGAGGCTGCAGGATTGGGTTCAAGGAGGAGGACCAGGTGGACTTTCTCCAGGAGGCCGTCGAGGCCGCCAAGGCGGCCGACGTGGCCGTCGTTATCGTCGGTCTCGACGCTGAGTGGGAGTCCGAGGGGTACGACAGACAGACGATGGACCTACCGTCCGACGGAAGCCAGGATCGCCTCATTGAGGCGGTCGTGAAGGCCAACCCCCGCACCGTCGTCGTCAATCAATCAGGCACCCCGGTCACAATGCCGTGGGTTGACCAGGTGCCGGCCATCATCCAGGGGTGGTACCAAGGACAGGAGGCCGGAAACGCGCTCGCCGATGTCTTGTTCGGGTTCAAAAACCCCAGCGGGAAGCTCCCGGTGTGTTACGAATCCCACCCCCCCTTTCTAGCTATGCTTCTTGAGATAGTTTGTTGCTGACGGCCCTACTAGTCGACCTTTCCCAAGCGTATCCAGGATACGCCAGCCTATAACAACTGGCCCGGGGAGAACCTTAAGGTCAACTACGGCGAGGGCCTGTACATCGGCTACCGGCACTACGAGAGGGCCAAGATCGAGCCGCTGTTCCCCTTCGGGCACGGCCTCTCCTACACGACGTTCGAGTATGGACGGCCTTCTATCAGCACGAAGACGCTCACGTCGCGGGGCACTGTTGAGGTCGTCTTCGCCGTCAGCAACGTCGGGGCCGTGGCCGGCGCCGAGGTCGTGCAGATCTACGTGCGGGACGACAAGTCAAGGCTGCCGCGCCCCGAGAAGGAGCTCGTCGCGTTCGAGAAGGTGTTCCTCGAGGCCGGCGAGACGAAGCACCTCCACATCTACCTCGACAAGTACGCCGTAGGATACTACGACACGTCGGTGCCGGGGTGGGTGGCGGAGGAGGGCACATTCAGGGTCCTCATCGGCGCATCATCCGCCGACATCAAGTGAGTTCCCCTTGTGCCAATTCTGGAATTTGGGGTCACATCTGACTAATTTGTTGTAGACACTCGGTCCAGTTTGAAGTAAAGGAGTCATTCAACTGGGTCTTCTAGTTCGCCTTCTTAGGTTGCATGTTATACCACGTCACATTTCCTCTCTTTTGTTCATTGGGTCGGGCGTGTGTCTGATGCCGACGCACTTACCAGTCGGGTATATAGAAAGAAGCATGGTTTGCGGCGATGACAACATGCCCGCGTACAAATCATTCTATTGCTCCGGCTGCTGCCTTAATCCTCCTTTGCTGGCATCTCCCCCCTAACCCCCACCCACCTCCATTCGGTTGACATCACGAGCCAGCAGGCTGTGGCGCCGCAAGCCTCGAAACGGGGACTAGGGTGACATGGGGGTTTTTTTTTTTGTGCTCATCTGTTCTACAGGACATCCGTCGGTGTAGTGAAGAGAAGGCGGTAGGGGCAGAGTCGTCCGCATGTTGATATGTACTTCATCACGTCTTTGGTCAAGCCGCCACATCAGAACTGCCCGTGAGCATGTGGATGGGTGGTCGCGTGCCAATATGGGTAGTACTATTTCTGTCTTGACATTCTTGGACACCGTTTCCGTCACGAGAAATCGGCCGGTCAAGCTACCACTCTGCGTCTGCGTCTAGTGGGAGTATCTCTGACTGTATACGGGGACTCCCTTTTCCATTCACCGTTGGAGTACCCGTGTTAGACGGTGGGGTCGAAATCTCGGGAGGCATGCTCCATGTTCCCAGAGGGGGTTGAAGGGCGGGAGCTCCGAGCCCGAGCTTATCTTGCATCGTGAGGGGTGGAAGAGAGCTCGATGGCACCCCTCTTCATCACTACGAGGCAGCCGTAATGTCCTTCCCTCCCCTGCTGCCTCGGTCCAAGGGGCTGCACGTTTCCACCAATGTACCGAGCTGGTCATGGATCGTGAGGAAGGGCGTGGCCATAGACGTGAAGGTGCAGATGTCTCTTTTGGGAGAAGGGTGGGTTGAAGGAGAGGTGAGAATGCTGTCAGGGCGTGCATAGTCAGATGAGCGACGGCGCGTGAAGGCAGGGCTGGGAAGCGACGCAGCTCGGCCTTCGTGGGAGGGGTTCACCCTATAATGGGGAGAGAGACGGCAGAAAGGAGGTGAAGGGGATTTTTGGCTCACGGTTGGCGGACTGGCGGTGTATGCCAGACGGCCGCGTGTGGGTGTGGTGCGTTGTAAGTCGTCGTGGCCATGGTTGTGACAAAGGGGGTGTGTTGTATCCAGGAACCTTTGGCGCAGAGCAGAGGCAGAGACGACCACGCATCCGTCCATCCATTCATCACAGGGGGGATACATCAAGCTTCCGCGTCGTAGATTTGACCGTCTCGGTAGCCGGGTGAATTGCCGTCGTATTCTAGAAGGTCACGAGTGTAGGCTCGATGCAAGAGCGCCATGGTACCTGCTCGGAGGGATGGAAGGTACCGCGAGAGGCGAATGAAGTCTCGGGGTTGATCAAGGCCAGCCAGAGCTGGGTTGGCTTGTGAACGGGGACTTTTGTGGTTTGCTTATTTTGTGATCTTTTGTCCCGACTGGGTGGCGGGCAGTGTTTGGATCAAGCGTTTAGGCAGAGGAGAGGTTGGAGCAGACGGGACGCGGTGGTGATGACTTCGTTCATATGCGTTACTACGTTGTGTAAGCGATGCGTTAACGGCCTCATGAAGGCGATCACGTTCTCGCAGCTCAAGGCTCCGAAAGTCTAGCTTCGCCGGAATACCGTCACTGATCCTTGACCTCCCTACCGACCTCGTCCACGGGAATACACAAGATGAACATCATACAGCCCGCCTCGCTCCGGAAGGGTCCGTGCTTCATGCCGGGCTTCCGGTACGCGTAGGCGCCGCGTTCCCACCGGCGGCCGAGGCGCACGTCAGCGAGGTCGCCGTCGGCGAGGTAGATCTCTTCGACGTAGTCATGGACGAAGGCGGAGAGCTGGCGGTTAGCGGCGCCAGGTTGCCAGCGCTGGAGGAGGGTGCGGCGGCCGGTGGCGGGGTCGGCGTTGAGGAGCATCTCATCGATGCCGGGCTCGAGGGGCGTCCAGGCGCGGGTCGCCGATGTTGCGGGGTGGAACTCGAACTGTTCCATTTTTGGCCGTGTGGTTGTTTCTGGATTGCAATGATGATATCGTGTTGTGTTGTGTTGTGTCCGTTTTGGACATAACTCTTTGGTGATTTGGCCTTGGTTCGACGGATTGTCTTGTCTATGAGGTCTCTGCGCTATGCGGTATCCTTATTTGAACCCTTGAGCAGCCAGAAATGCCTGTCAGAACCCTGGCAGATCGGAATACATGGTGCTGCCCCTCGATATTACTTGCTAGATTTCTGATTTCTAAGCCGCCTGCGTCGTCAGCCGCTGGGCACGGCGTGGCCATCGCGCCATTGCCAATTGAGGCGATCTCGTCCTATGCCAGGAGCCCTTCCCCATTGAGCATCAATCAGTCAGCAACAAAAGGGAGTTGACCCATCTTGGTGTCAAATTTCCAGCACAACTAGATACCAAAACCAGTGTTGGTGTCGATGTCAATTCTCAAAGTTGATGTCCCAAAGGAGAAAGAGTAAAAAATCAATTGGTACCTACTAACTCTGGTGCGTTTGGTGAAGCTTCTTCCCCTCCCTGCTGCTTCCTCTGCCTCCTGCCTGCCGGCCGAGCTGTCATTGTCAAAAGTGGAGAAACCCGTTTTCGGCGACATTTCTAGTACTTCGGTCTCTCTTTAGCGACCCCCCTTTGTCCCCCAGCGGGGATTGCGCTGTTAGACAAGGATAATTGGGCACGGGTGACGGAAACCCCAATGATGTCGACTGACAGGGCCGCCCCGTGCGCATCGTGGTTTCGTGAATTGCAATTGCGCCTCGATGCAACCTCTCCTCTCTCTATTTCTCTCTTTTCTCGCCACGCGTCTTCTTTGTTTTCCTCTTTTCTGCTTGTTTCCCAGTTCCCCCAGCTCCGACCGAGACTTGGGCAGTTCCTCAGTTCTCCGACGAAGGCGCCCAAAAGCCGAAATATACCACCCGGCAATAGACACGTTTTCCCCCCTTTACGTTTGTATCGAATTGGCGAATTGCCCCTTGCCAAAACCCCGACGTCGTTTCCTTTCCTTGCATTCCACACGTTTCTTCCCCCGGTTGTAGGACTTATAGTGAACATCTCCACCACCTTGAATTATTCAACCAGCATACCCCTCCTCTTTCGACCAAAGCTACCGACGACAATCGCGCGAGCTCCCGTAGAGCCACCCGCACCCACATACCAGACACTGGGACACGCCAGCCCGCCCACCTCACTCACACCTCTAGTCGGGATCTGCGGCGCCAGTCCATTCCGGGACCGTCCAGGGGGGGAGCAGCAGGAGAGCCGAGGGGGAAAAAGGGGAGCGCGGCGCTGCAGGGGAATGGCAGGCGAGCGCACAGCATGGCTCCGCCTCACAGCACCGGCAATGGCTACACATACAAGGGGTCCAAGTCTGCCGCTGCCTCTCTGCCTTTTCAACACTACAATGACGCCAGCTTCCGCGCCCGCCTCCGACCCGTGATTGTTGTCGTAGTGCGATTGCTGAGATCAATCTGGATCTTTTGGCACACCCGCGGAAAACGACTGGCCGCCAACATCATGCGGCAAGTCGGCTGGCAGCTGAGGCAGAACTTGACCGCGCGCCGCCTCCTGAGCTTCACGCACCTGCTGGTGTGTCTGTGGTTCCTCGTGCTGCTCTGGGGCGAGCATTGGGTCTTTGAGAGTCGAGTTGCCGACTGCAAATGGAGCAATTGGGAGAACTGGGTACGTCGAGTCCGTGTCACATGCCTGCTACAGTACAAGACGCTGATGCTTCCTAGCCTGCCGGGTCGAGCCCGCACCACCTCGTCCTCGTCGCCGACCCCCAGATCATCGACCCGAAATCCTACCCCGGCCGCCCGTGGCCCTTGTCTGACCTGACAGTCTTGATAACCGACAACTACATGCGAAGGGGGTACCAGCAGCTCCAGTCGCAGCTGCAGCCCGACTCGCTGTTCCTTCTTGGCGACCTCTTTGACGGCGGACGAGAGTGGAAGACGGCGCACAGCGACTTCAAGGACCCCGACTGGGCCGTCAGCAGGCGACCCAACAACGAAAAGGATCATGTCAAGAACTGGAACAAAAACTACGGCCAGGAGTTCTGGCTCAAGGAGTACGAGCGCTTTGGCGACATTTTCTTCAAGGACTGGAATCTCGGCGGCACCAAGGCGGGCGACTGGCAGAGGGGGCGCAAGCTGGTCGCCAGCCTGCCCGGAAACCACGACCTGGGCTTCGGAGACCAGGTCAAGGGGTCCGTTCGCGAGCGCTTCAACACCTTTTTCGGCGACGTCAACCGCGTTGATGTCATCGGCAACCACTCCATCGTCTCCGTCGACACTGTTTCCCTGAGCGCGAGCGCCTCGCGGCAGGCTGGCGTAGACCTCAAAGCGATCCACGCGCCCGCCGACATCTTCTTGAAGGATGTGCAGTTCACCAAGCGCAAGGCCGTCGAGAAAGAGCTGCGGTTCTGGAGGGGCGATCTGGAAGGCGTCGCCTATGGGCACGAGGTCGAGGACTTGGACACGGCTGACGCAGCAGTGCCGACGATCGTACCGGGGGAAGACGGACCCGAATTCCCCACCATTCTCCTTACCCACGTGCCTTTGTACCGGGATCCCGGGACGCCTTGCGGACCGCAACGAGAGCACTGGCCGCCGACCAAGCCGCCCAAGGGGCAAAAGGGCCCCATTGTCCCGGATCATCGCAACGCCATTTCGGTCTCGGCTGGCTATCAGTATCAGAACGTTTTGAATGAGGATGATTCGGTCCGGCTCGTCAAGAGTGTCGGCAATGTCGTCCACGTCTTCTCGGGCGACGACCACGATTACTGCGAGATTGTCCATTCTCCCGAGAAGGAAAACGTTCGCGAGATCACCGTCAAGAGCATCAGCATGGCCATGGGCGTGCCCACCCCCGGATTCCTCATGGTCAGTCTGTACAACCCGGTGGACGGTAACGGCAAACCACTGCCCGGGGCCCCGGAGAAGACGTTGCAGACCCATCTCTGCCTGCTGCCGAATCAGCTCGCTACCTACGCCAAGTATGCCGGGCTCGCCTTCGTCACCATCGTTGCCATCAGCATCAGGTCGTTCCTCGTGCCTGCTCTCAACCTGACGCCATTCGCGTTACAGCCAGAGCAGCCGCAAGGCGCCATCCTACCCACAATCAAGGACAAGGCCGAGGATAACGGCACTTACAACATGCATTCGACATCAGCGACGTCTGGGTCTCGGTTCCTCACATCGTCATCGTCACGGACTAGGAGCGGGTCCATCCGGTCAAACGGCTCTGCCCCCATTCCACCGCCTAAGAGCAAGCCTAAAAAGCAAGGATGGAGCCACCGCGCGCCTCGAATCGACATCTTCCAAGACGACTTCTACGGCACGACCAAACCACGGTTGACGTGGACGGCAGCGTCCCAACGGTCGAGGACGACCCTCGGACGGGTTGTTCGAGAGATTGGCGCCTCAACGTGGAGGGTGATCTGGATGGTCGTCTTGTTTTGGGCGTATCTTGCATACAAGGGATAGAGGAGCCACTATCTACGAACGTGTATAACATCATTGGCATATATTCTTTGGCAGCATTCAGCGGGTTGGTTGCATCGACGGACTGGCAGTTTGAGAGTGAAGGTCGCCGGTGTGTTGCTTGGGTAGGTATGTAAAAGGTCTGTCGGCACCGTACACTTTTGTATTCTATTCTAGCCTCTGGCGACGGGCCAAGGGGCAATAATGGGCTTTTCTGTGTTTATGTTCTTGTCCTTCGTTGGGTTACAAGAGCTCTGTTCTTTTGGTATCGCTATTTCGGTTGATGATCCGCATGAAAGGTTGGCCCAGGTGGGTGGGGAGGTCTCCCTAAAGACAAATGGTGATGCTCTTGCCTTGGTGAATGGTTGGGAAGGAGACAGAGAATGGCCGCTCCTTCCCAAAGCCGTTTTCCTTCCTTCCTTCCTCCCTCCCCTCCCATGGGAAAGCGAGCTTTGGGCTCATCTCCCATTCTTGCACCATTTACATCTTCGCTCCTTCTCTTCTTCTCTCTACCCAGGTATCCACCTATCTAACTGGATGCCGTTCAAAATCACCTCTTGAACTGGTCCGTCCATCTATCACATCCCTCCAGTCCTCCCTCATCCAGTCCGCTGGTTGACATCGCCAATCAACAGACGCAACTGACCCACCAATCGAACACCAACCGTCGACATCACATCATAAACGTCCAACTACAGTCGCCGTCTCCCGTTCAGATCTCTGATGCGCGCACTCCTAGGCCCGCTTCCAGCTCCAATCTCGGTCATTTCCACCCATCTGCAGAGCAATGGCAGAAGGCCGCAGCCTGCCTGTCCCCGCCCAAGGCGACATATACGCCCACGAAGGCAAGCTCTCGATCACCAATGCCGCTGCCAACGTTTTTGTCGTCTACGGACGCCAGCCTCAAGACGCCAGCCATCCATCTTCGAGCCTCTCCATCGACTTCGTCATGGGCAATATTTACCTCATCGACTCTGTGTACTTCCCCCCGTTTCAGTGCAGTAGCACGCGCCACTTTGGTAGCCTCATCAAAGGTTTCGGTCTTGACTTTGATGGCTACCATCGGGGCGATACCAAAATCAAGACGGTCTACGATGATGTCGTCTGCGTTGTAGGCAACCAACCTGGGGCATCTTGCTCGATTGGAACAGTTGCCGGCAACCTCGTCACCGTTTCAGATTTGTCCCGCTTGCTCACCCGTCCGAAGCCTTCCAACGTGGCCGTCTCGTACGTCCACGGCATGACTCTTCATGAGTCTCACTTTGCGTACGGCGGTGGCCTCCACCGAGCGCTGACCACGTGGGCTTCGATGGCGTTTCCCCCAGCCTCACAAGGCCCTTCACAAACCTCACCCACTAAAGCTGTCACATTAGTCAAAGAAGGACAGGCCCCAAAGAGCAACGGAAACTCGACTATTTGGGAGGAAAAGAAACGTGGGAGATTGGGCCAACAAAACACGCTCAACGGTACTGTCAATCTCAAAAAAGCCATTAACGATCGGGAGGAGGCTTGGCAGAAAATCATGGATGCAAAGAAGCAGACCGCTGCTGCCGTACGAGAGGCCGACCTACGAAACCTAGGTCTTCTTTCGCTAGTTCAAGATCTTGGTCCCGCCACGACTTTCGACGACGCCCAGTCTCTCGTCAACCCACCTCGCATCTGCGGTAATTGTCACAGAGTAGCGCACCAAGTTCGAGATTGCATCGGTCCCGTTGATGCCCATGGGTTCATTGCCGCCTGTCCGCTCTGCAATCAAAACGACCACATCTACGATCAATGTGTCTCACGAACGCAGCGCACCAAGTCAGAGAAAAAAGCATTGGACTTCGAATGCTTGGTCATGTGGCGACAGAACAAGGCCCCCATCAGGTCCAATATTTGTTGGGTTATTGTTTGGGTTAAGTATAATTGTCCTCGAATGAGCCTTCCTCACACCAAAGAATTCGCTCTCACACTGTCGAGACGTCAGGCGAACACCGCCTCCTATCCAGATTGGCAAACGTACTGTTATCCTATCACGTCGGCTGATGCAAGCGCGGAATCCAACAAATTGCTTCACGACCCAGGCACTATCTACGAAGGTGGAAGAAGTTGCAGTCTTTGCCCCGGATCCCAGACCATTTGCCGAAATCCTGGTGGCAGCGTCGCCAAAAGGAAGATGGAGCGGTTGGGTATCAAAACCCGCCCAGCGACCCAGAGCAAACCATCCAAAAAGCAGAAGCGGAAACTGGCTCGAAGCAAAATGAGTGGCAACAGTTTCGCCACCGGCGCCAACTGCACCATTCTTCAACGTCCTCTCCCGGCAGCACCACCTGTGCGCGGCGGTATCCCTTCTGTCAAGATCAAGCAAGAGGATCAAGACTGAAGTTTGTACAAGTCTGTCTTCTTTCTCCGTCGGTATAGTGACTACTTTTGTGTCAACGCGCATGTATCATTTCGGAATCCAGATATAGGCTTGTTTCACAGCATCTTTTCTGGAGAGCAAGGATTGTGAACAAATATCATTTCACGACGGCGGTCTTAATGCATCGTTTAGTCACGACGTGGGGCGACTTCGAGGCGTGAGATCAAGTAGATTGTAGCTGTGATTAATGTACAGCATGTCCACAGACCGATCTTATGTCCCAACTCAGAAGAAGGTCAGGGAAACGGATGCAACTCGCGGTAGCAACTTCTTAGCTACTGAACAGCCTAGAAACCGAGAATCTGAAACAGATCGTGTTCGTTTTCGCTCGGTGTTGAAGCCGACTTGCTCGTCGCATTGCGGAGAGAGGACTCTTGCCGATAGCAATGGGATCCCGGATCGTCAAGATGATAGATAGCTCGGCTTTTCCTAGCCCGCCCTTTGAAACGCATGGGTGGGAAGACTTCAATTTTCTAGGTCTCAATGCTATTGTTCAAAAGGCTGAATTGGCAGGTTCAAAGTTGATAGGCAACCCCCTTCTCGCCGAGTCAGTCACGGAAGCTTCGTCAGGTTCCGGGCCGGTGCTTTTTAGCTTTGATGCCGGCACTTGAATATTTGGCTTCGTCCCCTCATCGCTCAACAGAGACGCATCTGCAGTTATTGAGTTTTCAAACGCCAGACAAACGAAAAAGCCTCTTCTCCTTTTTCGAATTCAGTTTTATGTCGTCGCGAGGTTTACTTAAGACAACGAGTCCAGAGCGGTTTGTCTTCTCAGCGATGCAGACCGAGAGTGTTGGGCATGTTGTCTTCCGAGGAATCCCACCACGAAGAGTTGCATCGTTTTGTTTGCGAAACCTAGCTTGGCTGAGCAAGTTGAGCACTCGGTAGTTCGGCACTTACCTGTACATGACTCAAGGTGCCATTTTCGACAAAATGATGATGATGGACACGCTGCGCCAGTTCTTCTGCCTCGGCTTTGGTCTTGTAAGTCCCAGATAAAGGCAAACGGAAAACCCAAATGTCGATTTACAAGAGACGACGGCTGACAGTGCGCCCTTCGCGACTCTCGTAGACGGCCATCTATATCGCCTCCTGCGTCTTCTACAATCTCTTCCTCCACCCCCTCCGCCGCTTCCCCGGTCCACTCCTTATGCGCGCCACCCGCGTGACGTACTGCTACTATGTATGGCGCGGGACCATGGCATTTGACGTCCGCGACCTGCACAGGCGGTACGGCGATGTGGTACGCATTGCCCCGGACGAGCTCGCATTTGCGGACCCGTCGGCGTGGAAGGAGATCATGGGCCACAAGACCGGCGGCGGCGGCGGCGGTGCTAACGAGGCCGGAGCTGCGGAACTCGAGTTCGGGAAGGCGGAGCGGTTTTACCGGCCAATCTCGGATCACCCGCAGGACATTATCACGGCACCTGCACCGGTACACGCGATGCTGCGAAGGCAGCTAAGCCATGGCTTCAGCGAGCAGGGTTTGAGGGAGCAGGAGCCCGTCATTATGAAGTACGTCAACTTCTTCATTGACCGGCTGTCGGAGACCATCGGGGGTCACGATGTCGCCGCGGCGGCAGAGGAGAAACATCAGGAGGAGAGGCCGGTCGACCTTGGGCTGTGGTACAATCACTGCACGTTCGACATCATCGGTGACCTCGCGTTTGGGGAGTCGTTTGGGTGCCTCGAGACCGGGAAGCTGCACCCCTGGGTGCAAACCATCTTCCTGGCGGTGCGGGCGGGCGTGGCGCTGCAATTGGCGAACTATTTCTCGGTTCTGCGGAGGCTGCTGACAGCGGTGCTCTCAACGCCGGCGATACAGGAGAAGAGGATACAGCACCGGGAGCTGACGATGAGGAAACTTTTGAGGCGGATCGAACTGGGGGAGAGGGAGGGGCCTAGGCCCGATCTGATGGAGGGGTTGCTGAGGAAGAAGAGCGAGTGGGTGAGTCTTTTCTCTCGGTGAAGTGCCGGCCGACTTTGTCGGTTTCGTACCTTTTTTCCCATCCCTTTCGGGGGTGGTTTTGTTCCAAAGTACGAGGACTAATTGGGAACCAGAACCTCTCGCTTGAGGAGCTCGAGGCCAACGCAAGCATTCTCATCGTTGCTGGGTCCGAGACGACGGCGACGCTTTTGTCGGGCGTGACGTATCTGCTACTCAAGAACCCCGAAAAGATGGCGGCGCTGGTGCGCGAGGTGCGGACGGCGTTCAGGAGCGAGGACGACATCAACCTCACGTCCGTCACCGGGCTACCGTACATGCTGGCGTGCCTCAACGAGGCGCTACGGATGTATCCGCCCGCGCCGATAGGGCTGCCGAGGACGACGCCAGAGGGCGGGGCGACGGTGCTTGGGGAGTTTATTCCCGAGAAGGTAGGTTTTCCATTGGTTTTGGGTCGATGTCGTAAAAGAAAGAGATTGCGAGGGGGGCGGTGGTAGGTCATTTGCTGACGGCGGCACCGTAGACGACAGTGGTCATCTACCACTGGGCCATGTACCACAACGAGAGGAACTTCAAAAACCCCTTCCTCTTCCATCCGGAGCGGTTTCTGGGCGACCCGGAGTACGCCTCGGACCGGCGCGAAGCGCTCCAGCCCTTCCAGGTCGGGCCGCGGAAGTGTCTTGGGAGAAAGTGAGTCTCGATCCTCGCCTCGCTTTAGCTATTGTTCTTTTCTTTTCTTTTCTTGACCGTCTTCGTCTCGCACGATGAAATTCCGAAACGGAGGAGCTGACCTGGCCGTGACCCAAGCCTGGCGTACGCCGAAATGAAAACCATACTTGCGAGGCTGCTTTGGAAGTTCGACCTGGTGCTCGCGGACGACAGCCAGCAGTGGATGGAGAGGCAGAAGATCTTCATCTTGTGGGAGAGGGGGCCGCTGAACGTCTACCTGAAGCCGGTTGCGAGGAGCTGAGTCGGGGCGGAACCTTTTGTTTGGTCGTGTCGGGGAGGAGGGGGACCATCATTTCGAGGCCGTGGCTTCTGCGAGAGGACGTGACTTTTTTGGCTCCACGCGTGCAAAATCCTTGATCTTGAGAATCGCTCCACACCGCAGTCTGTATGAGCGGTGGTGCTGTTGTCCGTCCTGCGTTGTTCAAACCACAGTGGGTAACAGAGTTGGCAATATCTTCGTTTGCTGGTGGCGTTGAAAATGGGGAATCGAGGCTCGATTGAGAGATCTCCTGCGGCAAACCATGCATCTTACACATCCCGGCACAGGTCTAGGTACACCTAGTGATGACATCCGCATGGCCAGAAACCATGAACCCGCTAACGGCGCGGTCCGTCCCAAACGCCAAGGTCATATGGTAGTAGCGAAAGGATGATTCCGATCCACAGAGGTCCCGCAGCTCGAGTCATGGTCACAACATATATCTGTGCGGTGGTCCTCCACCTGCATCCAGCTTTATACCAAAGCACGTCACCGACTAAGACAACGCATACCGTAGTCTTCCAGGTACTCGCGAAATACCATCTCGGGGCACCAACCTGTTACAATGGAAGCACCCGCAACAGAAGGCATCGAGCCAGAGGAGCGGTATCTCCTGCGAATCGTCAGGTCAGTTTCTCATGACCTCGCTCTCGAATGTTCCGGGGCAAAGGATAACCGGCCAGACTATAGCGGCGAAAGCGACCTCAACAACGCAACCCTTTTCCTCGGCAGCGGCCAGAATCTGCTCCTCAGACCGTCCTCGGCCGGCACTCCCGAGCAGTCGGTCGTGGTGAAAAGGGGCCAAGCCCAAGGTCAATCGACCTTCATCATCGATGGTCCCTTGGCCTCAGGGGAGTCTCTGATCCTCCAAGGCCCGAGCGGCAAGGGAGAGCATCAGCTCAGAGCCTCCTCTAGGGTGACCCCCTTCGGGATTGGTAGTGCAATCTGCCACGACTCTTGGGAGGTCGCGAGAGACGCAGCGGCGCGGAGGCTGTTGCTGCGCTACACGAACGAGAATTTCGGGGACCGGCGCTGGGTCGCTGTCCCTCCTCGGGAACCCGACTCCGGGGATGATGCGTGGGAGGTTTGGTGGTACGAGCCATTGCCGTTCAACGCGAAGGATTTGCCAGGCGCCGTCGCGGTTGACGTCGAGCTGGTCCCCGTTTGATGATTTTGGGGGATTCCAATCCCCCAATCTATTAATCAAATGAGTCCCCGCTGTTCTACCCACCTACCTAGTAAACAAACAAGCAATCCAAGCAATTTCCGACAACAATACCAATCAACCTGATAACCGGTGTTTTGGGGATTCTGCCGACGCCCATACAAGGCTTCGCGGCGGCAACCACTCGACATTTCCTCCCCTCTCCCTCTCTCTCTCTCTCTCTCTTTCTTTCTGCCGGGTTCCAGACTACGGCAGGGCTCGTCAGCCGGGACGGCCTCTTCTACGCCTTCTTGTTCACCATCAGAAGCACCGCCGAGACGCTGGTGATGATGGCCTCCTTGCCCTTCTCGACCCCGGCCTCGGAGAGCAACGTCTCAATCTCCTTTCTCAGCATTTTGATCACGTCCCGCTCCGTGCCGACGGCGTCGGGGTGCGCCTCGCGCCACCGCAGGACCGGGCTCACCGTCTCGAGAAACTTCTCAATGTCGTTCAGGCCGAAGACCTGCTGGGCCAGGAAGTGCTCGTCGCCCGGCGTCAGCACGCCGTCCTTGTTCCAGTCCCTACGGAAGAAGGTGTCCTTGTCAAACTCGACCACGGGCGTCTCGAGCGCCCACGGCAAGGGCAGGGTCGCGTACAGAGCGTCGCCGACGTGGTTCCCAGGCGCCATGTAGGGCACCAGGTGCTCCTGGCGGAAGGCGAGCAGGGTCTCCTGCAGGCGCTGGAGGTTGGGCGTGGCGGGGTGGACGTACTTTGCGCTGCCGTTCCAGATGGCGACGGAGCCGCCGGGCTTGAGAACGCGGGCGGCGGCGGCCCAGAAGCCGGGCATGTCGAACCAGTGGGCGGCGGTGGCGGCGGTGATGAGGTCGACGCTGGCGTCGGGGATGGACGGGTCAAGGGACGACCCTAGGTCCTCGGCGGCGGAGACCTCGAAGCGGATGGGCTCCGAAGTAGACGAGACGCCGCCGAGGGCCCGGGCGGCGGCGATCATGCCCTCGGCGGGGTCCAGGCCGATGACCCGTGCGAATCGTGGGCCGAGCTCGCGGGCGACGGTGCCCGGGCCGCAGCCGACATCGAGGAGGGTGTCGAGCTTCCCGCCCGTCGAGGTGTGGTGGTCGCAGATCTGGTCGTAGAGGGAATGGTGGTAGCCCGGCCGGCCTCGGGCATAGGATGCGCCTTGTGCCTGGGTGAAGGCGCGGAAGGTTTTCTCCGTCGGGGACGGAACCGGGACGACGGCGGCGGCGCCGTCGCTCATCATGACAGTTTGTTTCCTTTGGTGATGGTCCGCCGGGTGTTATTAGATGACTTTCGAACCAAGCCAGAGCGCGAGAGAGAGAGTGGGGGGCGTGTGTGTTTTATATGCACAGATGACGAATGAAACCAAGTTTCTCAAAGTTGGAAGTGGCTCGGCCCATCTTTTATGTATGTTTGCCATGTGCTTCATGTAGGTATCTATGTATGCTGGAGTCGACTCAGTCGACCTTGGACCTTGGAACTGTCAAAGAACAGGACTAGAAAGGGCTCGTATGCGATTGGCGTAGAGGGCCGTGAGAGACCCACTAGGATCTTTCTGATGGGGGATAACCGAGTCAACAAGACCAATGACGGCGCTAAAAAATCATGCACTAAACCTAATACAGGCGACGTGCGAGTGCGAGCTGACGCTGCCCCCCTCGCCGACACTCTGACTGCAGGTCCGGCCCCGTGCCCCCCCCCCCCCTCCGCCGCTGTGGCCCGTTGTCAATCCCGTGTCCGTGTCCGACTTGGACTCGGATCGTCCGACCATTGGCGGCATGTCCAATTGTCATCCGTAGGTTTTTGAACTTATCTCAGTTCATTATCGTAAGGGCTGTGAGATTTGTTTATGGCGTTTGTGCGTTGCGTGCGGAGAGCTGCTACCATTGGCTCCTCGTTGTAGAGATTGAGCTTCCGAGACTGAACTCTGTCGCAGTATGGTTTACTCTGACGCCCGAGTTAAAAAAAAAAGGGTTGCCAAAGTTGTTGCCCAACAAACATCAGGGCATGTGCTTCCACTCACTCAAATCCAATCTACCCCACGTCGAAATTGAGTCTGGATCCGGATTGAACAACCATGCGACCAACGACAGCCCGGATGTCTCCCGTGCGAGAAGGGAAAGAGAGCATGCGGTATGTCTGGGCTGTCGGGACTTGGCCGACCTCACGTATACGAAAACGAAACGTCAACAAACACAAATACGGTTTGATGCCAACGCTGGCCGCGGCGGTCAATCGACCTTCTTGGATACATCGCCGGATCTGCCAATGACGCCAGGACCTGCATAGGAGCGAATAAAGTGTTGCTCTCGAAGCCTTGGTCTCGAACCATGCCCCTTACCTTAGCAAATCTCACGCTGCAGTGGAATGAACTCTGTCTAACGGTGTTCCTGGTTTGACTGACTCGCAGTGTTAGCGAAAGACCAAGCTTTGGCTCAACCAGGCGCATCGGCGTGTGCAAGAAAGGAAGTGTAAACATATTTCCTTTTCTGGAAATCCCGTGAAGCACCGAATGGAGATGATTGGATTTAGCTATAACACACGGCTCAATCCCTTGATGACAGCCACTTTTGGACCTTTCAAACGGATGCCTCGTCTCCTTTTGAACCTTTCTTTAAACCTACCTCCATCTTTGGTATCAAATTCTAGCTATGGGCTATATGATGACGACAGCGTGGATGCCGGCGGCAATCCTGCCGCTGGTTCTCAAGCTTGCTGCCGTGCTGATAACGGTCGGCGTTCTAAAGGTCGTTTTGAAAGCTTACACAATCAGAAGAAAATTCAAGCAGGTAAAAGCGCAAGGCATTGTAGGTGTGACCCTCTTTACTCTTGGAGTATGTGTAGCTAATCTTGACAAACAGCCTATGCTGCCTCATTCCTGGATAACGGGCCATCTACCCATCATGTTTGAGTTTCGCAAGGAGTATCCGGGAGACATCAACATCGGGAACTTCCACCCATGGATCATCAACAACTACCAGAGGTACTTCCCAGACATGGACCACTGCCCACCAGTCATCTATCTCGACCTATGGCCTGTGTTGAAGGCCCCCATAGTGGCTGCTTACAAGAACACCGTCGCGGCGCAGTTCACCCAGACAAAGAACCTCGATAAGCATCAAATCTCCCTTGATTTCATGAACCCTTTGACCAAGGGCAAGGATATTGCTACACTTCAAGGCGACGAGTGGAAGAAATGGCGAGGCTGGTTTAACCCGGGCTTCAGCGCGAGAAATGTTTCCACCATGGTCCCCGAGCTCATCGAAGAGATCAAAGTCTTTGCCGAGAACTTGCGGCAAAGGGCGGGCCAAAATGGGTCGTGGGGTCCCATGTTCCAATTCCGCAACATGACAACCGCGCTGACATTCGACATTATCGTACGTGCCGTTTTGTGAGTGCCATTAGTCTCTTGTCATGATGATGTTGTCTGGGTATGATGATGGCTGCTGACGAGTCAAAGGGACGAGCGACTTCATGAGCAGACTAACCCAACCGGGGGCCCGCTGAGAGTGGCACTAGCAGATCAACTGAGACTGATGGGCATACGGCAAGCGTTCAGCTTCGGCTATCTGTTCCCGTGGCAGAACAAGGCCGTGGATCACAACAATCGAATTGTACACAACCAACTTGCCCCTAATGTTGTGCGCTCCCTCGAGTCCGGCCTCAAGCCATCAAAGAAGAAGACGGTGCTCAACCTAGCCCTTATTCACCTCGCCGAGGAGGCTGGTGGGCGCCCCATTGACCCAACCACGGACCCGGACATGATGGAGACCATCCTGGGTAACTTGAAGACTTTCCTGGTCGCCGGGCATGAGACTACGGCGAGCGCCCTGTGCTTCATGTTCAAGGTCCTACAGGACAACCCGGACTGCATGGCCAGGGTCCGCGCCGAGCACGACGAGGTCCTGGGCCCTGACCCCGACCAAGCAGCCGACGTTCTCAGCGGCTCACCGCAGTTGCTGAACTCTCTACGGTACACGCACGCGGTCATCAAGGAGACGATGCGCATATACCAGCTCGCTTCCACCATGCGAGGTGGCGAAGCCGGTTTCTACCTGAGTGACCCAGAGACAGGCATGCAGTATCCCACCGAGGGCTTCCTGGTGTGGGACGGCGGGCCGGGAATGCAGCACGATCCGTCTCTGTGGCCGCACGTCGAAAGTTTCATACCGGACCGATGGCTCGCGCCAGCCGAAGATCCGCTTCACCCGGTCAAGGACGCCTGGCGAGCCTTCGCCAGGGGCCCTCGGGACTGCATCGGGCAGGAGGTCGCGCTGGTGGAGATCAAGTTGGTCGCCGCTTTGATCATGCGCAAGTTTGATGTTGAAGAGGCCTGGGACGAGTGGGATGCTGTTCAGTAAGCCAACCGTGCGGTTCCGATGCCGTCGCCGTGGAACCGGGAATCAAGCTGACAATCTGCAAAGGAGTACCAAGGGCCGGAAGGACATTGTTAGAGGTCAGCGATTATACGTGGCAGGGGATGGGATTGGGCATCCCAAGGACGGCATGCCGGTCCATGTTCGTCTTCGTCAGAAATGATTTATGGCTTCAGCTAGGATCCGGAGCGCAGAGACCTGATGCGGCCACGAGAGCCGTGTTTGAGATGTTGTTCTTTGGGCTTCACACACCAGGAAGTTCTGTGTTTCCAGAGACCCGATGAGATAACTATTTTCTTGTAGAAACCTTGTCGTTCAATCGGATTATGGGCTTATGGACTGGAACAGGAACCTTCATTTCTGACTATGTTGCATAAAACTCTAGGAGTCATTGTCACGTCATGACTAGTTTACCACAATACGGTACTTGTGTCCCCGAACATTTTCCTTTGAAATCATAGGGCTCTCAATTGCATCTTCCCAGACTGCTTCCTGTCTGCTTCTTTACGTTTGATGCCTCATAGCTGAGATGGCTTGCTGTCAATTGACGAACCTCTCACTCAAAGCCACTCCTTGTTTCCATGATGCGAAATAAAAGAGCCGCCGTATCCCCCCTCGACACTCGCCTTCTCAATCACTGAAAGCATACTCTTGACAGATGACTCTGCGGTTGATGGACCGGTGAAGTGCGGCGCATACTTTGCCATTTTGACGAGAATTGCCATTCCTCGCTGCTTTTCCTCATCCGTAGCTGCTTGATCATTAGACATGCACATGCCGTTTACTAGGGGTCCACTTACCGTTGTCGTAAAGCCCGGTGTCTATCACACCGGGAGAGATGCTAAAGAAAAGAATTCCATCTTGAGCATACTGAGCGCTGAATTTGGCTACCGCTGTGTTCATCGCAGCCTTGCTTATGGAATAAGGCGCCGCGACCTCGATGCCGGACTTTGAAATGAAGTCCAGATCAGACATTCCTGAAGAAACCGTGACGATCTTCTTTAGAGTTCCCTGCTGAACCAGTGGCATGAACAGGTTGAATAGATGCACGTTGCCGACGACGTTTGTCTTGAATGAACCAAGAAGGTCTTCGTCCAGTCGCTTGGGGTCGCTGCCTCTGTTGTTGAGAAGGCGAAATTAACTATTTTATCCAACAGCTGAGCTTGAAACAGAAAAAAGACTTACAAGACACCAATGCCGTCATATGACGACCACGTGGATATAAACGCCGCATTCGCGACGAGACAATCGAGACTACCGCCGGTTATCTTTGAGACATCCGCAACGGCATTCTAAGCAATCAAAGTTAGTAAAAAATCCTAGTAGTTGCTTTCATAGCAACTGATACCTTGATTGCTTCGTAGTTGTTGAGATCTGCTTGCAAGATGTGGATGTTGTCCCGCTTCAGCTCCTTGGACACCTTTTCCTTAGTGCTCTGCAGGTCACGAACAAGCCCAATTACTGTGTTCGCTGGGTTCTCGGATAGTTGACGAAGGAACTCGAACTGGTTAAATACCGGGTCAGTATTTGGATAGCCAAAGTTGCTCAGTGTTGTTGATCACCTACACCAAGTCCTCGCGATGCTCCGGTGACAAGGTACGAAGCCATAGTAGTATTATTCACAGCGATTTAAGAGGTTGACAAATGATCTCTGAGTAGAGCTGATTCTTTGTGTCAATAATCCTCAGGAAAGCTCCAAAATGTTTGCTTTATATGTCTCGCCTTTGGCAATGAAAACAAATCCTTCCAAAATCAAGCGGTAGTCGGCGTGTTTAATTACACCGCAGCAGTTCCCGCTGATTACTGAACCTATTCGGAACTCTCCAGACAACGGATTTCTAAGCGTTCATCCTCTTATCGAACAATCTTGCTGTAGCTTACGAAGACTGCACACGGACGGGCTTTGTGGCTCGTTCACTAATCCGCATGATCCGAGAGCTGAAGACGGGACAGATATGCTCAGACGGATAGACCTACTCTGCTGATCACAGATGGAAGTGCTCCGTTCAGGTTCAGGTCCATAAAGCTGTCCGTCCTGGCAGTCTTGAGAGGTCCAAGCCACGAGCTGGAAAATTGGACAAAACGAAGAAGAAAAAAAGACCCCTGTTTGGAGACATGACTCTGCAACCTGGTCATTCTTTTGCTGTATAAAAAAACGACTGGGGGCAAATGTCCCCAGCTGATAACGACACAAGGCTCATCAGCTCACGATATGCTTGTTCAAGAACAAAGTTTGCACGTTGCAAAATCCCTTCAGGCCATTCGCACCCCATTCTACCCCAATTCCACTCTCTTTGTGACCAGCAAAAGGCGCCAAGGGAGATAGATCAAAATGGGTGTTGATCCACACATTGCCAGCCTGTATCTGTTTGGCGATTCGAGCCGCCTTCTCTAGGTCGTTCGTCCAGACCGACGCACCCAATCCCATGGCAGTGTCGTTTGCACGGTCGATAACCTCATCCTCATCTTTCCAAGAGAGGAGAGGAACGATGGGTCCTGAGAAAAAGTCACGAGCAATAAGCAGATGCCCTCCACAAAACAAAGACAAAATATAGCAGGGTCACAATAGTGGAACGCACCGAAGGGTTCCTCAACCACAATACGGGACTTCTCGGGAGGGCGGTCGATGATTGTCGGGGTGATGAAATACCCCTGAGACGTGTTGATATCTCCCCCGACCGCTACTTTCCAGCCTTGAGATTTGATATCGCTGAAGAAAGTCTTGACTCTTTCGTACTGCATGGAGTTCTGGAGCGGGCCGTGCGTGACACCCTGTTGGGAGCCATCTCCGAGGTTATAGCCTTTGACGTGCTTGACCAACGACTCTTTGAACTGGTCAAAGATTGCTTCGTGGACGTAGATTCGCTTCAGGTTCAGACAGATCTACAAAACGTCAGTTCGTGCCCCATTACACTTGGCTTCGACATGTAGGTGCTGCTGGAGACTGCTTACCTGGCCGGAATTCAAAAAGGCGAAGAAAGCCACCTAAAAATGTCCGTTCAACATCAATTCGATCAATCGAGGTGTAGGACTTAACTACCTTTTCGGCAACCTTGTCGACATCGACATCAGGAAAGACAATCGCCGGGTCATTTCCGCCGCTTTTCTCGGGTCAATATCCATCGAACGTCAGAGTAAAATTATAGACTGCTGAGGCTTACAGCTCAAGGGTCACTCGTTTCAGAGTCTTGCTCGCACTCTGCATGACTAGCTTTCCAGTCGTCGTGGAGCCGGTGAAACTGATCTTATCAATTCCCGGGTGGCTAGTGAGCCATGGGCCAAGGTCGTCATCGCCGCTCAAGGACTGGACCACGCCCGGCGGGAAGAACTGCTGGGCCAGCTCCACGAGCTTGAGTCCACAATAAGGTGTGAAAGGACTGAAATGTCAGAATATTTGATGCAATCACAGTGAGTTGAGTGTTTGGTTGTAAACTAACGATGGCTTGACGATGATTACGTTCCCTGTGAGTAGGGCTGGCGCAATCTTCCCGGTGGCCAGTAGAAGTGGGAAGTTCCAAGGGATGATGGCGCCAACAACACCGAGTGGGGTGTATCTCGTGATGATGGTACGAGTCTCGTTGTCTTCAACCACATCTTCAGGCAGCTGAATATCGGCCATGCCTCTGATCCAGCTGATTGCACAATCGGTCTCCACGTCTGCCTGGGGAATCTGATGTGTAACATGTAAGCATACATGAAGCCGATACGTGATAAGGTGTTCAAGATCTTACTGGCTTGCCTTGTTCCGATATGAGAAGGTCCCGGAATTGGCTCCTCAGTTCGTCAATGGCGTCTGCATATGCCAATATAGCTTTCCGTCTTTCGCTGTAAGGTACCTTCGACCAGCTCTTGAACGCGACTTGGGCAGCGGCGACGGCCCGGTCCACATCATTGCTTGAAGCTACTGGAACTTCCGGCTTCTGCTCGAGGTTTGCAGGGTTGACGCCATGACGAGTTCGCTCAGTAGCACTTGGTTTGCCGTCAATGATTTGAACGAACTCGTGTTCGAAGGAGAGCTTGGCGGCTGGGTTTGCAAATTTCCCCATGGTGAACCACGCGTTCTGTAGTTTGAGGGGTTCGGGAGTAAGGAGTGGAAACAGGTTCCAAATGCAGAATGTAGGATTTGCCATCTATTTATCGTTTGGACTGTTCATGTGTCTCAAAGTAGCACCAATAGCATAGTGATGCCAAGTAACACAACTGCAGGCGGTGCATCTACCCCGCCCGCAACTTGTCTCGGATAGTCGGGCGTCGGTCCGTTGTATCCGTTCTCCAGGTTCAGTCTATCTATGTCATATTTTCCTCGGTTATGCGGAGCACCCTGTAATAGCTGAAGTGTGTAGTGGGAGGTTCGACGGCATAGTCGGGTTTGAGAGTAAGGCCCGATGAGTACAGAAGAGCCCTTGGTGGTGGAGGCAATTGATTGCTTCAATTTACATTGTAACACACAGCTTTTTGGCCCTTGTGGTTCAAGATTCTCATATTATTTGTTAGAGTAGTAAACTTACAAATCAAGGTGTTAGTGCAACAATGGTACGAAGAGGTTGCAGGCGAGCCTTTTTTTGGCTTCAAGCACAAGCATCGCATTGTAAGCGCATCTTGATATCATATAACCATTGCTTCAGGGTTTCTGAATAGCAATATCGGCGTGTCATTCCTCGGGGTTCATAAAGTAGACGCTCAAACGTGGCAAACAACAGTACAAAATCTTAATCTGGATACCTAATCTTTGCCAAAGCCAATATATTCGATGAGTCTTCTGTGTTGATAACTGCAAAAAGACTTGATTTGATCGGCAAAGTAATTACTCCAATGGAGACACACGGGCGCTGCGAGCTGTATTACTTCCTACCTACTTGGGAAGTTTTTCTACATTGGACTGCGGTCCGGAAACAGCACGGACGGTATATCGATACCATGATACAAGGATGTGTTCTTGGGAAATACTCAGTCTCGTTCCTTGCCATTTCAGTTCGATGGTTGAGGTAGGCTTGGTTACTGAATCGTCAACATACTAATTAGCTTCCACTGATAAACAAAAGGGGGAGGGAGGGGGGCTGGTTTTCTCGAAGATTTTGCTAATAGTGATCTGAAATCTTTGACACTTCTATTTCAACAACCAGGTTCTTGAGCCACCTTCAGACTTGATACCTCAGGTCTATGGAAATACTGTTTCTCGACTAAGAAAAAGCATGGAGGGATGCAATGAAGCCCAGTAACCGTCAAAGTATGTGAACCTGTTCCAATTCGTCTCTACAGAGCTCCTTCTTAACATGTTGCGTAGTAACCGATCTTTTGGAGCCAAAATACGCACCAGAGGATGCTACGGAATGAACGAGTCTCTTTCACCGGCACACCAGCCGTATCAAAACAACACCGCGCACTCAGATTGATTTACTCTGGGTCTGCGAGGCACAGGCAGCTGCCTGCGAAGTACTCATACCACTGAAGTCTTCACTGTCAGTGATTGCTGCATACGTGCTACAAGACTCCCTCCAGACCGTTTCCATCATGCTTGTTGGAAGTGCATGCTCAGGCAGCCTGTTGGTCGCTGCATTCGCACATTTTCAGCACGTGTAGGGCGTGGCTCATCGGCATGGGCCGTTCAACTGCCCTGGACACGCTAGCATCTACAGCTTTCACCGGCCGCGAGAAGCACTACACCAACATCATGATGTAGAGAGCCGCCATTGTTCTGACGCTGTTCTTTTTCCCAGTGTCGCTGCTCTGGGTGTTCTCCGAACCGCTCTTTTTGTCTCTGGGTCAAGAGAAAGTGCTCTCTCACGAATCGGCAAGGGTCTTGAGGCGGCTCATCCCCGGTGGCCTGGGATACATCGACTTCGGGGTCGTTAAGAGGTCTTTACGAGCACAGGGCTTCGTTCAACCAGACACCTACGTTCTTCTCGTCGCCCATCAGTGCAGTCCCTATTTACTTGTTCATCACTTTGTCGCACTTGGGCGTCGTGGAGGCCCCGACAGCCACAGGTATCGGATACTGGCTGTTGTTATTTGGTCTCCTCTGTACCCGATTTGTCCGAGGCGACGAGTACTACTTGGCAGATTGGGGTTGACGATGCTTCCACAATCTAGGGATCTTCGCCCAGCTTGCCTTTCTTAACTTCACCCATATTGGTACCTCCATTTAAGCTTTCGAGATCGTTGTCCTGGTCGCCAGACACCTGGGACCCCTGCCTCTTGCATCTCAAAGCATACTCATGACAGTAGATCAGATACTGCTCACCATATCTTTCGGTATTGGTGTGGCTATGAACATTAGTTCCAAAACAAACACGACAGAAGTCGCAATGGAACTTGTTGATAAAGGACACTCAAGCCTGCTTTTATCCGTACGAAAGTGGCACGCCTCGGGAAGTTAAAGTCGACTTCTCTGGCCAGGAAGAAGCCTTTCTCATGTTTCACAATCTCCGTTTCCGAGAATCGGATCTTCTCAAGCTGATCTTTTTCAGCAGTGTGGGATTGCCATGAATCGAGCAGTCTCGCCAAAGGCAGAAGAGAATTGACAAAACATGGTAAAAAGGCATCTATGGGATGACAGGTCTAGTTCTGAAAGGACGGTAAGAAGTTTACTTCGAATTCCTCTAGGCGCATTCCCCCTTAGCCGAGGCGAATGTGAAATCCAGGGTGTCGATGTCGATCGACAAATAGACCGGATGTTCATCGCTCACGCGAGGCTACACAGACCCCGGGGAAGTACATCGTCTCAAGAATCTATGCACGCGACCTCAATCATTCTGTTCTATGCTTGTGTTGGAGAAATCCCTTTCACGGCACCGATGATACGTCAAAAAGCGCAGGTTGTAGTCCCCGAAATTTCCAAGATCAGCATCAAGTCTCCTCGCAGGCCATTTTGTTTCCTTTCTTCGTAGTCGGATGTGAAATGGTGGACGCACCTGCGAGGCAGGTTATTTTGGAGATATTTCGGGCACCACGAGGGTTTTTCATACAACCATGAAGACATCTGTTCAACCTTGGAACCTTGGAACCTTGGAACACATGTGGCAGACCCGGACCTAGATCTAGTGAGCCAATGGTCATGTTGGTCCCTAAAGGTATGTTTAATTCCCTGTCCTCTCATACTCTCATACTGAATCAGGAGCGATAGTCGACGCATGATTCAAAGTGAGCCCGTTGTTTTGATCATATTGCCATCGACGATTAACGTTTCAGAAGAGCGAGACGAGGATGAATGAGGATTGCTCCACGTGCGTGCTTCAAATTGGCATCCATAATGCTGACGGCGGATGACTCTTTCTTCACGTGGTCTTACCTTTCGATATCTGAACCTGGTTCGAGATCTCATTTTATTCTACGGGCACTGTGGAAAAAGCTCATCTAGACCTTTGCAGCGGAATCTTGAGATTCGAATTCGCTTCCCCGCAAGACTCAAGCAAACTGTCGGCTTACCAAGATAATATCTGCCGATCATTGTAAGAGTGTGATGATAGAGTTGGAAAGAACAAAAGTGCTGAATTCCACATCAGAGATGCTCGGTCATTTGTGATCGTGCAACGATAGCTGTGACCAGTGCCACGACAGTAATGGTTGAAGATGAACAGCGATTCCATGACGAAGCTCTTCACAAACATGACTGCAAACTTCAGCAGTGTTGAAAGCTTTTATTGTACTAGATACTGCTTAGAAGCCAATTTATCATACCCAGGTCGCATAAACCCCACAAGATGCACATGATTCCAGCCTACTCAACAAGGCAGAGTACGGCCCCTTCGTCCACCGCTTCACCAATCTTCCACTTTGTCTGGAATTTTCCGGACACGCCCACAATGATGTTGATTTCCATTTTCATGCTCTCAATCACCATGACGCACTCGCCTGCGCTGACATCTTCGCCCAACGCCTTCGCAATCGAGAGAACTTTGCAGGGCATCGGTGCTTTGACACCGCTCTCCTGGTCGCTGTTTGACAGAGCTTCCTTCCTCAGACTCGTGTAGAACGACAACAAGGAATCCCGGCGGAACTCTTTCCATTCTCCCAGCTGAGGTAGGTGGCAGAGGACTTTAATCGTTTCGTTGAGCGACAGGCTTTGGCGGCCGTCACCGTCATCCGACACCGCGAGGTATGCGCACATTCTCTGACCGTCTAGTGATAAAGTCATGGACATGGCCGCTGATGAAGCTCCCGTAGTCGACGGAACTGTCTCATGTTGATATACGGGCCTTACATCAACGTGGGTGGCTTTGAAAGATGGCCCCAGCCAAGCTTCCCCTGTACGCAGGGCTCGGCTAGTGTGAGAATAAGTCGCCGCAAGGTCCTGTGCCGAGGAACCGGTCTGATTCATTGATGGTTTCTTCGAACCTCGAACCAAGGGGTAAAGATAGACGCTCCATTCGTGCTCCGCGTCTGTGGATGCGGGCTTGATCAGGCACGCGTCGTTGCGGACGATTTCTCCGGCGGGGGAATTCGAATCCCTCAACGATATGATCTCGCAACTGTTATGAAAGGCGTCGAACTTCTGGTTATGGAATCGGCGGCGTACCGCCTGGAACGGGCGCCGGACGGATAATTTGCCGGTCTGCAGCTGTTGCACGGATCGCAGAAACAGAGCAGGAACGAGGGTGATGTAGCCCGGCAGATCTGGCGAGTAGGGGCTCTGAAGCAATCGTGTGATGTTGTCGGGGATGAATGACGTTTTGTACCCAAAATCCTGGAACGCCGGATGTAACAGACAGCTCTGGAGGAAAAGCTGGTTGGTTCTGACGCCGATGCATGCAGTGCCGGCGAGTTCTTTTGCAAGCCTGCTGATGGCCTGGGATCTTGTGGGCGCCCATACGACAATTTTGCATATCATCGAGTCGAAGTAGATGGAAACAGAAGTACCACTGCATATTGCCGTCTCGTAACGGACGACTGACCCCGGTACTCTTTCTGGCGACGCCGGCTTCCACAATAAGATCTTGTCGTGGCTGGGGAGAAAGTCTCTCCGGGGGTCCTCGGCACAAAGCCTGCACTCGATTGCGTGCCCCGTCTGGACGATATGAGAGAGCTCGGGGAGCTCCGAGAGGCGGCCTCCAGCGGCGACAAAGAGCTGGAGGGCGACAAGGTCAACCCCGACGACCTCTTCGGTAATTGGATGCTCAACTTGGAGTCGGGTGTTGACTTCAAGAAAGTAGAACTTCTTGGTTGCCGTGTCGAAGACAAACTCGACCGTACCGGCACCCTCGTAGCCGATGAGTTTTACGATTCGAACCGCCGTGTCACTCATGTGCCTCCTAGTCTCTTGATCGAGAAAGAGGCAGGGCGTCTCCTCGATGACTTTCTGGTTCCGGCGTTGAATGGAGCAGTCTCGTTCGAGGAAGGAAACCACGTGCCCGTATTGATCTCCAACGACTTGGATCTCGATGTGTTTGCTGTTCTCGATGAACTTCTCCAGGATGCAGTCTCTCGAACCAAAGGACCTCTGGGCCTCCGACTGTGCTCTTCTAAGTTCCGATTGCAGCTGCGATACTTCGTGCACGACCCGCATGCCCTTCCCTCCGCCGCCGGCCGAAGCTTTCAGCATCACGGGGAAGCCAATGTTGACCGCCGCCTTCTTGAGGTCCTCAATCTCGAGGCTGGTGCCCGTAAATCCCGGTATCAGAGGCACTTCGGGAGCTTTCTGGCGGAGATAGTCCTTGGAGGAGCGCTTGTCGCCGAGTGTGGACATTGCCTCACTCGGGGGGCCGACGAAGATGAGCCCGGCGTGGCGTACGCTGCTGGCGAAATCGGGGTTTTCGCTGAGGTATCCATACCCGGGGTGGACTGCGTCGGCCCCGAGGTCAACGGCCGTTTTTATGAGAAGCTCAATGTCAAGGAAAGGGTTTTTTGCGTTCAGCTCCACAGAGCCAATGCAAATGGACTCGTCCGCATCCCGAACGTGTTGCGAAACAGCGTCTCTGAGCCATTGTCAACTCAGACACTCACAAACAAGTTCCCTGATCTTTGCCGTGGCTTTTGGCAATGACTTACTCTTGTGTATATACTGCCACTGTTGCTATATCGAGCTTTCGGCAGGTTGAAATAACTCGACAGGCAATCTCTCCTCGGTTCGCAACGAGAAGCTTACGGATCTTGGGCTGTCCGTCAGCATCGACTGGAATGTCGACCACAAACAATTCGTGAGCCGACAGCTTCCCCCGGGTATCTTCGCTTGGACGAGTGCTTGAAATTGCTTTTAGCATCGTGAGGAGTTGTAATGTTTTTATGACTTTGTCTTCGTTTGTGTTTCGTCGATCGCCCGGACTTGAAACTTGGCTAGGAGGTCCATGGGCCGGTATACAGTTTATAGTCTTTCGATGTGACGCCGGTTTTGTTCTTTATTGACGGTCCAGTCGGCCACTGCTGGTAGCTGGAACAAATCCGTTTACCTTGTTCGACCACTACCAAGCGAGTGAACATACTCGGGACGTGACCCTCGTTGCGTTCCGGCCCGAGCGCCGGGAAGCGGTCCGGTTTTATGGAGACTCCCCGCAGCTTCATTCCCTCGGCAATCGAGTTCAAAACGTTCAACCCTCGAAATGTCTCCGGAAGGGCTGGAAACTGCAACAGCGGCATACGAACACATTATCAATATTCGCGATCTCTTTACACATACGGAATGGGGCCAAACAACACCTACAACTAGGTACCGCGGCTTGAGCCGAGAGTCCAGGTTGGGCCCATCATGATAGATGATGGGACATGAGTAGAGGGGCTTCTCTTTTGGGAATTTACCAATAAGAAACCATTCAGTTTCACATTCAACCGAACCTGTAGTACTTTTTTTTGTTATGTGCTTTGTGTCTTCCGTTTACAGCCTGATTCGGCACAAAGTGCCCCTGTATGCCATGCTGACGTAGATCATAGGGATAGTGAGCAAGAACAATACATTTTAAATGAACGAAATATGTCTGCTAAATTGCTAGCCTCCGTTTTTCTCTCTGTCTCAAATTCTCGCGAGAAAACGATGAGTTTCAGTGCTCTTCTTCCCAGATGACTGCACAATCTCCAGACACATCCCCAAAACGTCCCGAGTATCCCTCGGGTCGATGATACCATCGTCAACAAGCATCGAGCTCGTCGAATAGCACGTGGAGTCTCTATAAGCATCATCTCGAAGTTTCTGTGCCTGAGACTTGATTTCGTCCGCCGACAGCTTGCTCCCGCCGTTCGACTTGGACTTGATGGTCTCCACCACGCCTGCAAGCTGGTCCGGGCCCATGACGCTGCAGCGGCCTGTGGGCCAGGTGAACAAGAAGCGAGGTCGGTAGGAACGGCCGCACATGGCGTAGTTTCCGGCTCCATAAGATGCACCCAGTATGATGCTAATGTGCGGGACCGACGAGCAGCTCACGGCCGAGACGAGCTGGGCGCCTGCTTTGATGATCCCGGCGTGCTCCGCTTTCTTCCCGACCATGAAACCCGTAACATTGTGGAGGAAAATTATCGGGACATTCCTAGAGTCGGCTTATTTAGACATGTTTCATGGTTGACACTCGAAAGGCTTGGGTCGTACTCTTGGTTACATAGCCGAATGAAATGGGCAGCTTTTAGCGCCTCCTGTGGATTTATAACGGGTGTCTGGTTCGCCACAATACCGGTGCGAAATCCTAAAAACCCCCATCAGTCAGACGTATGTTCATAAGCAAGACGTTTCCTTCGTTCCCTACCAAGTATGTCCGCCCAAGCAGTCAGCATGCTAGGCCCGTATCCTGGTTTGAAGATGGAGATTCTGGAGTCGTCAACGAGTCGCAACAGAACCTCGCGCATATTGAACGGTTTTCGGATGTCTGTGTTCACCAGAGACAAAATGTCATCGATAGGATAGCGAGGGGGTGCTGGAGCTGATCCACCGGTGAGAGGGCCGCTGGGATCGGGGTTTCGAAGAGTCACTACCCATTCGCGGGCTTTCTGAATCGCATCGAATCTGTTCCGTTCTTGTCAAAAGACTGTGCTTCGAATCTCGTTGGTGACTGGAGATCCTACTCATCGAGCGCGATCTGGTCCGCCAAGCCAGTTACCGTCGCGTGAACTTTCGCTCCGCCCAGTTCTTCTGCGCTGACAGTCTCTGAAGTTGCCATCTTGACGAGCGGAGGCCCTCCAAGAAATACCTGGGCTTGGTTTTCCACAAAAATCGTGTAATCAGATAGCGCGGGATGGTACGCACCTCCGGCTGTCGAAGGACCGAAAACAATGGCGCATGAAGGCTTACCGTGCTGGGATCGCACCGCCAAGTCCCTGAACAACTGGCCGCCTTTGTGGAACACTCGAAACTGCTGGGGCAAGAAGACACCGGCCTTCAATGGTCAGTCAGAGCTCTTCACAAGGGGATGTTTACACATGCGTACCGACTGCACCAGTGAGATGAGCGGGAGATCGTTTTCGAACCCAATCTCCATGATTCGGTTAACCTTAAGAACTTGCTCGTCATTAGGTCATTGTGCATGGAAGTGGTGATCGAAGACCCTTACCAGTCATCTCATTCCAGGCTCCGCCGCTCTGAGTGGGTATGTGAGACATAAGAAGACATGGCCGACCACTCCGAAGTTGTTAGAAGGCGAGTTGATCTGGATGGCCTTGAACCTACCTAACTAGACCAATGCCCGCAATGAGATTGCCGCAAGAATTGGAACCGGGAACTCGGAATCCCGCAAAGGCCCCCAGCTCGAGGAACGGAGAGTCCGCATCAAGTAACAGTGCAATCCTGTCTCGAGCTGTTTCTCAGTGATGGTTAGTCTACCTAGACTATCCGCATTGGTTTGCAGGGTTGACGTACGCAGCAACCGTCCCCTTTCCTGATGCCTGTTTGTAGACACTTCATCACCTTCCGAGGATACTTCCCTTAACTTGTGGTCGAATTCTTCCAAGACTGGGGTCCATGCCTGCCGGTTTGCCTTGAAAGGAGCGGCACTGATATCGACGCCCGATCTCTCAACCGGAAACAACTGTTCGGGCATCTTGTCTCTTTGCGAATTGCTGCAGAATAATCCGTGCGGTGTGAAAGAAGCCCAGTATCTTTTCGCTGAGCAGATGGGGGGGGGGGGGGCATGAATATGCGTCAGGGTAACGGCGTGGTCTCGGTCCGGGTTCCGAGGTCCCTCGGGCCCCGGTTGCCCCGGCTTGTACCCTTCCAAGCCGGCTTCATTCAGCTTCCATGTGCCCTGAATTTATAAGGTTCGATCTAAGTGACAAGTTAAGTTGTAAAAAATCTCGTTCTGAAGAACAGTAAGCTTCCTCTTGCCCAGTAAACGTCATTCTTGTGCATCCAACGCCGTTATGGCTTCCGACAAGGCGTCTTTTGCAGACTCGCGGTCCCGACAGCTCTCCATTGTCCATGGACCAACCTCCCCACCTCTCTTCTTGAAGCCACTTGGTTCTCTTATCGAGGATCAGGCGAAGAAACATGCGAACCGCCTCGCGCTCGTAGTTCCGTGGCAATCCACCCGGTTGACCTATCGTGAGCTCGCGGATCGGAGCAAAGTTACGGCTAAAGCGATGCTTGAAGTCGGCCTGCATCATGGAGACTGTGTTGGCATCATCGCAGGGAACTGCTATCAGTACATTGAGATTTTCCTGGGGGCCTCTCGCATCGGTTGCCCCTTTGTCGTTTTGAACAACGCGTACTCCCCCGAGGAACTGAAGAACGCCGTCACTTCCAGCGGTAGGTGGATGCTCAAAGATGTTTGCCATCGTCCGATTCCATTTTCTAATATGACTGCGTTTCTTAGATTGCAGGCTTCTTTTTATTGCTCCTCAAATCGGACCAAAGGTGTTGTCGTCGCATTTGCAAGCAGTCCTTGACGTCCCGCCGGGAAATTCCCGACTCAAGCAGATTGTCTGTCTGCAGAAGTTCGACAACCCCAACCAAGGGGCCATTTGCGAGTCATACAATGCATTTTTCAACCGGGGCCAGTCAATATTCATGAACGACTCAGTCTTGAAGAGAGCCGCACGGAAAGTTCGTGCAACGGATGTGCTCAATCTGCAATTCACATCTGGTAAGCATCTTGAATATTTCCGCTATCTCGTAGCGCGCAATGCTAATTCGAGATTTACCAAGGCACCACGGGATTGCCCAAGGCCTCAGCACTCACACACATGTAAGGGAGTCACAAATGGTTCAAAGGGGTTCTTCTCCAACTAATTTTGGCGCCTAGAAACCTGATAAACGATGCCATATTTGTAGGGGACGCAATGCGTTTAACGGAAGTGGACATCGTCTGCTCCCCCCCGCCGTTGTTCCACTGCTTCGGGCTCGTTTTGGGATTCCTCTCTTCTTTTTGCCACGGCAGCTCCATCGTGCTCCCCTCGGATAACTTCGACGCTCGGAAAGCACTGCTCGCGGTGGTGCAGGAGAAAGCGACCGCCCTGTTGGGGGTTCCGACAATGTTTCTTGCCGAGTTGGAGGAGCTCGATAGGTCGACACTCTCCGTAACCACGCTTCGAACCGGTATTATCTCGGGCTCTGCCGTGCCATCGACCTTGATGCAGACTTTGCGTGAGAGAATGAAGATTGAAGATCTGCTGATTGCCTATGGAATGACGGAAACCAGTCCTGTGACGTTCATCACCGCTGTCGAAGACTCCCGTGGGAAGAAGGCCACTTCCATAGGCAGGGTACTTCCTCATTCGGCGGCAAAAGTTGTAGATTCTTTGGGCAACATTTTGCCACAGGGGTCTCGCGGCGAGCTGTGCACTAGCGGCTTTGCGCTTCAAAAGGGCTACTGGAAAGACACGGAGAAAACAAAGGAGGCGATGCGGCAGGACGAAAACGGAGTGACCTGGATGCACACGGGCGACGAAGGATTCATCGACGAAGAAGGTTACGGGCACATCACCGGACGCATCAAAGACCTGATCATTCGAGGCAAGTCTTGAACGCTCGACAGATGGGCGGTGTGTGGGTTGTTCAACTGACAGAATCGCCAGGTGGGGAGAACATCTCACCGAACGAGATTGAAGACCGGCTGCTCAGCCACCCGGCCATCGTCGAGTGCTGCGTCGTCGGCCTCGAGCACAAGAAGTACGGCGAAGTGGTCGCGAGCTTCCTGCGGGCAGCGGAGAACACAGCGCCGCTCAGCGACGCCGAGGTGCGGTTGTGGGTGACAGACAAGCTGGGGAGGATCAAGGCGCCAAGCCACGTTTTCTGGATCGGGCATGCCGACGTGGGAAGCGCCTTGCCGAAGACCGCCAGCGGGAAATACCAGAAGCATCTTGTGCGGGCCAGAGGAAACGCGTTGCTGAAGCGGCCGGGAATCCAAGCGAAGTTGTAAAGATTAGTCTGCGGTTGGATATATTACGTTGCAATGATTCTGAATTGAAGATATGCCACTTCCGCAACTCCTCATTCACATGTTCAAAAAATGAATGTTTTCCCTATGCAACCTTCCAGTATGTGTGTGTGCATTGGGCGTTTATGACGGGCTTTGGTTTAGGACCTAACTAGTTGATTATGGAATGGGTGGGTGTTAGTTCTTTGTGGTGCTTCGCGCCGCCTGTTGGGTGTTGTTCCATTGGATACTCGAGCCTAAACTGATGCCGGGCGCGGTCCGCATTTCGGTTACAAGCCGGATGTGGCCCAATCGGCAGTAACGTGGATGCTGCGCCGTGGGCCGAGGTGGTACATGGGTACCTGCGGGGACACCGGTCCGGGGCCGAGATGGAAAGAGTGGTCCCACTTAACACTGCATACCTACCTAAGGAGGTAGGGGGCCATGCAGAATACAGACAGGTAAGTCATGCAAGACTTGCTTACAGCTCTTTCGATGGGATCCGGAGAGCTACTGTGCGTAACTAACTACTCATGATCTGAAACAACCAGGCAAAAGAAAGACCAACACATCAGACCCAATGGCCGTCCGCATTGTCGAGGTCGGTCCCCGCGATGGCCTCCAAAACATCAAAACAACAATCGACGCTTCAATAAAGCTGGAGTTGATCCAAAGACTGCAGAGGGCCGGCCTCAATCGAATCGAGCTCACGTCCGTGGTGTCCCCGAAAGCCGTCCCCCAGCTCGCAGACTGCCGCGAGATCCTTTCAGCATCCGTAATTGCCGACTGGCTGCGGTCGAGGCCTAGTCTGCATCTTCCCGTGCTCGTTCCGAATATCAAGGGACTCCGTGTCGCTCTCGAACACGGGGTCAAGGAGGTTTCCGTGTTTGTCAGTGCCTCGGAAGGGTTCAGCCGGGCCAACTTGAATTGCAGCGTCGAAGAGGGTGTACAACGTGCCCGGGAGGTGGCGCGCGAGGCTATTGCAAGCGGTATCGCCGTCAGAGGGTGGGCTTCCCAATTTCTGTGCTTCTCTACGCTCTTTCTTGTTTGGTTTCGAGCTGACAGCAACGGGTTCCTTGACAGATATGTCTCATGCATCTTCGCCGACCCAGTCGATGGCCCGACCCCTTCATCTGCGGTTTACCGCGCCGTACACGATTTAATAAATATGGGATGTTATGAAGTCAGTCTCGGGGACACCTTGGGTGTCGGAACTGCGCCGGACGTACGCAGGCTAGTTGATTACCTGAAGAGCCACGGCATCGATCCCGAAACTCTTGCTGGCCACTTCCACGACACATATGGCCAAGCTCTGGCCAATGTCTGGACGGCGTACGAGTGCGGTCTGCGGACTTTTGACAGCAGCGTCGGTGGCTTGGGGGGGTGTCCCTTCGCTCCCGGAGCGAAGGGCAACGTGGCCACAGAGGACATCCTGTACTTGTTCCGACAAGCCGGGATCGACACCGGCGTAGACCTTGATCAGGTGGTCGATATCGGTGTGTGGATCTCCCGAGTTCTGTCGAAACCAAACGACAGCCGAGCTGGAGCGGCTCTTGCCTCCAAAGCGGCCGCTTCATCGAGGACGACGACGGAGACAACGACAGCATCGGCCGTGAAAGTCGCCACCGAACCGGAGACCACACTCGAATGGAGAACGTTGAGAGACACGGATAACATCCGTGTCTGCCGGGCTGGCACCAATGGCAACATTGTGCTCAATGCGGTACGAAATGGCAATACCCTCACGTTCCCAATGATATCGGACATCACCGCGGCGTTTCAGTCTTTCAAGGACGATCCGTCGATTTCCCGGATCGTCCTTAGCGCAAACGGGAAGTTCTTTTGCACCGGCATGGATCTAAGTCAGGCGGCGCGGGCAGTCGGCCGAGGTGACGACGCGAGCACAAAACTCTACCAGGCGCTGACCGGGCTATTCGAGCTCGTAGACAGCTCCCCAAAGGTCACGATTGCCTGCATCAACGGGCCGGCCTTTGGAGGCGGCATCGGGCTGGCTTTCGCATGCGACATCCGAATCTCAATCAGCTCGGCGACATTCACACTGTCCGAGGTCAAGCTGGGGCTCTGCCCTGCCGTGATTTCCAGGTACGTGGTTCGGGAATGGGGGTTGGGGCTCTCGAGGGAGGCGATGCTCACGGCGCGCCCGGTCTCGGCCCGGGAGCTGAAGGCCATGGGTGCGATTTCGCTGGTTGCCGAGACGTCCCGGGAGCTGGAGATCACACTGAGAGACCTGCTCCTGAGTCTTAGGCACTCGTCGCCGAGAGGTTCCAGCATGTCGAAAGAGTTGGTCAAGCTGGGCTGGGGCCACGGCGGGACGTCGGCGCAGCAGGAGGGAATCTCGACGCTTTTCGAGTCGATGATGGAAGCGGGGTCGGACGCCGCGTACGGGATTGGGGAGTTCCAACAGCGGCATAGAGTAGATTGGGATTCTGTGAATAAGGTTCCACAGGCAAAGCTCTAGCTGTGTATCGGCGTTGTGTAACGTACCTCACGTATTGTTGCAGGAGCAGTGGAGTGTAGACGGCGCTGTTTCTTACAAGCTTCGACAGGGTCTCCATCTGTGCAGAGCCCGGTCTGCAATATTACATATTCAATACCCACGTATGATACAGTGTGGAATTACACAAGGGTCGTCGACGGAGCTAAAGAGGCAGTAAATCCGGCCACAATGACACTGGGGGACGGTAAGAGGTCCCATCTCTCCCCCCAGATGAACCCCTGTCGATACCCCGCATTCCGGCTCAGCACTAACCTAGAGCCTGTGTCCACCAAGCTTCAAAGTCGGGTTGAACCCCCATCGTCTTCGTGCCAGTGCATGCTCTCAAACATGAATATGGCGGACTCCATGGAACCACCAGCAACGACGAGCCCGGCGCCGGCCGCCATGGCCATCAAGCGCATCCGTCAGGCTTGCACGACCTGCCGGTATGGCCTCCATCTCATCCCCCCTTCTTCCCCGTTCAGCTCGTCATCTCCTTGAGATCGAGGGACATCATGGTATTTCTGAATAGCCATGCTGATTCTATTTCTCTCAGCCAGAAGAAGGTCAAATGCTCCGGCGATCGGCCGCGATGCGTCAATTGCCGCCGGGCTATGCAGCGGTGTCAGTACGAGCCCTACTCGGTAGCCTCGGCCTCCCTCTCAAGGAACTCTGCGGCGGCGCTTCTGGGCCTTACAAACGATGTGATTTCCCAAATGAGGTTCTAATCTAAGAAACAACCTGTCGTGCTGACTCTACCCCTGCGTCTCAGCCCGACCTCCTACAGAGGATATCCATGATCGAAGACAAGCTAGCGCAGCTCGACGAACGCAACTCGACCGACCCCAGGCAAGTGTTCATGTCTCGTCCGTCACGTATCCTCGAAAGTTGACGAGAAAACGAATTCTAGAAACGCGCTTGAGGACGCAAACATGCACTGGGAGGACGAACCGGCTCCTCCGTCGAACCAGGGCGAAGACCTGTCCGCCGTTCTGAATTTCGACAATGGAAACTCACCCGACTCATCTGAAGCCTGGCGCTCTTCAACCTCTCAGAAGAATCTGTAAGTAACAAAGGTGTCTTTTGTCGGTTTTGCGTTCCTTTTTCTTCTATTCATTCGGCGAAATGTTGAGCAACTCCCACTCGCACTAACACAACCGCATAAACTTCAACACCATCCCCCCAGATCCAGTGACGCAATCGCTCGTCGACACCTTCTTCAAGTGCGTCCACAACCAACCGTACTCGTACTTCCACGAGGAGAGCTTCCGTCACAAGCTGGCCGCCGGCCAACTGGCGAGGTGCGTCGTTCTCGCCGTTTTGGCTTCCTCCCTGCGCTTCTCGGGCCACACCTACTACCAAGGCGCAACCAGCGAGGCAATCCAGGCTTACGCCCGGGAGGCCTGGCTGTCCGTCCTGAACGATCACATGGCCTTAGAAGACATGCCCGGTCTCGAGGTCGCGCAAGCCACGAACATCCTCGCAATCATCGACTTCACCTGTACGCGTCCCCCCGTAGAATCTCAAAAATTTCACCCCCTTCCCCATGGCCCCGTTTGGAGATATCAGACACTGATGCTCACCTCCAGCCGGTCGAACCAGTTCCGGATGGCTGAAAATAGGCCTCGCCGTCCGCGTAGCTCAAGACCTCCAACTCATGAAGGAGCCGAGCGAGTCGCTGCCCCCCGTGGAGCAGGAGGAGAGGAGGCGGTGTTTCTGGTCCGTCTACCTACTAGACAAGCTCGTGTCTCTCGGTCGGGACCGGCACCTCGCCATCCTAGACGAGAGCTGCCACGTACAGCTGCCATGTGACGAGCCAATGTTCCGCTCTGGCTGCTACGGCCGCGGCGAGCCCGTGACGCTGCACCAGCTGCTCGACTGGAAGACGGACAACTCCGTCGTCCAGGACGGCTTCCGGCTGGCAATGATGGCCGGTGCTATCCTGGGCCGGTGCACCCGGACCCTCTTCCAGGACCTCGGAGCCGAGGCAACGCCGCTGTGGGACTCGCGATCCGAGTTCGCATCTATAGTCTCTCTGCTCCTCCTCTTCGAGTCCCGTCTCCAGCTGGACGGTCACCCCATCGAACAAGTAGTGGCCGCGAACCGGGTCGGCACAGGAGATGTGGATCACCAGGTCGTCGGCCATGTCGTTTTCGCTCGCACAGTCTACCACTCTTGCTTCTGTCTGCTGTACCATCCCTTCCTTCTGCATAAACAGTTGCAGAGACTCGACTGCCGGCCGCCCCCGAGCTTCCTTCAACTCGCCTCCCGGACAAGCTACGACCACGCTCGGAGCATCGTCGGCCTGTTGCATGACGCCGAGGCTGCGGGTTGCCACCTCGGGGCCTCTTTCTATGCGTACTCGGCGTGCCTGGCCGGAAGCACTCTCTCGCTCCACATGCACGCCGAGGAGCGCACCGGTGGCGAGCGTTCCGCCGAGATGTTGGGAGCCACTCAGGAGAGCATCACGATGCTCGACAAAATGGGTCGGTTCTGGGACCACGCGTCCAAAATGGTAAGTGATATAACGACCTAACTTGGCCAAAAAAAAAAAAAAAAAAAAGGAAAGGAGGAAGAAAAGAAATACCCCCAAGAGATGGAATCCTAAACTGACATGGCGCCCGTAGCACCATCAGCTGGTGTCCTTTAATGCCAACGCCCACCTTCTCACCTCCCTGCTCGAGCCACCACCGCAAGCAGCGTCGAGTATCGGCCCTGAGTGGGAGGCGGTGCTGTGGTCCATGGTCGATTACGGCGCAATGTGTCGCGAATCAACCTTGGCCATCCCCGGTCCGACTCTTCCCGTGACGTCGGAACCACCGCTATTCTCGGCCTTTAATCTAGACACGGACGGGGGGCTTGAAGCGGGTCCCGGTGCGAATCGAATGCCAGAGGCTGACGAAGCCCTGATGAGCTTTGACACTCCGAGCATTACGTATCTGCTTGAACTGGCGTCTGGAGGTGGCTGAGTTCTGTTCGCAAATCTCCCTGAATTCAGCTGCCTCGTCATGTTCTGTGCGTGTTGTCAGGCTGCAGAGCGATGCTGATACTGAATGTACCCGGGCTATGGACACACGTACCGATCTGTTCTAGGCGTTTGATTACCAACTGTACGAGACAGTAGACGATGTATAAGACAAAGGCTCCACGTGCTCAAGTCAGATCTTGTTGGCTGGTTTCCATCAAATCAGCATCAGATCCATGATACTTTAATGAAGAGATACTAAGCAGGAACATCAAATAACCATCTCAACCGGGTAACGCAGTAGCGTGCGGGTCACTAGAACTCGTGCGGGTATGAACATAGGAAATCGCAACATATTCCTCGGATACCATTTACAATATTACTGCATTAGGACTATGTCTAACTATAATTGACTCTTTGTAGGGTATCAGGAATGTAAAGACAAATCGCAATCACAGAATTCTCAAGCCTAGAGTTAGAACGAAAATGATTACTTGGCCGCCAGACGCCCGGTGCCAATAAAGCTGTTAGCTCTGCTAGCCGACGGTGTACCTCTGGGTGTGCCGCGGGGCGTAACACGGTTCTCGCCGAAGAAACGGGACTGCTGGCTGTAAGATCGTTGGTAGACCGGACGGTCGGGCTGGTCGTTTCCAGAAGCAGCAGCTGGAACATGATTAGCACCCTGTTCGGTAAACTCTGTGTTCAAATTCGACTTACTGGCTTGTCTGTCTCCAGGGGCGTAACTCACGCGACGACCACCGACATCGTCTCTCGCGCCAGCCAGCTTCTGCGCGAATGGCGAGCGAGCACGCAGGGCAGGACCCTTCCAGTAGATGACGTAGACTGCGATAACAAGGGCGAAAGAGATGCAGAAGAGAATCGTACAGGCGTACTCCAGGTTCTTCCCGCTGTCGGCTCCGATGTTGGTGAAGAAGGGCGTTGCGGGGACGGTGAGGACACCAGCGAGGAAGTCGCGGGCCCAGCCGTTACCCCCGGTCGCCGAGGCGGAGTAAGGCCCGTACGCGCAGATCATGTAGTCGATAGTGGCCATGTAGATTGCATAATTGGCGATGCCGACGATGGCTGCAAACACCATGGAGCCAATCCAGTGGATGGGCGGGCCTTGGATGGTCCAGGCGAAACCGATCAAGCCGATTGGTAGGCAGGGTGCGGTGTACAACAGGAACCAGAGACGGGACTCGTACTGGGCTCTGTCGTCGTTGGGCTTGGCCCGGCGCTCCTTGATGTTTCGCTTGATGGCCGGGATGAAGAGGAGCCAGGCGAGGACGTAGCCAATGCCGATGGGGATGAAAGCGAGACCGACCTGAACGGTGGTGAAGTTCCATTGCCCGTAGACGAGAACAAAGGACTGGATGAACATAAAAATGAGGGCGTCGGAGAAACCGGAGAGAAGCGACAGCACGAGCACGATGGGCTCGGTGAGGAACATCTTGAAGGGGCGAACCCAAGTGGACAGGATCTCCTTGGCGGAGAAGCGATCCTTGAAGGGGACGAGCTCGTCGGGGCCCCATATGTTGGGGTTGCCCTCCTTTCTGCGACGCTTGGCGATGCGGTTCATCATGATGGTGGTGCGCGTCTCGGGGACGGTGAAGAAGTGGAGTGCCTGTACAGCAACCCCAAAAATGAGCTGAACCCAGATCGACCATCTGAGATTGCGTTAGCTTAGTTTCGGGTGCGATGATGTGATTTACATACCTCCAGTGTAAGTACGCCTCGGTGAAGCCGCCCACGATGGGGCCGAGGACAGAGCCGCCGACCGAGGAGAAAACGACATAGGCGACAGCGTATTGCTGCTTGTCGGACTCGAACATGTCAGCAATCATACCGAGGGTGACGGAGCCACCAGCAGACGACAGACCGCCCAGGGCGCGGCCGACCATAATGGAGGCGAAGTTGGGCGCCAGGGCGACGGGAAGCTGCCAGATGTTGACGAGCAGCAGCGATAGCTGGAGCACCGGCCAGCGACCGAACTCCTCAGACCACGGGGCCCATAGTTCGCAGCCGAAGGCGTAGAGGACGAGGAAAATCATGGCGCCGCAGCGGCCCGCCTGAGCGCTGACGCTGAATTCATCCGAGATACCGGCGATGGCGTTCGAGTAAAGCGAGGTGTTGAAATTCATCGACACCTGAACCCAGAAGATTATGGTGAGGATATACCACTTTTTCCACTTGGGAAAGGAGAAGCCGAGCTCGTCGTAGCAGTCGTCCTCGGTGATCTCGTACTTGTCGTATGTTCCAAGCTTCTCCAGCTTGGCGCCACTGCCGTTGGCGAGACCATCGGCTTGTCGGTCCAAGTGATTGACGTCGCGTTCAAGCTCCTTGGACGAGGTTTGCTCGCTGGTGCTAGCGTCGCCGTTGAGGGTCCCGTCGTTTTGGGGTTCGAGCTTCTCGTTGGCGACCTGGAGATCGGCGTCGTTAATAACCTGAGGCGGCTCCTCGGCGAAGCGTGTATGAGGCATGATGGGCCGGTTTCATGCGCTGGCGTATGATAAAAATGGTGGATGATGAGGAAGGTGAGGAAGGAAATAGGATGGGTTTGTTGCCGTCCACCCGTTTATGACAGCGCAGGTAGAAGTAATGGCGAAAGGGTAGGGAACTGGGCGTGTCGACTACCTTGGGCGGGCTAAACTCTGTGTGCTTCGGAAAGAGCAGAGATGGACCAAAGTTGAGTAATTGTTGGGAGAGATCCGGTATATCAATGCCCAAGAGAACTTCGGACGGAAACCGAGGGATATCGCTCTCGGCCGCCATGACGGTTGATTCGAAGCAAGCTGCCGCGGCGCCGTCCCCGCCATGGCCACGGTGCCTCAAACATGCAGTCGCTCAAAACTGTGACATCATGGTCGACACTGGACGGTGACGCCAAACAGGCAGCTTCTAGCGCGGCACGTCCCACATTTCGAGATGCAGCGCAGCGTGCTTAAGAGAGGCGAGAGGGCGCTCGAAAAGATGGTGCTATTAAGACTGGAGTCGTAGTCACAGGTGTTCGTGGATGGTCCACTGTGGATTCGACGGAGAGAGTCCGGAGGAGGGTCGACGAACAGGAAACGCGCTCAGGCGTGGAGCCAACCATGAAGTGACTTCACGTTGGCCAACGTATCGTCAAGTAGCATCCAAGTAGCGTCGCCCTCAGTGTTGATGCCGCCGGATATAAGCCGCGTTGAGATCGAGGTCGAGGGCCTGGACACGAGGCTTGTGCCAAGTGGCGGGAAGGCGGCAAGCGAACTTGGCACTTGGCAGAGGTCGCACACAAAGCTTGTTTGTGTCCTTCAGGCGGCTCTAGCGGAGGCTTAGCAAGTCACGTGCAGGTCCAGCAACGATCAGGTAGGTAGGTACCCTCGCCCCAATTACACCAAGACGTAGGTACTAGCCATGGCAAAAGGTCCCGCTTCGGGGACGATGACGAGACCCAAAATGGCTGTCCCTTCTTTTTTTCTGCGTCTCTGACCAACCAACAAAGAAAGAAAAGCACGGGGAAAACAGGGAGAAAAAGGAATGTTTCTCTGAAGTTTTCTGAAGGCTCCACCGCACAGAGCCAGCCTTTGCGCTCTGGGAGCGAGCTATGACGTCCTTGAACCGGGGGATCCGAACCCACATCGGACGAATTCAACGGAGAAGGATCCATTGCCTCTCCCAGTCCATCTCTGGTCCGTGATCCATCCCGTCTCCAGCTATCTAGTCTTTCTCCCCGCAACACTATCTGTTTGATCAAAATGGTTATTCCACCATGGGACAAAATACCATAATAATGAGATAGGGCACCCTGACTGTACACACATGATATGCATCGATAAACTCAGGCAGTCGTTCATCAGCCACTCCTGCAGCCGTCCAGGACGGCCCGACTGGCGATGAAACCCAGTGACCGAAGCATTCCGAGCCAATTGGTGTATCCAGATGCACATCAATCCCTCGCTACTATGCACAGCCCAAATGCGGAACCTCCGCCACCATCTTCCAGCTCCCTTCCTAATCCGTCACATCGGCCAATCATAACCGGTTATGCGCCACCCAGTACCAGACCAGGTGAACCAATCAGTAAGAATGACGGCCAGGCGAGTGAAATAGTTTACCTTTTTGCCATCGACATGGGAATTTAAATCTCACCTTCCCTCTCATAACAGTTACAGGTCTAGATGTGAGACGAGCCCAGAGCAAGTGGTGATGGTTTGTCAAATTAATCCGGGCCGAGTTCGCCGATGCGGACCTGCTTTGACCCGGGCCAGGGCCGATGCTCCATTCCCGGCCGGAGCTTCACCCGCCGATCCCAGCGTTCACAACTCACCAAAATCCTCTTGCACAGCAACTACAGCAGGTCATGTCCTTCGGATCGGTTTCTGGTTCTTGTTGGAAATTACTACCGTGTCTCGTTTGAATCTAGCAGAAGATACAGTAATAGGGTACTGACAAATAAAGAAAAGGCAAAAAAGTAAAGAAAGACCCTAGTAGCCTTGTGGTTAACCGAACCTTTTGACACCCCAACGGTGATACTAAAACAATTGGAATTCTGCCTCACACTACGAATCAGATCCAGCTTAGCATCTTCTCGCTCCACTGCGCTGCTACATTGCTTTCACGCCAACGCGTTCACATCAACAACCTCCAACCCGCCCTCCACCCCCAGGAGGCGATCACACACCCGGAGCAGCTCGACGTGAAGCAGCCGCAGTCCGCAAACCGCCATTCCCTTGTCCTCGGGCGTCCCGACGTGTTCCTTCGCGGCCTGCACCCACACTTGTACCTGGTTCTGGGACCGGCGGAGCGACGGGTTCCTCCCCCACCTCGTCTCGATTCTCCCGTGGAGCTGCCTTCGCGTGGTTGGGAAACTCATCTGGCGGCGGCGGCGACCTTCTAGCCTCTCAACCAGGTGTTGATGGAAACACGACATTTTTACTACAGCGAGAAACGGCTACCCCTCTTCGTCGCCTAGGTCCCATTCTTCGCCAAGTCAGCCCAGTCTCAACATTCAGGGACAATGGGGCTAGCCCGCCTCAGGTGTCAGTCATATCAGCTACTCCCCCTCTCCCTTCCCATAGCGAAGGCTGCTTCCCAAGTGAAATTCAGGAAGGGAAGGCAGTGAGAAGCCAGTGTCACATTATCGTCCCTGAGCAACAAGCGAACTCGAAGTCTCTAGGAACCACAGATGATCGAAAGATCTGTTTGTCTCGGGGGCTTTCTTCTTGCTCCCGAAGGAGAGGGAATCACCGTTGGTTTCGGCAATCTCTCGGGCATCTGTCAGAGCAGCTCTTCTGTCGTCAGAATCGTCTTTCTCTTCCCCGGGAAGAGTGCTTCTACCACCACTAACGACGCAAGTTTGCAAAGCGACAGGCGGCATCGTGGCCTCCAACATGTGCTACTGGAAACACTCCCGTTGCGACGACTTCGGGCTGTCGTCCTGCGAGGGCCTCAACTGGTCATAGACGTCCATGCAAGCAAGCAATCAAGAACCGAATTAGTCTCTCGTCATCAGATATAACTTCAAATTAAAAAGAAAGGAGGAGGGAGAACTCGTCACCCATTCCAGTGCGTATTCGTGGCCTGTAAGAGCGGGAATCATGTTTTATTGGATATTCGAGGCTTGTTGGCATGGGAATGAACCAACGTCGGAATCCGATTTTTCGACCAGACAACAGTGGAAACCCGCACTCGCCTAGCAAATTTCAAGAGGTAACAGCAGTTTAACATTGCCAACAACTCGGCATGTCTTGTTATTGGAAAAGGTATTTGTCTTCTCTCACTGTCATGGTGGGAATGTTTTTGAGCGGGACTTGGACAAGTCTTGACCTGACTAGAAAGATTACGACCAGAAATCACACAACCTATAAGAAAGATATTAGGAAATCTTGTTTGAAACAAAAGAGTTTCAGTTCGGGCGTTGACTTCTACTAATCCAGCGTTCGTATCTCGTTTTAGTGATGGCGGGTCAGTTGTCACGGCCGAAGTAAGTTCTCCCTGGGTCCGTTTCCTGCAGCGCTTGTTGAAGAAAATCATTTGTCTCACCTCTTTCCCTTTGAAACGAAGATTTGACGTTTTCAAGGTTTCGGGGTGGGATCTCAAAGATTGGCACCAGACAAACAAACAACGTCTGAACATAAGCTTGTCAACCTTGTTAAATGATCTGTAGTCCGGGGGTTTTTTTTTTTTTTGGAGTCCTGGGTGTAGGGAAAGTACTAAACTAAGTAAAGCAATAATTCTAATCATGGTACCGATCATTGGTAAGCTGGATTCCACGGACGACGCACTTGGGTGAGTAAGCTTCACAAGGCACTCGGTAAGTGTGTGTGGGTATTTAACCATATAGTGTACCCTTCAGGATGCTAATAGCCCGGGGAATCCTACAGCCTGAAAGTGGGATGTCTCGTAGTTCCCATGGACACCTGATGGGGTATGAATACCAGGCGTGATTACTCCGCTGTTGCAACGTATCTTTAGCATCGAATAATACACTGTTGAATCCGGTACGAGTCCGGCACCCGAATCCGAAAGGCACCAACGGTTGCTTGGTGTCTGCACAAGCAGCATTCAACTATCTGCCTTTTACCATTTCCATGGCCTTAAACGCGCAGGTTTTTCATCTAGCAAGTTTGTAGCCAGATCCGTTCTGACCGGAATGGAGCGAACTGGTTGACAAAGAGTTCACAAATACGAAACCCCCGACAGTAAATCCGTTAGCCTATTCATCGATCTGAGACTGAGAAACCGACCGTGAAGCCGACTCCTCCCTGTCATCATTAACCACCACGTACGTAATCTAAATATCCACAATTTCCGAAACGAACTTTGAAGAGGCGACACGTAACACCTGGCGGCAGAAACTGCCTTTCCAATTTGGCATGCACAGTAACACAGAGATTCGGGCCACGGTTCGCCTTGGGGACCTGGTATACACCGTCAGACACGCAGCTCTTAATGAACTAAGCCGTCCAAGGGGGTCAAGAATCGGTCCGTTTTTCACAATGAAAAAGCGGGTGTTCTTCTGGGAGCATCCGACGGGCATCGACTACAACACGATGTCATCAGCCAGGAGCGATTGTCGGGACACGGATTACGGTGGTCCATCGCAAGGGCCGTGTCAAAGGTGATCGCAGAAGCAAGTGCCCTCTTCAGTGGATCAGGTGCCGTTATCTAGGTATGGTCTAGTATTGCATAGCGTGTGCAATCAACATCGACATCGTCGTCCAGACCTTTTCCAAAGTGGAGGGTTCGAGGGCTAAAAGGAGAAGCAACCAGGCTAGGAAAGCCTCTAGGGGTTGGTGAAAAGGAGAAGGGTATGTGAACGGCATTGAGCTCTAGGTAATGGGCCGCTAGCCAATGCTGAAGAAGAAGACATTTTGGGGTGCTTCTGCGACGGCCCTTCAGTCTGACGAGTTGGCTTGAATGAACCGAATGTCTTTCCTAAACAAAGACACATGATCGGAACAAGTACGGCGCTGACATGCATATCCAAACAGACAATCTTTTTCCTTCAACTTAACATCGACCGGTATCTCTTCTTTATGTAGCTCAAGAGGGATCCGAGTCGCATATATCCGTCTCCTGCAAACCCAACAGCTCAATGCGGCTGCCTACACGCCTACAGGCACCGCCATCCATCCTATTCGATTTGCCACCCGGACCTGACGGACATCGTCAAGGCTTTTCTTGTGTCACAGCCTCCAAGCTCGTTTCGAGATGTCATGTAGTCAAACAGGAACGCGACGGAGCTCATCAGACACAACGGCCGGTTGGAACCTTCAGGCCTCGGCTCGTGTATCGAGATATCCGCGACCGCGTCACGCGCCCAGTTCCGGCCCTCCGAGACTGCCGGCTACCCCGGCCCCGAAAGTTCCGCCCGACGATTCCGTACCATGCCGGACGTGTCGTTTGCCACGTCGGCGCCTGCCCTTTACGTGTTTTCGACCAAGTTTTGTCTTTGCGTGTTGAGTTGTTCCGGTTAGTAAGCCTGCGCTCTCAGCAGTCAAGACGGCAGACGTGGAAGAGCTACCCGGGACCCCCGGCCCAACAACCGCCTTCTTGACTGTCGAAAACCGGTCTTCACCTCTTGAGAGCTGGCTTGTTCCTCGAGCATGCAGCCAGGGCACTGCCAGCGACTTATCCGTCGGGACAGGTCCGGAGCCTATCAGTCTAATGGAGACTCTGGTTCTCGCCACCGACGTCGGGCACAGGGCTCCTGCAGCTCTTTCTTACTCATTAAAACGAATGAGGGAGCGGTCGGTCGGCTATCTCCGCGGCGGTGGTTTTTGTCACGCAACACAAGACAGTTGCTCTGACAATGCCACGAGGGCCATCATGGTGGTCTATACTGGGGCGTCAAGGGCGAGGCAAGGTGAACAATCTCAGCTCAGCTGGGATGAAGCTTGCCTAGGGATCAATTCTTTCTCGACAAGAGCTTTCTGTGTTCTCTCAGCCAGCGACATGACCCTTTACGTCGAAGCCCCATTTGTCTTATCCAGGGTTCCGAACGTACCAGAAACCCAGTTCTCAAATCCGCCCCCTAGACCAGGGAGGACGATAGCAGCGGTCTCGCTGCCCAATGGCGTCCCAATGAGCCATGTCTCGCGACCCATTCAAAAAACCATGAGACACCATCACCAAGGTGAACATTGATTTTTTCCGTTCTTGTGCAGTTGCGTCAAAGGGATCGCGGTTTCTATTGAACGGACAAGTTTGGACGAGTTAGTTCTTTGCCATACAGCGAAGCAACAGCTAGACCGATCCCGACAGCTCCGGACCAGAGGGACCGAAATAGAAGATGGCCTCCATGCCCCAGTGTCGAGCAGCCGGTCTAATAGCCACAATTAGTGCATGTTGGACCGGCCGGACTTGACTTTACCCCACTGCGAGTCACGTCGCGCCGAGCACTGGAAGACGGCCAAAGTGTTTGTTTGGGCGAACTCAGCAGCGGCGGGGTCGAGATGAGCGGGACAGGTGTGCATCGTCGGTCTTGTTCAACACCGGAGACTGGAGGCAGCGTACCCGATTGCATATGCCTTAGGTGTCAGATGTCCATGTCCACGCTGAAAGAACCAAAATGGAGGATTATCTGGCGGCCGGGGCAACTAGAGGAAGTGATGAAGTCCAAAGGCCATCGGACTAGCCAGCCTCCCGACCTGTTGGGTGATGGCTCCATGAGCAGTGCGGGCCTTAATGTTTCCTGCCAAGGTTGATGAGACGTGGCGGGCTTGTGGCATTGGGTTGCGTTGCAGCAGATGGCAAGGGCGACAACACTTGGGTAAATGGGTACTCTGTAGATACCTACCGACTCTATGGATTACTAATAGAGGCCTCGTCGTTGATCGACTAGATGCAGCATAGTGCTGTACCCAAAGGTACCTACTTACCCACGTACGTACCGACCTTACCTTACCTTACCTACCTACCACCTAGTTACGGAAATCGGTCGTTTGGAGCGGCTAAATCCGACGCCAGGCTACAAACCGGCCAGCTCATGAATATCGTGATTTTGCAAGGGTTAATCAGGTGACGAGAGGATGAGATGAATCAACGAAACCGGGTGAGAAGCATAAGTCCTTGCTGTCCGCCGCCAGAAATCCACGACATCGTATTCTGTAGGCGGATGACAGGCTCAACCATGATAAAAAGACAATCTGTTGACACGTACTTGCAGAGTTCCATGTCGCAGATGCAAATCATTGAAAGGGTCGCTGCTGTGTAAGGATGCTACGCACAACCTTCCTGCCTAGGCACTAAGCAGACAGTTACCTAGGCAGAGAATTTAGATTAGTGAACGGCTGTTGTCTCCTCCTGTGGCCTGTGCACGCTAACTGAAAGAAAGCCTTACGGGTGGACAGGGCGTCTCTGTTCGCAGACGGCATTTTGACGACTGTGTATGCGTGCATGCTACGTACCCACACAGTAACGGAACTGGGCAGGGTGTTACATCAGACAGTAAATGCTGGTTAAGTTGTGTGAATAGAAAAAAATTGGGTAACTGCCTCGCCGTTGAATTGGCCCATTAGTTGGGGTCCATAAAGGTCAAGCGTACTGGAACTGGGATTGATGGCTATCCAAATGCCGACGGATGGAGCATACAGTGGCTACAGTGATTGGCACCATCGGAAAGGGTTTTCCTTCTGAAAGTCTATCTCTAAGTGATGCCGATTTGCCAGGATGTGCGACTCCTGAGTGGTCTGAAATTGCGGTAATTTGTCAACCTATCTACTTAGGTAGCGTATTGTTCTGTGTATGATTGCGGTTGCGCTATCGTTTTCAGCCTGTCCCCTTAGTTGCGCTTTTGCTCTGCACCTCTTGATGGTCTTACTACTAAGATCACAGGCGGATATCCCTGAAACACGACACGCGATGACTAGACTCGCCCCATAATATAGTGAGAGGCAGCTGCCTTAAGGCCTAGGAGGGTGTAGTAATCAACCCGAGTGGGCGGCCTGTCTATGATTCATTGACCGATATCGGCGGGGGATCAGGGTTACTCCCGTTCGTAACAAGCACGTACATGATGGCCGTGCGAACGATACTGCCCGGCCAAATCCTCATACCGATGTGTGATCATGGCCTCGCCATATTAGTAACCGGTCGAGGCAATCCACGATGTCCATGGCTTGCTTACGAAACGCTTGCTGTCCGATACAATTGACGTCAATTAACAAGTCGTCCGTCTTGTGTCAGCCGCGCTGTGTCAAGAAGCCACGGAACTAGGAGAAGGTATATTCGGTACTTGGAAGTCACGGGAGCTGCTGAACGGGCCAGGCGATTCGCAGAAAGGTAACTGACTCGCGAGGAGATGACGGGTGGAGGGGATTGGAGATGGCAGCCAAACCCAAAGTTACGGATACACTACCTGCATTGCATGGGAATACGACAGATTTTTAGGAGTGCACAGTAAAATCGACTGTCCTCCGCCCGGGATCAATTCCTCTTTTGAGGCAGGGATAGGCATAGCCGTATGGGTCGTCTCTGGTCCATCATATGGGCCCGTGATTAAAGTTGAGGATTTAAGCTTCGCCCCTAAAACACCAGACAAGCATCATCAGCGTCAAGAGTATGCACGGCGGCGTTACTCGTGACTACCTAGGTACTGTATCCAGCATAAACACGTCCTGTACATCGTAGGCATTTATCTCGCTCTCCTCGCTCTCCGAGCGTGTGCGAGAAGTGTCGCAGGCTGGCAAGAGAAGGTTGAATGCCACCATTGATTACACAGGACAGTTGCAGTAAGGCACTATTGTGCAAACTCTGTCTGGTAGGTAACATGAGGGGGTCGTTTTGCGCGCGAATCCATGACAAATTTGCACATGCCTCATTCCAGTCATTTCCATCCCCTACTTACCTTTCGTATACCTAGGTTGGTACCTCAATCACCATCCCATCCACTACCCACCACCCACCTGCTCCTAGAAGCTCACCCCCAATTCCAATCTGCACCCAAGCATCCCCCCCATTGACCAGAACTTGGTCGGTGATCCTCGCCCTCGCTCTCACCCTCGCCGAAGCAGCAAGGACAGAGCAAAGCCCGCGCGCGCAGTGCTTGCTACCACCTTTTCTTACCTATTTTCCTCCCCCCCCCCCCCCTCTTCTAACCTGCCCCCTACTGCTACTACAAAGAAAGCCACGAGTCAAACTTGCTCGTCCCGACAGTCTGTTCCTCCCCCCTCCGTCGTTCTCGGTAACCATACATTCCAACCAACCCAACGTAGAAAGAAGGTCGATTCTGTCCCGATTCCCTACCCGGCCACGAAGGCCCGACGACAGTCTTTTATACGCTGCCCGCACATTGGAAAGTCCGTCTCTCTGCCCCCGCCAAGAAGTTATGGAGCAAAGCCCCGAAGCCCAGCAGCAACATTCGCCAACAGACGGACAACCGGCAAACCGCGGCTCCGACGCACTCCCGAGACCGCGTCCTTTGGCCTGCACTCCATGCCGCCGCCGCAAGGTAAGGGGGTTGATGTCCCCATCCCATTGCGCTCGCCCCCCATCCCCTGGTGGCATCTTGACGGTTCGATCGATCATAGGGCTAACCGACGGGACGGCTCGTTACTGCAACGACAGATCAGATGCGACCACAAAACGCCAATCTGCTCCAATTGCGTGAGGTATGGCTTGGAATGCGCCTGGCCCGAAGGCCGTCGCTCTTCAGGACGCCGTCAGAGACCGTGAGTCACCCTTGTCCTGTCTTCAGACTCGCTCTCAACCTCACCCTCACCCTCGCCCCGCCAATCTTATTTACCGAAGAGATGGAGTAAGAGAGAGGGCTGGGTCGGTTGACCTGACGCTTATGCTTATCTCCGATCGTCATCGGCTTCCCACGGCTGACGCACTCGCCATGTTGCGACCTCCAATAGACTCTACGAAGATGTAGTTTCGAGACTGGCCCAGATGGAGAAGCTGGTGGAGGAGCTCCAAACCACAAAACCTGACCAGGGCGCCACGCCTCCACCACCGCAACTACAACATGCCAATTCCCACGACGCCGCCGCAAGCCTCTCGCCCCTGGCCACCACGACGTCGTCCTCGAATCCTCACTCTCCCTTATCGAGACGGAAGGCGAGCAGCGCAAGTCCTTCGTCCGCTAACCATGACTCCTATCCTTCGCCGCCCTCCGCTACCTCGTCGACCGGCGCGAGGCTGTACTATACCGGCGCTCCTGATGACAGCACCGTCTTCGCAGCAGGTAATGAGCCAGAGCCCTCGTCTAAAGAAAGAAAGAGAGATAGGCAGAGGAAGTGCGTTCATCGTCAGGAAACTCATGTTGGCTGACATTGTCTTTCGCCAGGTGCCTGTTCTCTGCTCTCGCCTCAGGGAGTGTCCCAGATTGAGCTTCTAATTGGAGACTCTCGATTCTCTAATGCTCTCAGTGCCTTGCAGCCAAAGGCCCTGGCCCTGCACCATCAGCCGTACCTGGCACACGAGGACCTGAACCACCCTCTGCCTCCTAACCATGTCATCATGGACTGCGTGAACGGTAAGCCATTTGCGTCGATGCCATGCCTCTCAGCCCGCGACAGACGGATAGATGACGATGTGTTCGCAAACCGAACAACCGGAATAGCTTGCTGACCTGCCATTCTCAGAGTTCTTTGTGACAATGAACGCCGGCATACGTACCTTCCAGGAGCATGAGGTGCGAGCCGCCCTCCGATCTTACTTCCAAGGGCAGCCTCCCGCCGACCCAGGGTGGCGTATGGCTGTTAATGTTATGATCGCCCACACACTCCGCAAAAGAAATGGCATGCGGAACAAGGAAGAGTACCAAAAATATATTTACAACGCCCTCGGCATGGTCCCGAACATTATTCTGCGTACACCCTCTCCCATGACGATAGGGGCACTGTTGTCGACGGTGAGTCCGAGAGGAAGGGGCCGCATCCCCGGCTTTGTTGTCGCTCCCTAGCTGCAACTCAGCAACTGATTCTCTGCAGGTCCTCTACTTCAGCTTCACCTCTGAAAACCACATCGCCATGACCCTCATGGGCCTCACCGTGCAGCTTCTCCTGATGGCGGGCTACCACCGCCTTGAGCCCGATCTGGTTCACGCAAACCCGCAGAACTTGGACCCCGTGAATCACCTCCACCGCCGCCGCCTCTTCTGGCAGGCCTACATCATCGACCACGACCTTATGTTACGCATCGGCAAGCCCCCACTGATCAGCGATGACTTCCTTCTCGACCTGCCTGAGGAGCACCCAGCCGACGGGTACAGCATGTACTACTACCCCGGTGATGTGACACTCAACTTCTTCCTCCAGCAGGTCCGCCTCGCTCAGATCCAAGGCCGTATCGCCTCGTCGCTGTATCACCGCACCGGTGTGCCCCCGGCCGAGCTCGAGGCCGAGATACGCCGCCTAGACGGCGAACTGCAGGAGTGGCGCGAGAGCATCCCCCCGATGATCCGCGCCGACAATGTCGACGCTCTGCTGGACGGCGACTATTACAGGATGGTATCCCTGACGACGCTGCATTTCACATACTTCCAGCTCGTCGTGGCCATCCACTCCGCCGCCTTCCGGCTGCCCATGCTAGAAGATCAGGAGGGTACCGAGGCCGCGGACATAGGACCCAGTCTCGCACTGTGCGTGAGTGCGTCACGTGCCGCCATCTCGCTCTTGAACTACCATCAAATCGAACACCCATATACGCCGTGAGTGGACCAATCTACGCTACATCACTGACTCCCGTACGAAGCCCAGCTGACCCGTAGCCTGCTTAGATATCTTCTCTACCAAATCGCCTGGAGCGTAGATATCCTCTTTGTCAACATTCTCCAGAACAAGACGAACCCCCGCGCGCGTCGTGACCTTGACCTCATCCGCACAGTTATATCCTTCTTTGAGAAGTACGACCCGGGCCACCAGACTGTTGTCTCGTACCAGATCATCAAGGTCATCGCCGACGTCGCCGCCTCCGTTCTCGCAAACACTCCGACTCTGCCGCCACACATGCTCCCCGTCTCGCGCGGGCCCTCTGCCGTCGTCCAACAACCCCAAACACCCATTCAAAATATTCCTCTGGACACCCTCTCGCCCCCAATAGGAGGGCCCGGGTCGGCCCGCAGCGGCAGCGTCAACAGCGGCACCGGCGACGTCTTGGGCTCCATGACGAGCCTCTCCATGTCTGACACGCAGCAGCAGCAACGGCAAACTCAGCAGCAAGGGTTCATGGACATCTCGGCGGGGCTGACGCAGCCCAACGAGGGCCAATTCTTCACCGGCTTCATGGATATGGCCGCCGACTGGCGGCTGCCAATGGACTACCAGCCGGAGCTGTGGCAGTACGACACGGATACTCGATTTTCTGGCTAGAGTTGAGAAATCCTGCCACAATCGGTCCAGAGCTATAGAGTAAGGCTAAGGATCGCTGGGGGAGTCACACTGAGACGGTCCACAGCTGGCCATCCAGCGGTGGATCGCTGCATTTTTGATCCGGCAAGCCGCCGTAAGAAGCCCGCATCCTTGGAGTTAGCGCCGATGATGGGCCGGCCCATCTGGCGATGCCTACGGAGGCGGAACTTTCGAGTGCTGCAATGTCAAGCACGCGACTAAACAAACATGCCCAAACCTATCGAAGCCCCATCGTCAGTGCTGGAACACTCCACCAACTCGAGGGAAGCAACGAAACCTGATCGTCCGCCGGAGAAGAGGTTGCTGCATCGAAAAAGCCGACCGAACCCGGTAAACGGGTTAACGAATCTCGATGGACGGACCTGAGCGGCCGACACCATGCGACGGACGCTCGGCAACGAGCGAACAGGGAACCCGGGACAGGTGTTTTTTTTTCTCCTCTTTTTTTTTCCTTTTGTGATTGAGGATAACCACAATAGACAGGAGCGCGAGCGAAGTCTAGGTGCCTCCACCATGTGGGAAGAACAGGCCACTGGAATTGATTTTTGATTTTTGATCATCGGCTCCGTGAGACATCACACCTGCTTTTGCTACCTTACTCCGAAGACATGGCGCTCAAGAAATTACGAAGTGGGAGAGAGAGGGAAAAGGTGACGCAGATCAAGATTGTTGTCTTGCTGAGTGAAACCTGCCCTGCCTACCGTTGAGATGATCAGTGTGAAGTTGGAAGAGCATCAACGGAACCCTTTTTTTCTGCTTTTTTTGGTATTAACCTCTTCCTCTGGGCAGGGTTCCGTCCCCGCCTCGCGTGACAAGGCAGTCAAACCGACAAAACGACCCCTGTCGAGCAGGAGAAACAAAATCCGGGGTGCAGCGAGAACAAAAAGGCAACGTGTGACGTCAGCGCATCTACCGGACTGCTCGGTTTCATGTTTTCCACCCTTAGACCACGGCCATACCAATCCTCGACTCGACCGCGCGACAAAATTGACAAGCGCGACGCCAGCGAACCTAGCCAACAGGATCGGGACTTTTGCGCACGTCTGGTTCAGGAATGTTCGGACCCTGCCTGCCTCACCTTCCCCCCGGTTTCTCCCTTGCGACGGGTGTTCCTGCATTGCCGCCATGGGCCGGCGCACATCTATATTCAACACCCTGCCGCGTTCTCTTTTTCAACCACCTCGATCGACGACATTAACAGAAGGACCTTCACTCCAACCCGCGGCCACGCGCTAAACAACTTTGAGATTACTTGCGACAATATAGACACTCCCCGCTCGCTCGCAATGGTGTCGGGAGAGAAAAAGGCCTCGACCGAGGACAGGAAACGACGATCGGCGACGCACCCGCCTAAGACCATTAGGGAACGCTTCCTCCACTCGCTGCCGTTCTACACGGGTCCCTATGGCGTGGGGTTCCTCGAGATCGAGGCGCCCGTCAGCCAGCCGCGTGTGGTTTCCGACCTCAGGCGCGACAACGTGCCGCTGCTCAGGCTCGACACCGTCTTGTTCGCCGTCTACTACCCGTGCGCCCTCAAGACCAAGACGGACGACCACGCTGCCCCCGAGCACGACTGCAAGGGGAAGGAAGGCGGGAACAGGAACAAGTCTCAGCCCTCGCGGGTCGGATGGCTCCCGCGCCCGCGCGTCCTCACCTGCAAGGGCTACGCCAAGTTCTTCAGCGTCCCGAACCTGCCGGTGACGGCCTATATCGCTGCCACTTCCATGTTTACCAAGCTCCCGGCGTTGCGTAATGCCAAGCTCGCAGGACACTGGCCGGAAGAAATGCTGGGCGACGAGGGGCCCACTGGACGGACGGCACGGAACGAGGAGTCGAGCTCCGGCACGAGCCCGACGTTCCCCGTCATCATCTTCAGCCACGGTCTTGGGGGCTCCAGGATGAGCTACAGCTCCATCTGCGGCGAGCTGGCGAGCTACGGTTTCGTCGTCGTGGCGGTGGAGCACCGGGACGGGAGCGGCGCCAGAACCTATGTTAACCTGCCCGAGAATCGCGAGGTGTCCGACAGCGATTCGTCGGCGGCTCAGGCGTACGTCAAGAGCTTCAGCGCCCAGAAAATCAAGAACAGGAAAAAGGGCAAGCAGAGCGATCGGCACTACTGCGTTGACTATCTCTTCCCCAAGGACAACGCCCAGGATACGGCGCCCCACAACGCCCGTGGCGTCGACACGGAATTGAGAACGGCCCAGATCGAGATGAGAATGGCGGAGATGGAGGAGGCCTACCGCATTCTCGGGCGCATCAATAGCGGCCGGGGGCACGAGGTGGAAGCTACAAATTTGAGGAGGAAGGGCAACGTCGCCTCCAGCTCCCAGGGCCTCACGGGGATCATGTGGGAGGACTGGAAGGGCAGGATGTTTCTCGACAACGTGACCGTCATGGGCCATTCGTTCGGCGGGGCAACGACGGTCGAAACCCTGCGAACGGAATCGTTCGCCTGGGTCGGCCAGGGCATCATCCTCGACGCTTGGGGCCCTGCCACGCCTCGGGCCGGAGACGACGCCCGACACCGCGTCAGAAAACCACTATTGTCGATCGGATCCGAAGCCTTTATGCACTGGCAGGACAACTTTGATAGGCTCGTCGACATCTGCAACGAGGCGAGGGCGGAGGACGCGCCCGCCTGGATGATGACTATTCGTGGATCGACGCATCTCTCGCAGACCGACTTCGCCATCCTGTATTCGACATGGACAGACTTGTTGATGAAGACGCTGGTCAATCCCCTTAGGGCCATCTACCTCACGATCTCGCCTTCGCTCGAGTTCCTCAAGATGATGTTGCCGCCGGAGCAGACAAAGTACAACACGTGGGCCGACGAAAAGATTCTCAAAACGGCCAAGTCGCCTTCAGAACCGCTCGCCGTAGTGACGCACGATCACCGCCCTGACGATCGATGGATCGCCGTCCGTCTCAGAGTGGACAACGAGGCTACCCTAAGGGCGAAGGGCTGGCTCCGGCACACGCGCCGAGTATTGCTCAGGAAGGGGGAAGGATCAGGCATGCCGCCGTCGGAGCTGATCAACTGGGGCGAGGGCAACGAGGTTTGGATGCATGTGAGCCCGGCCCGTGAGTCCGGCCCGTGAGTCCGTGGAGAAACGTATGCGGCAGAACGAGAAATGGACGAGCAGAAGCTAGGCTTGCTGGCTTGATGCGCAGGACGGCAGATGTGCTTTCGAAATATTACCACGGCATGATGGTCAGGCAGCGGGCGATTATTGTACCTGTTGACTTTAAGAGAGGGTCTGGGCGGACCCACCACGCCCACGGGTCTGTCAGATGCTTCCAGCATACATGGCGTTCTTGGTGTACATCGATAGAAAGAGTGTCTAAGTAGGCGAATATAACCTGCTCAACCCACGAGGCCGAAAGTGGCCAACACAGCGCAGGTGGGCTGGCCCGTTCGATGCAAATACGTGCCTCTCGACCAGAAAGTCATGACATCTCACGGCCCAAGTCAAGTGTCGAAAGACGCAGATGCTGGTCGTCTGCATCGACTGGCCAACGGCAGTCCTGCAAGCCATCGGGGTGGTCGGACGGGTGAGCGACGGACGATCAGAGATGGGACCTCTTGCGGGAGGGCTCTGACGCTTGCGCCGAGCCGAAGCCTGTGCGTGCGCGGTGCGCTCTGTCATGAGAAGGGAGGCGGCTCCGGTTTGAAGTGCGAAGTGAGGTTGAGGCTCGGACTACTTATGACCGAAGGGGGCTAGCCCAGGTGCTCTAGGTGCTATCTAGACTCTAGGGACCTGGTCTGCATGGACGCAATTTCAATGAGGTTGAGCCAGGGGTCGCCCGGCACGGTGACGTGTGGAGCTGTACGGCGCCGCGAACGAGGGTAGGCAGGGTGATAAATTGAAGGGCGGAGAGTGCGTGTTGTTGCGGTTGTTCGTGTCCGTCTGTCTTGCTGGTGGTGGTGACGGAGGCGTGTCCGATCTGCAGGCCGACTGCAGTGGGTGCTATTTCTGGCGTTTCTCGCTTACTTGCCGGCGCCTTCGTTCGGGTGGAAATGCGCGCTGGAAGCAAGATCAAGACAGAGAGTGAAAGACAGGAAGGGCTGCAGCGCCGGTGGTGGGGTGGGAGCGGATGGTAGTGGACGACATGCAGTAGACCTGTCAGTGAATGGGACGACGAGAAGACGAATGGTGCTGCCAGGGCCCAGGGGACTTGACCTTTGGGTTTGGGCGTTACGCATGAGGCGGGCGTTGGAGAAACCCGAGAAGCATAACTTTGATGGTGTAAGATGGAGGCGAGAGAGGTAATCGGACGAAGGATGTGATGGAAGCTTAACGGGCAGAACGGACGGTGTAAAACAACCCACCCAGCTTCGTTCAACAACAGGCGTGTGCTGTCTGTCTGTCGCCAGCCCAGCTTCAACTTCAGGTGAAAGCCAAGGAAATAAAGCCAAGGAAATAAAGCCGGGCGGGCTAGTGGCGGGCGCCAACAGGCGGACACGCCACGGCGGTCCTGTGTGTCTTGTCGCAGTCGCAGAGGAGGGGCGGGAGAGAAAGAGGGAGAGAGGAAGAGAAACAAAAGAGCTTGTTTCCATCGCTTTTGCTCCTGATGTTCTTGCCGGCAAACAAAACGGCCACTTCCATCTGGACTGGCCCGACCGCCTGTGAGTGTTCAAAAATAGCCGTCCGTGTTGGGCTTAGGCCATCCAGCCAGTGATGCATGCATGCCCCTCCTACCCCTACCTAGGTAGCTGCTGATCAGCCAGTGCCCAGGGGGGGGGGTGTCCAACGTCTTAGTGGCAGCGATCCCTTGTCGAGCTGAGGCTGTCCTCTTCCTACCACAAAATGGTACCTTGGTCCTGTGGGTGCCTTAAGTAGGTACTAGGCAGTATGCACACCAAAGCTCGTATTCCGTGTCGAGGCATGGCTGCAACTCTCTGGGATTCAGGAAGCATTGTTGGTGCTTACGGATTGTTGTATGTGTGGGAGAGGGAAAATTCTGAAATCCAGTCTCGCCTGCTCAAGAGTTTGGCGTCGTATGGAAAGCAGCATCTCAGTCATTCGGAAAGGCCGTTTGATACTTCCGTTGGGTCCCTCGCTCCCTCACGGCCGATATGCAACTCGCCGACGCTGCTCCTTTGAATCAGGCAATACGCCCACGATGACATAGCACATGGCAAGGTACATTTGTTCTCCTCCAGCGCATCGGTTCCATGCGACAACCCGCGCTGGCAAGGGACAGAAGATGTGCGCCAACATGCGAGGACATGCTGTCTCCCCCACCGCCGTACCGACCTTGGCTGCAGTCTCGCGTGCTATTCTCTACCTGGGCCCGGGCCTGGACCTGCTCCTGCTGCACCTGTTCTTGAATCCGGCTCTCGCCTCAGACCTGATCTGGGACTCTTGAAGAGCCGATCGCCATCCCAGAGGGTAGACCTGGCTCGACGGCTCTCTGCGCTGCCTACGTCGAATGTCTGTGAGGAGAGGCCATCTCGCGATAGCCTGTTGGTTGCATCAGTCCGTGTACTGCTGAACGGCCGTGGCCATGGCCTTGCCCTTCTTTGAATTGGCGGACGTGCAGAAAAACGAGACGTGACGAGATTTGTTGTCGTGGGCATGTGTGTCTCTGTTTCTCCGGGTCTGTTTCTCTCTCTCTTTTCTCCTCTCGCCTTGCCTTGTAATAAGCTCTGTCCTCTGCATGTGGTCAATGTTGTACACAACTACCTACAACTGCAGGCGCAAAGACAGAAGGGCCAGTAGGTAGATCCATTTTCCAGGTACGAAGCTGCATCCCCATCTGTGGTTCCTTCCCTCGTTCGAGAGTTCTTCTTAGTCTCGCCGGACCCCAGTCCCAATTCCCAACCTGCCTTACTTACTACCTGTTTCCCTGCTTGCTCTTCCCTCTCTTCGAAATCGCTTCCCCCTCCTCTTTCCTTCACCAAGACTGCTGCAGCCGTTCTCATTGACCATTGTACTCTTTTTTTCTTCTTCCTTTCTTTTTTTTCTTCCTCCTCCTATTGTTTTTCTCTCCATTCCACAGCCACGTTGCCTACCTCTACCTGCCTTACCTGCTCTGTCTTACTTTCACTCACTCGTTGGCTCTTGCTCCGCCAACAGGTAACTAATTCGACTCGTCGTCTCTGTGTGGCCCTTTTCATTCACCGTCTTTTCCCGTCGCACCTCTCGCTATTCATTCACCCACTACGAAGAAACTCGCAACGCCCCCGATTCACCATTCCCTGCCACGTTCTGCTGGCCGCCATCACTGCTCTGTTCACAAACTGTTTATGCCGCCACTATTGAGCCACCTTCTCTTAGCAAACGCCTTACGAAACTCCCAGCATCAAGATTATGACAATACAAGGACGGCTTTCTTAGCATCGCCCCCTCCTCTTTCCACACTTAGGACCGCTGATCGGCCGTTATCCCCCGTTCTGGACGCCACTACCCCACCCACGACATCACCAATCCCTCTCCGAGAGCTCAATACCCGACAATGACGGCCACCGCTGCCGCTCAGCATGACTCTAACTCGCCGCAAAGGGGAAGACCACGGTCTGACAGCCTTCAGAAGATGTTGGATCTGGAACACGCCCGGAAGGTACGCCCATCCCACCCTAACCTGACGCCTCCGCCCCGCGTAGCATCCACCTCAATTTGACTACCGTACCTTCCCACCCACTAACACGCTTCATCTTCCAGCTCGAGCGTCTTCAGGGGCACCACCAGTCCATGCCCGTCTACACCCATCCCTCTCACCTGGCGTTTCAGCAAGTTCTTCAACGACATTCAAATCAGCCCCGTCTGCCCCAGTCTCCCCCGAGACTGAGCCCTTTTCCCACCGTCCATCCTCCGCCCCAGGTGAAGCCCACCGTCCCGTTGCAGTCTCGCCGAAGGGAGTCATCTGTTCAACTTCCCGTCAAGAAGACAGACCTGCTGCCTTCTGCCATGAAATCCGCGCGCCGAGCCACTGCCTTGCCTTCTCTCTCCATCTCCGTGCCGCCTCCCCCATCCAACACAAAAGCCCAAATCGACCGCGAAGTCGAGCGCAACGAGTCTGCCGAGCACGACCACAAGCATAAGACGGTCACCTTTTTGGACGTCGACGTCTGCGAGGAGCCGACCGCCGACGACGCCTCTTCCATCTGTCACTCTCCAAGCTGGGAGTCATTTGGCCAGAACAAGAAGAGGGATAAGAAGAACGAGGCCAAGATGCGCAAGAAGGAGAAGGAACTTTTGGAGAAGCAGACTGAGAAGGAGGCCAAGTCTGTAAAAAAGATGCTGGCAGCCAAACTCAGCAAAGCTCCCCCGACGAGACCCCCGAACGCCTCGAGATCCATCTCCAGTCCGACCGTGTTGGCCGATGACAGGCTGAGGTCGAACAGTGCTCAAGCCTTCTATGACCCGCCTCCGCCAATCCGTCCCCACCACATCAGGCAGCGATCCGACTCGGTCGCGATGCAGCTCAAGGCCGCCTTGACGGGTAACAAGACACCCAGTCACCATCAGCTCAATGATGAGCAGGGCTTCATCGGCGGATTGAAACTTGAGAAGAAGAGACAGGAGGCTGCCGGCATGCCTTTCAGAAAGCCTGTTCCCCCGCCCTCTCTGACAAACCAGCGGGCGAATTCATTTGGGCCCGACGTGACGGTTACGCCACCAGCATTCACGCCTCCGGGTCTCCCGCGATCGTCCTCGTTCAGCCCGCAGCTCGAAGCATACAATGATCGGGCGGGTACCGCCCTTGACCCAAGACCACCACGGGTCGCTTCTATGCATGTTCCGTCATGGTGCCAGCCCTTGGTGTCTCCGACCGCACCGCCCGTGCCGGATATCAGCAACCTAAAGCAGTGGAAAAACAACGCCTCAAAACAGCGCGACGATGCTGTCGATGACGATTTGTTGGAACCTCCCAACGCCTTGAGCGAGTTTGTGCTAGAACAAGAGAGAGGCCGGCGTAGGGAGAGCTACGTACACCAATCCCGCCAGCAAAGCAGAGAACGATCGATCCACGGCTTCAAGGACGAGGTTCGTGTCTCATCTGCCAAGTCACATTACCCTCCCCAGGCCAACCGACAGCATCAATCTCGAGCGCAACCGTCGTCTTCCGAGAGCAGTCCTCTGGGTGGCAACTTCCAGCTGCGTAATGGCTCTCTCAGTAGCCTCAACGTCCATGACGATCAGCCGCCCCACGGCGACGACTTTACTCTCACCTTTCGTCTTCCCTACACGCCTCCGGCACATGGCAGTCCCCTCCAAGGCTCGTTTGACCGTTCGACCTCCCAGGGACCACCGGCATCCAGGATGACACCCAGGGAGATACCTCTCCCCGCCGAAAGGTCAACATCGCGTGACAGGCTTCCGCCCACTCCTGGGGCCGCACTTAAGAGCTTCAGGGATGCTGCCAAAGCAGCTTTCTACAAGGTTTCATCGCCAAGTTCTTCCAAGCCTCCGGTCTCGAGCTATTTCACGCGGCCCGCACGAGACACAACCATGACACCTGACTCGGCAACAAGCTCTCGGTATTCAACTGACGAGCCTTTACATTTCTCAGGCGTGGCTGTACGGCCATTTGCCGAGTCTGCCGAGTCCGGCATGCCGTCAAGGGAATCGTCGGCTCGTCCAACCAATAGGTCATCCATGTCTTCGTGTGAAGAGGGCTTGCCTTCTCCGTCGCCAGCCACCACTCCTGATTCATCGAGACCCCAGTCGGAGAAGGGACTGCCATCGGTTGATGGAGAGATTGGAAGAGTGGACAACGAGACTGTGGTCGTCTCGGACGATACGAGATCGTATAGGCAATCCCACACGGCGATGCTGACATCTTCGCCGACCATCATAAACCCAAGGATCAGTCTCCCACCTCAGATTCCGGTCCAAAACCACGAGTCCCATCTAAATGAGCTAGAAGCCCTTGTGACGGAAAGGTTCGGTAGGAAAGCTAGCGTTGCCGACGCCGAGGACAGCGACTCGTCCCAGAGCTACCCCACTCCCACGCACACGGAGAGTTCCAAAACGTCGACTATGGCCTCGCCGCTGACGTCGGCATCTCTCACCAGTCCTCAGGAGTACGGACAGAAGCAACAGAGCCAGGCCGGTAACGCCCCTTTGCCGGCACCGGCGTCGGTGCTGGATGAGTCTTCGTGCATAGCCCAGCGTCGCCTGAGCTTGACTAAGAGTCGCTCAAGCCCAGACCTCGCCTTAGATACCAGTTTCCTCCCCAAGCTCAAGCACCAACCTCTGGTTCCCCGACCTCTCGTTCCGCAGCCCCCGCCGCGCTCGTCTAAGCGTGGATCTGTTAGCAATCTAGCCTCCAAGGCAGCGGCACAGGCTTCGCAGCCGCCCGACATGTCGGCGAGGAAGTCGATCGTGTCTCTCAAGACGCCGGCGAGCCCATCGAGCTACCTCGAGGAGGCTCGCAAGTCTATGCAAGGCCCTCTAGGCCCGCGATCCAATCGCTTGTCGCGCCCGTCCATCGTTCCACCCAACGGCACCCCTGAACCGGTTGCCAAGATGCTGGTGGAGTGCTGCAGCTGCAAGTTTTTGCATGACATGCCGAGCAAGGTCTACGAGTGCATGGCCAATCCGGACGCCAAAGTCGAGGACCGAAGGCTAGGGGTCAGTGGTGTTATTTCAACGGCGGTGAAGTGCCCGTGGTGCTCTCACGGAATGACGACGCGATGCTGCGCAGGATACGCGGCAGTTATCTATCTCAAGGAGAAGCTGCACTAGGCTGGAGAGAGAACAGAGCCCAAAGCAAAGCAAGATTCATGGGGATGATAGCACAGTTTGCGATCTTGGCTCTGAGATTTGAGCTTTAGTTTTTGAGCTCTCGTTTGGCTTGTCAAAATAACGAAAATGAACGAACGAAATGGTACAATACAACAAAACTGGTTACGCCGCTCACACGGCGGCGTTGCGTGTATAAACATGTATTAGTAGTAGCATACATATCAACTGACTGACTATTTGGATGCAGACTTGGCCAAGAAACAACGCATTCACCAGCTATTGAGACTGCTTGCAATGAGCAATTTGATCACAGGGGGAGAATGGTGATGGCCAACCCGACGGTAAGGAGGTTGATCCCTGCCCCTGCTTCCCCGGACCAACGAGCCAATCACGTTTATCAATTGTCAACTTTGGCTTCCCGATTGGGCGCTGCCCCCAGTGAACAAAGTATTTCGCACGGTAGAGGTAGAGGGTTCCTCCTGCGGGGCTTTGGGCTTGTATGTCGGAAAGAATATGTCTCCCTTGAAGCTGACTCTGGCGTCTTTGATCGTCAAAGATGAAAAGTGGCGAGTTTCAATGGATCCAGGAAGTTTGGCATAGCTAAGCTCCGCGCGCGAAGAGGTGCGGTTGGCGGTGTTTAGCGACCCGGAGTTTAGCGTCTCGCAGAAGGTGGGAGTTGTGGGAGTGAGATTCATCTTTCGTTTAGTTGTTTTCCTGTGTTCCTTCGCGGCTTGACGGGAGTTTACTAGGAGAGGAGGGCTCCGGAGACCATGATGGCGAGTTTCTCGTCGGATCTGGTAGAACGAGACGTCGTCTGCAGGCGAGGAAGAAGGCGGTTTCTTTGAAAGCTGGTCTCGACCTTGGCGGTGGATGCGTGGGCGCGTGTTTGTAAGTCGACTGAGCTACGATGTGCTAAGATTATTCAGCCCGGCGGCGGCAGTCTGACGCAGCACCAGAGACCCCGAAGTCAAGATGGGACCGCGAGAGAGAGAGAGAGAGAGAGAGAGAGAGAGAGGGACAACGGCAAAGTCACATCATCGTCTCACACACCCAGAAGCTGCCCGACGCCCGACAAGCCGTACGACGTCCAGACGTACCTACTCGACAGAGCCAACAATCATAACACCATGGTCAAGCTCGGTAGCAATAAACATCACTCTTCTGACCCCTATCTTCTCTCTTTCTCTCTTTCTCTCTTTCTCTCTTTCTCTCTTTCTCTCTTTCTCTCTTTCTCTCTTTCTCTCTTTCTCTCTTTCTCTCTTTCTCTCTTTCTCTCTTTCTCTCTTTCTCTCTTTCTCTCTTTCTCTCTTTCTCTCTTTCTCTCTTTCTCTCTTTCTCTCTTTCTCTCTTTCTCTCTTTCTCTCTTTCTCTCTTTCTCTCTTTCTCTCTTTCTCTCTTTCTCTCTTTCTCTCTTTCTCTCTACTTACCCTTTGCCCCAACGCTTACCCTACCAGTAATCACAAACTACAGTGCCACGCCTACGAACACGTCCTCCGCCGCGACCCTCACCTCCGAAGTCTATGCCCCGGAGGTCAAGCTCGACTACGCCGCCTTTTCCGACCCGGAAGGCCCTGCGTGGTCCCTCCCTCTCTGTCGTCGATGTTCTCCGATCCATGACAGCGACACAGCACCTTCTCGCCGGCGTCATCGTCGACTCCTTTCACCACCCCGGCTGCTGCAACGCCGTTGTCACTGTCTTCGCCTCCCTCGTCCGCGTCGCCGCCCTCGAGGACGAGGACCGTAACCCCTGCCGCATCCGGTCTTACATCACCATCTTCTACCCGCCTGACTTCTCCCGCCCATTGTCACAGAGGAGAAGAAACAAACAGCGGTGACGGAGTAGGTTTCGGCGCTTCCTTCTTCAATAACATTCATGCACGCGGCGTCACGCAGAACACACCCTGGATTGGCAAAGAATATCAACGGTTTTGGGATACGGGAAAAGAGGTAAGATCAGATTATAATATCAAAAAGCTTAAAAAAAAAAAAAAAGGAAAGGAAAGATGTGAAAAACTCAAATGGTATCTCGGATGTGCCATCTATCCCGTGGTCCTCTTGCTGAAATCATTGAAAAGAGCTCGATCCCCCCTGCCGCCCGGTCAGCTTCAAACTCTCCTCCATTGCCTTTTTGAGATCTTCGTCTTCGTCTTCGTCTTCGTCCGTAACCTCTCGCTCCTTCCCCTTGGACGCGCTCCGCCGAAACTCCTCCTCCGCTAGGCTCTGCTTCTTCACGTACTCCATCACAATGTCTTCCTCCGACCGCGCTGCCGCGGCCTTGCTCAGCTGCTCCCGGTGCGCGACCTCAGAAGCCTCGATCGCCCTCTTCAGTTCCTCCTCGTCATCCGCCGGGCCCTTAGTATGGTATTGCTTTGATTCCTCCAGTATGCGCTTCAGCTCCTCATCATCTTCGGGTGCCCGGTGCTGAGCAATCTTGGATTGCTCGAGAGCACGCTGGAATTCTTCGTCGTCCCCTTGCGAGCCTTGTCCCGGGTGCACACCGGCAGCCTGCAGCGACATACTCTGCTGGATCGCCTTCTCGATAAGCTGCTGGTACTCCTCGTCCGTAATTTCCAATTCGGCACTTGAAAAGGGGTCCTGGTCATGGTTCTTCGCGTCTCTGTCGTTCGACATGGGCTTCTCACGCTGAACGTCCGGGATCCCTGTGCCGCTGCTACGAAAGTGGTTGACACTGGCCCTGATGGCCTGCTCGACCGCGACGTCTTCTTCTGGATTGCCACGTGAGGTCTCGGCAACAGACGCGCGGATAGCGCGCTCGAATTCCTCGTCTTCGGCAACACTGGTCGTGGTGCTCTCGGGAAGTGACAGATCAGACCTCGACGCAGGTACGAGAGCCTCAACGTGTCCCTTCTTCCACGCCTCTTTACGCGCGTGCAGCTGCTTCCTGTCCTCAAAGGACAGCTTTCTTGTGTGAGACCAACCGGTAACTGGGGGCGTGAGGCTCTTTTCTGATTGGCCCTGCATGTAAGGGTTTTCACCGTCTGCTCTCTGCTTCTCGCGCTGCTCCTTCAGCTTCATGGCCTGGAAGTTCTTCAAATCGAACTTGACGTTATTCCACCGAGCAACGACGTCTTCACGTTCGGCCATGCCTGCGGCTTCCATTTCCATCTGTCCCTGCTTCATGCGGGATGCAATTATATAGTTCTGGACGCTGGTAGAGAACGCATTGCGCAGCGTCGCGTGGACGCCTTGCATGGTGTACGCCGGCACAGACCATACAGCTGTGAGAGTTAGATATCGTTCCAGTCGCCTGTCAATTGGAGCACTCACCGGATGCGGGCTTGAAGATCAAACCACCGATGCCCTTGCCGAATCCTTTGATGAGACCTGGGACACCCTCCTTCTCGGCCCCCTTCAGAGGCTGCGTCACCAGCCCACCAATTCCATCGAACATGCCATAGCCAAATTCCTTTGCCGCGATTCTGACGCCGCTGGCAAAGTCTGTCACTTTCTCGGGCGGCCGAACTGTGTCGTCGTTGTACAGGCGAGGAGCATTCCGGAAGCCCCTGGCCAGGCCGAGACAAACGTTCATCGGCGTCTTCACGCCGGTGGTAACGATGCGGCTGACGCTGGTGCCAGCTGCCACGGCGGCATCGACCCCTACGACTGCAGGTGAGGAGTCTCTGAAGGACCGTTTCCCTGGGTTGTTGGGCGGCCTCGCAGACTGCGCTGTCGATGGGTTTTCTGACGGTGCCGTCTCACTAGGAGCTATCGACCCGGCGTCTGCCGGGCTGAAAGTCATCGAGAGCGAGGTGGAATTCGTGTGTGAAGGCGCAAAGGATGATGTGTCGGGTTGCGGTGAAAGCGGAAGCGTCGGCGTAGAGCCGCCCGTTTCCATGAAGCCCAGCTGTGTGGACGACTCCGAAGCGTGCGTGCTCGGGGCGAGCGATGCGCCGTCACTTTCATGAATTGACTTCTTACTAGAACTCGATCCGCCCGGAAACGATGGCGTCGCAGGAGGTTCGGGCGTCTTGTCCCCTTTGCTTCGGGCTTTAAACAGCTCTCGAGGAAAATCCGCCACGGCCATGCCAATGTTGCTGAGGTCTGCCACAAGAGAGGTTGCCACCGCGGAAACGGGATCCCACGGTTGGCCCTCCGTGATGTACTCTTTGGGTCGGTAACTGCAAAGCATCAGTTAGACGACTTGTCACTCGTTTCATCGGCGAGAGAACTTACAGCTTGAGGTCAGAGTATTTGATGAGACCCCTGTCTACGAGAACTGCAGCGGCCATGGGACTCAGTCGAACTTTCGTCCGCCTGACGCGCCAAGCGGCTGCTCGACTGGGTTCGATGGAGCATCTTAGCTCATCAGTGTCCAAATGATCGTGAAAACTCTTTCCACCCAAATCAGTTCCCTTCTCCTCGCGGATCTTGTGACCGAGCTCTTGCGCCCTTGCCTGGGTTTCGGGCTTAATGGCAAAGTTGATGGCCTCGGCAAGCTTGTCTCCCGTGAGTTCCTTGTAGGGAATCGGATCCGGCCCAGCGCCAGCCCTCGAAACCATGGCTCCCCAGAATGGCTGATCGCCAAAGAAGGGTACGATGATGGTGGGCTTGCCAGCTTGGATACCCGCTGCCGTCGTGCCGGCGCCGCCGTGGTGACATACGGCCGACACATGCTTGAAAAGCCAGTCATGCGGTACATTGCCCAGCATAAAGACGCCTTCGGGGAGTCCAACATCCTCAGCGCCGAGACCGCCCCAGCCCTTGGACACCAGTGCCCGTACACTAGTGCGATGCACGGCGTCGAAGATCATACGGGTCAGAGCATTCGGGTCGTCCACCACGATGGAGCCGAACCCGATGTAAACAGGAGGAGGGCCGGCGGCCAAAAAAGCAGCCAGATCAGGGTCAGGTGTGAACGCCGAGGCCAGGTTCAAGAAGTAGAAGCCGGAAATGTCAATCTCACGCCCCCAATCGTTGGGCTTCGGAATGAGTGCCGGCGACCAGCAGTATGTGTACGGAATTCTGAGTCTCGTCAACACGCCAGGGGCCCAGATCAGCGACATGGGCTCCAAGTCCAGCGCCTTCTCTCGGAAGCGGTTGATGACGTCGCCCAGGCCCTGCCAGGTCATCATCTCGACCAAGGCGTACGAAACGTAATTGGTCATGACGGTATCAGTGTTTGTTGACTGAATGTTGGCCAGAGGGTGCGGGAAAGCGCGCGTCGGCGTCCAAGGCATGGTGAACATAAGATGCAGCGGGATGCCCATCTTCTCGGCGATGTGTATGTGCGCAAAACTCGGGGGGTTCGCAATGATGGCATCCGCCACGAAGGGTTTTTGGGCCGGGTCTCCAGGTATCCCATACTGCTCATCCAGGGGCTCGTTCTTAGCATGCGGCTTCGGCGGCGGTCCAAGCCCGTTACCAGCCTCGATACACGATCGCCAGCATCCGAGGAGGATCTCCTGGATGCCCCTCCGACGCTTGCTGACCTCGCCGCTCTTGAGCGTATCGAAGCCGGGCATCAATCCCGGGTTTTTGACCATGAAGGCCATAAGCTCGGCGGGATCACCGCCGATGCAGAAGAACTCAAGACCGTTCTCTTCAACGAAATTTTGGAATGTGGCGTGCGTGGCTATGCGCACGCGATGGCCGTAAGTGTCTTTGAGGACCTTGCCAAGAGCGACGAAGGGCTGTACATCGCCGCGCGAGCCAACGATTTGTATGACGAGATTGAGCTGTGGCGGAGGGGTCTGACCCGGCTGGCCTCCCAGACTCGGGGGAATGTAGGCGGGTGGGAGGGGGCCTTGGGGGCGCTTGTCGTCGAGGAGCTGGCTGCGTAGCGTCGGGGCGAGGATCTCGGCGAGGCGGCTGCCGCTTTGATTGATGTTGATATTGACTCGACCGTCCCCTAGCATTATATATTAGCGAGTTCTGAGGTCTAGGTGTCGGCAGAGGATGTGGTGGGTGCAGTGGGTGTGCATATACCGGTGACGTTGGCGCCAGCTTCAAAGCCGGCCTGGTTGAACTGCAGCTGGTTGGGAAGATCGCCATAGGCAGGCGGAGCCATGGTCTCGGACTCCAAAGAAGGCAGACTGAAGCCATCGGACACGAGGGCGTCGGGAACCTCCTGGCTGTCGACTTGATCGAGGTTCAGATCGCTGTGTCGCGGAGGCGGGGGAGGGGCAGAGAAGCTGGCGCCCGCTTCCGCATTCTTGACGACCGTCATTGCTGGGGAACCCGGTTTGTTGACTCGTTAACTCGTTAAGTGAGGGTGAAAAAACCAGCGACGGCGTCAGAATACTAGTGAGATGGTCAAGAAGATCAGGTCATCACGATAAGTTGTTGCAAGTGGTGACGGCGTCGCGGGAGTGAGTGTCCGAGAAGAAGCTGGGGAAAGTTGGTGTGCAAATAGGCTGGGGGAAGACACCGTCCGAAGACCGCACGAAGCTTCGTTGTACGGACGAGCAAACAACAATGGCGAAGCAAAGGATGCGCTCTTTAGTGACGTGGCCAAGAGGGGGGTAGTCAATCCGATGATCAAATTTGGGAAGCCCAGAGTGAATGGTGTTGTAGAGATGCATGAAAGAGAGAAACGACCGTCCTAAGTATTCAGCCCCCGTTTCATCATCGGAGGAAGAAGTTCAAAGCTCAAGGTGCAAGACCCTGGAGCTACAGTGGAGGGACGGAATGACGAGTGGTGGGGAGGGGGTAAGGATAAGGGGCCACAGGCGTGGAGGATCCCTATCCGTACAGAGTCTTCAAAGCACCGCCGCGAATCAATCTGTACCGCAGCAGCAGCAGGCTTGGGCGAGCACACTGGGGAGGGCAAGTTATGACGTCCACCTCCTCGACAGGTCGTCCAATAGAACGGAGGAAGCGATGGAAGGGGGCTGCCTTATTGGGCCAAATTGACAATGATGGGGTGTGTCAATGGGACGATTCAAGGGCCGCTGCCGCACAGCCACAGACGAGGAGCGAACGGGAACCAAGGACTGGGGCAGAGTAGAGAGGTCCGCCAATACGCGTCTCAGACACTTGACGATGGAGCTTTTATTTAACGACTTCAAGGCAACAACAAAAGCCAAACGTTGGTTGGTTCGCTGTCGTTGTCTTGTCACTTTTATTTTTAGGATGCCACCACTCAGAGCCGCGTGGAGCCTTAATATGCCCCTCGATTAGCAGTGCTGACGGTGTATCTCGTCACGGCAACCAGGACGGACAGTATCGCCAAGGACCGACGGGGGTTTATCAAAAATGGCCGACTAGAAGCTAGTTGTCGAGAACCTTCATCAAATTGTGACAAGTGAGTCCTCCGTATGTTGCAGTTACGGCTACCAGCAACTCCACCAGGTATGGTCACAGCAACTGCCCGCTGTTTGATTGAAACTCTCTTCTCTATCTATGAAGTGCCACCAAAACTGTTCCTCTTGCAAGGAAGGTAGACCAAACGACCGAGTCTCAAGATGACTTCGATACCATCGGAACGAGAGGCAGCTTTGCTTCTGCTTGGAGCACTAGAAGCGAAGATTGAGGACAAGAAGTAAAACTAAGAATAAAGAAGCTTATCTATAAAAATACTTATATGCTTAATTGCATATATCTCTATAACTAAAAGAGATATAAGTAAACGGGTTTTATATTTAGAATCCTTATAATTTTAGCTATAGAATGGTGTATAATTTATCTGCATATCTTGTATATAAGGATTTACAGACATACTAGTCTACATACAGACTAGTAGAAGCATTCCAGGCCAGCCCTTCATACCAAGGACTTCAGCCCTACATACCAGATAAATACACTATACTATAAGCGTATTTTTACATATAATAATATGTATTAATAATCTAGGATTTTATCCCTTAGGCAGAATTATAAATAGAGGGAATTTCCCCCTCTATTTACCTTAGACTTTAGACCTTATGCATGCAAGTAATATACAACCTTTCTGCCTACTTTTTATCTTATCCTTATTTAAGATATTCTATCTTATATTCCTACCCTAATCTTAATGTAAACACATGCAGCAGTAGAAACAAGACAATGAAAATGAGAAGTTGGGATTACTTCTGATGTTGGGGAATGGGGGGAGGGGGCTGGAGCCTCAAAATCTTAGAAATAGACGAGCACAGGAAACAGAGGAACAGAAGCACCAGGTATGGCAGCAACCTATAAGCAGACACAAAGATGGGCAACGGCAAGGAAAAGCATACGTGGGTTTCAAAACACCAAAAAGACTGTGAAAGCAAAAGATGAAGACCTCTCCCCTTCCAGAATCGAACTAGAGACCTTTCGATGACAACGTAACCATTACAGTCGAACGTGATGAACCAACTACACCAAGGGGAGATAAGACAGCTAAGCTGCTCTCGGTGGATTGTTGAGATGACGTGGGGAATAGGTAAATATGAATGATCAATCCCCTGCAGGTTTGTGTGAGGGGGTGGTCGGACGAGGCGGGACTTTGCAATGATTGGCCAAACAAAACAGGAACAGAATAGGGGAAGCCATTTTATGGATACCCAATATTCCGCCAATAGCAAAGCACGGCGCGAGTGCCATGGGCTTACCTTGCCGCTCTTCAATTCAATCGTCTGCCACACTTGGCTTCGTTTTTTGTCGGCTACGAACGGAAGCTCATTTGGGTCATTTGTGAAGGGAGGTAAATTTCTATTGTCTCCGGTTGAGGGTTGGTTGTCCCAGCTCTCAGTGCCTGTTACCAAAAAAAAGCTCTGATTGTATGTTGCCTGCGCGCCTGAGTTCGCGGAATGAACCAACCCTGATGAGAACCCCACATTGTCAAATGGTGCCACCGTTGTGTGGGACTGTGGAACACTTCTTAAGCACCTTCCTATTAAGCAGCCCAGGGTTGCCACAGGGGTCGTGAGCTTCCAGGCCATCGAGGTGTTCGGGGTTTGACGCGGATAGCTACCCTCGTTTTTTTACTCGATAGGCACCTGAACAACTTTGGAACGGTGAGTTATACAGCTACTTGACCAGGGCCCACGTGCCTCGCAATGGGATTGTAGTCTGTGCATTCTGGCTCTTGAGTTATGCACCCAGCGTCAGACCTAAGCTGTCATATGCCAAGGTAATGTCACATCAACAACAAAGACGCAAAAACGAGCCATATCTTGGTCTCCAAAAGTCGCATTCGACAGCATAGAACTAGAGCTGTAATAGAAAAAGGAGGTATAATACAGCGGCGCACATCAGTCATGCTCTTCTCTTTCTCTCTCTTCCTCTCCTCAATCAGGCGCCCGCGTCCCTCGAGTAAAAGCACGCGCCTACAGTCCATTATCGTCAAAAGTTGCTTTTGTGTTGGTTTGATTACAGATGCCACACTTCCACGCGTTCAAAGAGCAGATCTGTGTCTACGGACACAAGCTTCATGTCCGTGGCAATGCTCGACCAGTCTCGGTTCAACAAGGTGCAAGCATCACGTATTTCCCTTCTTCATCTCTGGGCTTCGTCGAGCATTCATGCCCCGAAGCTGGGTTTCGTAACCACCTTTCTCGGTCCTTTCCATTTGCTTTTTAAGACGAGAACTTGCGGGTAATCTTGGCAATGACTGCGACGGATGTGTCAGATCATTGGGCGCCCTCGAGGATAAAAAGTGCTGGATAAGAAGAGGACGACTTACTGTGAAGAGCAACAACGCTGAAAATGAAAACAAGGGAAAGAACCAGAACAACGACGGGGTCGACCTTGAGACCAGGAGACTCGTCGGTGTAGAGTCCTACATCGCCAACACGTTAGCGACCAAATCCGAATAAAACTGGGTGTCTTTAATCGAGACGCCTGTCTCCTCATCTCCCACAACTGCTCCGATTCTCTTCCTTCTGCCATAAGACGCCAGGGGGCAAACGTACTCAGCATGGTGCTGCTGCTGCCACCGGCACCGGCAGCTCTCGTGCTGTTCGGCCGCGCATTCGCAATCTTCTCCTTCTGATCGGCGGCGGCGCGGCGACGAATGGCAGTGCGGGGGCCACCGGGGGGAGTAGGTGACGAAGGGCGCGCAACGCTCGCGCCGGAGGCGGCGGCGCCGGGCGCGTTAACGGGCGAGGAAGGGCGAGGGGAAGACTGTCGCGTAGAGTCACCGTCAGCAGTTGTTCCATCATAGTATTCCGATGAGTTTGATGGACCAGCGCAAGAGAGTCGCAGCAAATTCAATTGGCAAAAGTGATTCATATGTGACACAAAGCCATAGGTAATGCGATGGAAGCTCGAGCAGCTGTCACAAGGGGGAGGAGGCAGAACCAGCTACGAACCATTGTAAAGGAGTGTGACGAGAAACAGATCCAAGAATCACTGCAGGATTACTTAGAGATTGGCGGTTGAACCGTGAAGAAGCGGCGCGGAGAGAAGGATCGAGATTCGGGAGTTTGTTGGTGGTCGGAGGGCGTGATGGGAAACTCGGGCTTCTGGATGGTGCACCTGCGCTCAAAAGTGGCAGAGTTGAGGCCACAGTTTTGGAAAGGGGACCGCGCTGCCGAGCCGCGGTGGCCAGTGGCCAGTGGGATTATCCGACCCGACGTTCCAGTCCCGTCCCTGGGCAGCCTAGCGGGGCGGCGAACCTCCTTGAACAGGCCTGTCACTCAGCACCCAGCGGGGATAACGCCTATCCAAGAGCAAACTCCACAAGCTCGCCTATCCCGGGGTGAGTGACCACTCAGGTTCACGGTACGCAGACATGGTCATCCTGTCATGTAATGCCACCAGTTCATCATGCACATGCTTTTTGGCACCAGGCAAGACAAATAACGTACACGCATAGCGAGTCGGCCAACATAGCGAGCCGGCCACTCCTTATCGCTAGAAAAAGCCCCTTTTCTAACTATTTATTAAAAAGTAGATTCTTAACTAATAAAGACCTAGTTTTTAGTATTAGATAACGATAAGAGTTAGATTTTAAGAAATAATATTGTAGAAATTATTGTCTCTTCCTAACCCTAGGTTCTTAGTAATCCTCTTATCTAGAGGCCTAGATAAGAGGTAAGCTTAGTAATATAGGCTAGAAAGAGATAATAATTTTAATACTATTATTTCTTAAAATCTAACTCTTATCGTTATCTAATGCTAAAAACTAGGTCTTTATTAGTTAAGAATCTACTTTTTAATAAATAGTTAGAAAAGGGGCTTTTTCTAGCGATAAGGAGTGGCCGGCTCGCTATGTTGGCCGACTCGCTATGCGTGTACGTTAACCTTTTTTGAACCATTTCAATTGAATTTGGGGATACTGTATGTATATCTACGAAGTCGCCGCTTTCTGCAGCAGAGCCCTTGCACCTGATCGCGCCAGCTCATGCACCATTTTGGGAAAACCAGCACACAACGCGAAGCTGTTCCACAATTGTGCTCGGCTCTCTTGCTCGCTCGCTCGCTCGCTTTCTTTCTCTTCCCGCTCAACGGTTGCCTACTATACTGGCAGTGAAATAAAACGTCTGCTTGCAGACTTCAAGGGATGGGTAAGAAGGTGATGATGGTGATGGTGATGGCGGCGGTGGTGTGGTGTGGTGTGTACGATTCAAACAACATAGAGAATAAACAAAGGGAAATCAATAGCCTGCCACGTAGAGGGCATCCCCTTCCAATTCCAACACATGGACCCATGGTATCCCTAGCCGCCTTTTGTTTTCATGATGACCGGTCCTCGACAGACAGGTATCTTTCGTTGTTGGGGTCTTCGAGCGCATGTCCTAAGCAATGTCGTCGAGGAAATACCCAGTGAACGGACGAGCGCAGCAGCAGCTCCTCGACCGACCGTTCCAACCTCCAAGATGCCCTGCTTTCCTTCCCCTTTCGATCCCAGGTTCCTTGATGAACTTGTCATCCTTGCGGTCCTTTGAATGCGGCCTTGAAGCATGCTGCGTGATAGCCGCCGTGAGCTGACTCAGTGGTCTGGTACCTCCGCCAGTGCTCATTATAAGGTATGATTAGACAGTGATACATCTACACCTGCTGGAAACGAATCATCGCAACCTAAACGCCTTCCGCTATGATGGGACCGCGGTCCTGCAAATTTCTTCGGAGGTGATGAACGAAGAAAAGAAATTGGTATCTTCAGTTTCAAAGTGTAACATCGAGGACCAGGCTGACGTCCTGGACATCCGACTTTGCGAGGTCTTCTAGAACGGGAATCAAGTCCAGCAGCTCGTTGTCGTGCGCGTCCGAGAACCAACTACTGATGGGAACGGCGTGCTGGGGGTGGAAAATGTACGAAGTGGGAGAGTTGTCGATGATGATGGTGTCCTTCAAGTCTCTCCCCACCTGGGAAAGATCCTTGACGTAGTTCCCTTGATGGTTGTAGCAACTCTCGCGGAAGAGTCTGTGGTGAACGACCTTGTGGATGTCGAGTTGATCCAGCAGGGGATCTCCATACTTTGGTCCGTGAGCATGCATTCGGGAGGAAAGGATGATAGATAACATACCTTGGATACGGACGCGGTGAACACTACCACTTCATAAAGCTCACCCACGCGCTTCATGAACTGATCGACGCCCGGTCGCTTGATAACATACACATTATGATAATTGCCCTCGATTTCTACGGGGATGGTGAAATCGGCTTGATGAAGGATCTGCAGGCCAATCAGCGATGTTACTCGTGAAGATTCACGAGGCATTATTGTTACCTTGAAAGAACTATGGACCAGCGTCTCGTCCAGGTCGAGAACAAGACACTTTTTGCCCTTGAACTCGGGGGCGATTGGGGGCAGCAGGAACTTCTGCTCGGGTTCGGAGGCGGTATCGATGGGTGCCGAGGCATTTGGGGCTGGTCCAGGTGGAGGCGGCGGCAGTTGTTGACTCGTCGGCGCATCTTCGACAGGCGGCGGGATTTGCTGCCTGTCTTCAGGCTCTGGCGTCGCATCCGGCATCGTCTCGTCTCCCTCCGCGTCCTTACTGCCCGTCTCCGGGATTGGTGCCTCCTCGGTCTTCTGGCCGGTGGTGGATTCAACGGTGATGGCCGGCGCGGCAGCACTACCAGTGGCAGCGCTAGTGGTGACAGGGCTGATGATAGCAGCGGCGTGTTTGGAATCTCCAGCATCGCCGCCAACGATGGTGTCGTCAGCTGTGGTTGCGCCGGAGACACGCTTGCCTTTTGCCTCGGTTATGGTCATCGGCTGCTCGGGCTGAGGTTGTTTTTCCTGGATTTGGGGTTTGTTGGATGATGACGGCTGCTGTTGCTCCTGTGGGGTCGGCTGTCGGGACTTGGCAGTGGTCGGCCTCGCAGGCAGCTTGTCGAGCTTGTGCACGGCGTCGTCGCCGTTCTCAATTGCGTTGGCGTTGTCGGGGACACCGCAACACCCAAGTAGCGCAAAGAGCCCGCCCTTCTTCTTCTTCTGCGGGGGGTTCACGGGAGAGTTCGGTTGGGTGTTGCCGGGGGTGTTGGTGGGTTCGGTTTCGATGCCGGATCGATGGCTTCCGACACTGCCATTTCGATGCCGTCCCAGAATGCTACCCTTGGACTCCTTGGAGCGTCCGCCGATGCTGTTTCTCGAGTCGCTGACTGTTGCTCCGCTCAGCCCCGTTGACGTGGGAGAGGATTGATTGCGCTGCGAGGAAGACCGGGACGGCACATGCAGCAGGCTCCTACCCTTCTTTGAGTTACCACCCTCCTCTGGTGCCAGGAGCACCTTTTCCTTGGACATTTCTTGGCTTGACTGGCCGTTCTCTCGGACTTCGGGTGTGATTTCGTCGGCTTGGTTAGATGATTGTGGCCTCTCGGACATGATGCTGTCGAACTGAGTAGGTCGCAGGCCGTTAGCTAAGGCGTCCAGGCGAGGGCGAGGCAGATGAATGCAAACGTCGAGCGGCGATGCTCAGGAGGGGCTGGCACAAGTACCAGTGGGCACATCTAGATCATCCGTGACACCGCCGCCTCCTTGCCCTCATTCCAAGGTCTCAGACATAACCGAGGTGGTATTGGTGGTCCTGAGGCCCTCGACACAACCAACGTCGGTAGCGCGTGCAAATGAGCCAGACCAATCGTTGGGCATGCCGCCTGCCTCTCCTCCAGCAAGGCAGTATCGCGCAAGCACGGGACAAATGAACGATGCGTGCGGGTATGCTGAAAGCCAAAATACAGACGGGAGTTAGGAAAAGACCATCATCACTCACCTCCTTTCTTGATGGGTCCGGCAAGCCTTCCCAGAATCCTCAACCCCTAAGCTCGGCTGATGTCGGCCGTAGGAGGCCGATTCGCAGTGCTCGTTGCGCGGTCCAGGGTGAAGACAATTGTCGGGAATCAAGCAATCGACGCGGTGAACGATGGAATGAATGAGGTGGGAGGGGAGAGAAAGAGAGAAAAGGCGGCGACGGGTCCTGTGAGGTTGTTGGTCGAACGCGGAGAATGGGAGATGGTTTGGGCTCTCGGTCGCGCAGGAAGCGGCGCCAATGGAATGACTGAGTGGGCGAGGCGAAAGTGGCTGGGCCTCTCTGGGGGGGGGAGGATGTATGGTTACGGCGGTCAAGCTCAGTTATTGGAGTCAAGTCAGTTCCCCCAGGTCGTACTATGGTTAGCTAGGTACGTAGGTAGTGGTTGACTGGTGGTCGAATCAAACGGGAAGAAAAGTGGGTGGGAAAAGAGCGAGCGGTTACAGGGGACAGCAACTATAGGCGTCGGCGTGGGGGAAAATTAAGGTTGGCAGTGATAACAAATGAGTGGTTTTGTTTTCAAAGGTATCGAGAATTGCTCGAATATTGTTTTTTGAGACGAGGCCGCGGCCGAGGCGGTTGACGTCGAGGTCGAGACTTGTGCGTGAAAGAGAACAACGGGAAGTAAGAAATGGAGCAGCGACGGGCGTGCAACAAGATTGATAATGGGGTGGGATGAGAGGGGGATGGGGGGGGACCACAGTTGAAAGACAGAAACGCAACCAAGGCCAGTGAAAGACAAGGCGCAAATGAGGAAGAGAGCCAGAGAGAGAGAGAAGAAGCAGCAGGAGAGAGACCTAGAGGGGAGAGTGAGAGGCTTGAGAGAATAGGAAGAAGGGCAGGACGGCAGGACGACGACGTATGAGAGGCTGAAAGACCGTGAAAGGCGCAAGCGAGATGATTTGCCTTTGAAAGCAACACTTGGATGGGCGGGGGACATTCAGGAGCCAGGGGCTGATCCGTGTACCCAGACAGATAGGTGCATAGAACCGGGGTGTTCGTAGCCGGGTTGGGCGAACGGGGACAGACTGCTTGGTAGACATGAGCGAAACGGGGGGGCACAAGGCAGCCAGGCGACAGAAAGAAGAGACAGAACCCAGGGCTGCGAGAGCGTAGACTTGAAATGGGTGTGGGTGGATTTCCCGGTGAGATTAGCCCGTCCCGTCCTGGTTAAGCAAAAGGCCGAGCTCGTGAGATGGGGCGCGGTAGGGGGGCTGTCCATGATCACAGTTGGTAGAAGGAAGTTTGTACTGTCTAACCTTGTGCAGCGGGTAGTGTAAAATAATGCAATTTCCCCAAGGGCAGCATTGGCAAGCGTCCTGTCTCTCTGCAGGTGCAGACATCGATATCTCAAGTGGAGCCCTGTCAGCACGGACGAGGCGGAAGAGAGTGCGCACTGTGCCCGACACCAGACGACTATCGCGCCGCATCAGACGCCATGTCTCATCTCCTATTTCTCAATCTCGTGGGCTTGTTCCCGCCAAGCTCATATTACAGAAATCTCCATGGTGGGAACACATGAGAGGTTGCATCCTGGTCGCCCATCAGTGCCATCACACCCTTTGCAGAGCAACAGAAGAGCTAGACCCCGAATCGGCCCAGTTGGTAAGAGTGCGATGGACGACACAATGCTGACGAGCTACGAGGAGGCGGGCAGCTTGGCTGTGTGTGGCCTGTGGAAGCTATCCGCACAGAGTACAGTATCCGGCTCGACAACCGGATTAGTCGAGCTCACTCAGAATCAACGGCAGTGGAAAATGGGACTGGATGGATGGTCCATTACTTGCGGCGACGAGATGCGTTCCTGTCCTGGGAACACCCAGGCTGTCAAATAGCTGCGCGAATGTGTCCGGAGAATGAGATTGCCTCGTGTGTCCTAGCTCTTTGTTGAGCCCATCACTCGGCATCCCGGTTCCGTCATTTCCTTTTCCTTCTGGTTTTCTATTCTTCAACCCGCCCCGCCCTTCGTATCAATTCCAACGACGAAGGGCAAGACAACAAAGACAGCCACCGCCCACAACCCGGCCGGTCCAGTCTAGAGGGAGCTGGAGAGGGGGGGAGGGACAGAGAGACATTCTGAGGCGGAGTTGTCTGAGTCTGCATTCGACCCGAGTCTGGTGCCTGCTATGCTGTCCAGAATCCAAAATGAACGAAGGCGCACCCGTCGTCGTATCCGATGCCCTCCCCGTCCCAAATTCAATGTACCCTCTAGCTGGTTCCAAGAGTAAGCCCGCGAGGCGTGAGAGTGGATGCTGTCGCTGCCGCCGCCCCTCTTCTGTCTGTGTACAGGTGAGCTTTCTAGGTCTGACGTTGCGTCAGAATGGCAGAAACAGGCGCTTTCTCCTTGAATGCGCTACGGGCCCCCATAACAAGAGTCTCGTCCCGGCCGCGGCGATAATAATTGGCAACCCTGGCCAGCTTGCCGTTTTTTTGTTATTGGTTTTTTAAAAAGGGGGGGGGGGGGGGGGGGGGGGGGGTTGAAGTGGTGACGACTCGGGCGGGTAAGAGATGAAGGGCACCCCTACTTGCTACGCTAGAGGAGTGATCGAGGATCGGGATAGCGCATGAGATGTTGGGCGGTTCGGATTTGCCTCATCCATGTCCGTCGTGTCACGGTTGCTCTCAATCTCACTCAATCTCGCCATCATCCTTCGTCTACGGATACGCGGCCGAGTGTGTGAGTTTGTACTCCTCCCCATTGTCGGTTCTCTCACAACACCTCATACCACACTCAATTCCTATCGAACTTCGACAGCCTCGGTTTCGGGCGACCACTCGAACCGCTCATCCCAAGTCCACAGGAACTTCACCCTCCCCAGAAGCCGCAAGAGACAACGGCGCCCTCCCGATCCCCTGTCGACCAACCAGCGGACAGGTGGGACAGGCTCAAACTCTCGCAACCAGTGGGGATCCCTGCCACCCTTCCTCATTGGCCATGTTACCGCCCGGGTGAGTGACGGGGTCTGGTTGGGCAACACTCGCACACACACACTCTCTCTCTCACTCATACTCTCCCATGCAACACTCAATCAATCCCCCATCCCATTTACCTTGCAAAGAAACCAATTGAGAGAGAGCTACACTCGGGGACGCGCACCCGACAAGTATAGGGGCAAAAGTCAACCGCCCGCCCGTCATGCAAAAGGAAACTATCACCGCAGTCGAAGACCCTCCCGATCCCGCACCCCAGGAATTGTCCAGGATGGTGGCCCAAAACACGTTTGCCCAACGTGGATGTCTTGCATCGGTTCCTGTTCATGGGGAGGGTTGTTTTTCTTCTTTTCCATACCACAATCGGAACAGCTTTCTTCATCCCGTCGTGCGAGGACACCCACAGCGAATGAATGTGGCCTTGCTGTGATGTACGACTCCCCCCAGCGGCTGGGAGAGTCAAGTGAACCGTTGGACAGTCTAGAGGGGGGGAAAAGGCCTAACCAAGCAACGGGGGGTGGCATATGGCTTTGGCGGAATGCAGTCTCGGGCCTGCATATCCGGGCCGCCACCTTGCGCAACATTGGATGACAGACCAGCTTCCCCCCTCTCAAGCTCCAAAAATTCAGGCACAATACCTGGGGGCGTCATGGTTATAGGGTGTTCCCGAAAACTCTCCAGAAACTAGAAACTCCAAGGGCGGTGATACCCTGCCTCCGCCTCTGGCTAATCTGCCGCCAAATGTGGCTGGGATCCTCCACCGACTCCGATCCCGTACTTTCGCTGCTGGCAAGTCCACCCCAACATTCGGATTTCGCGTCTGCTGCCAACTCTCGCGTACACGCATGCCTATTACTATTATCCTTGTCGTCGCCGTCGTTAATTGAAGCTATTCACAAGATGTCGCAAGATACCTGTACGCCTATGCCTAATTACGTCGAAAATACTCGAGTGCCTTACGCCTGTCCACTTATTGGCAAGATCTTTCCGACTCTTGAGGCTGCTGAAAAGGCACTTGCTGCCTCCTGCTACAACGACGGCTTTAATATTTGCACCTGTTGAAAAAGGCCTTTAGCTGCTAACCTAACGGCTGTTATATTTGAGTGTACGCAAGGGCTGCATTAAGATGCAGTACGCTAATAAGTAATTGCAGATACTTATAAGTTAAAGTAATAGTAATGCTTAAGTTTTGCATACAGCTGTTGCTAGAGAATTGCTGCTAACTAAAGTCTTAAAGGATAGGTCTTTTGTAGTATTAGAGGCGTAAATTGCGTTTGCTGTAATTACCTTCTTAAGTATGCAATAGCCTTTGCTTAATATTACTATAAGGTGCTTAAGGGTAAGGCTAAAGCTATTGTTGATGCATAGAACAGCAGTATTTGACTACACTAAATTCTTATAGACCTTTACTCTGAAGGCAGCGAGTACGAGGTTATCACCATTTGCGATATCCTTAATTTACTTGCTGTTCATCGAACAGAACAACTTGGCGACAATCTAGAGCACGCACCCGAGAGAGAGAGAGAGAGAGAGAGAGAGAGAGAGAGGGGAAGAGAGAGCAGCCACTGTGCCCTGTTCCCTGATCGCACGAGCATCGTGGCCGAACTGATCCGCAACCGTTAGGCCGGGTCGCCAATCAGACGCACTACTCATCTCGACGTCTCCATATGAGTAAACTGTTTCTCTCCTCTGACAATGTCATCCGGGTCTCCGAAAACAAACGGTAAACGCCAAGCCGTGTAACGATTCCATATTACTCTCGAGCCCACCACACTCACCGCCTTCTGTCTCTCCTAGAGTTTCTGGTCTGGTCTACTTCTGTTGTAGAATACTTCCCATTCAAAGCTCTGGGGAACAACCCCTCCCCAGCTGTTTCGAGACACCGAAAAGTGCAAACAAAGTTTGAACCGCCTCCATCCCTCGCATTTGCGGGAAACCACCTCACAACACCCGAGGCTTGTCACTTATCCTCGCTCAACGACTTTCCGAGAAGAATTTGAATATTATCTAAAGCCTCCAAGCACTCCACGAGAAAGTGACAAGACGTGCATTCCTCCTGTTTCATTCTCCGTGTGCATGTTGAATCGATCTCATTACACCAGGGGCTGTGTGCCACTCTGTCAGCTCATACTCTGGATTCAGTTCGTGGGCAATATGAAATATACCCATGTTTCGTTGTCACCGTGCTTCACAAGAACCCAACCCCGTCCCCCATCCCTAGGCAACATAGTGACCCAGATGGTAATGGCCGCCCTAGCCAGGTCCGCAATGATTTGCTTGACGGGTATGCCTGAAGAGACACTAAAGACCAGCGTCAAATCGTCGGCATCGATAAACCCCTGTGAGTCATTAATGGCCACGATTATTGCGGCTCCTGAGAGATTTGATGGTGTCTTGTGTTCTGACTGGGGCTTGCAGGTAGCAGCGAACTTCCCAACCAGTCGCTCTTTAAGGACTCGTGCCATCGTCAAGACGGCTTCGTGCTGGTTTCGGTTTCGCCTGTCATCTTGACACTGTTCAAATTTGGCATGTTCGTCATCAGAGAGGTCGCCCAGACCGAAGGAGACGATCTTGTTCATCCCGCTGGCGGTCGGGGCGAGGACAGAATATTTTTGAGTGTCCCAGATTGCAGACTTGCCTCCTACGCCGTCTTTTGCCCCTCGAAACCCGCACGTGTCTTCACAACGTCCACGGCGTCTTGGGCTGAGGTCTGTGGACAAGGCAGTACTGCGAGCTCCAAGTCGACAGAGCAAGAGAGTTTCGGAAGGCTATATGTACCAGCCGACGGGGGTTAGAGGACAAGGCGCTGTATTGGTGAAGGTTTCGCTGTCAAACAACAGCCCTTAGTCACCAAGTCGCGACCTGGGTCTATTTCACATTCATGTTCAAGTTGCTCCCTAAAACACTACTTTAGATCATCATAGTCCTCGGTCATCTTGCTATTCATAATCATGATCCGACAAGGTGTGGTCTTGTTGGCTATCTGCTTCATCAGACTGGTCAGTTGCTCCTTGGTATAAAGAGCTTGTTTGACCGGCACCGTAGCGTTCTTGGATCTTCTCCGAGAGCTCAATACGCTCCTGTTTCCCAAGTGAGTTTTCCCTGCTCTGTATCTGCTCCAATAGTGCGGGAGTGTTATTGGTTTCCTGTTGACACTGTTCGGAGTCGTCTAGCTCCGGCATCTTTGTCATCAGACTTGCGACGTCCTAAGTCGTCACGGTGATTACAGTTGAGCATCCAAGCCAAGTATCCGCCTCTCCTTCGCCTCTCCTTCGCCTCTCCTTCGCCTCTCCTTCGCCTCTCCTGTCTCGCATAAGTCCATTCCGACCCTGTTCTTCAAAGACGAAATACAGGGGCACACTAGTTTGTATTTACGGGCCAAAACTCTTGAGGCCTTTGTAAGTGACCATTTTATCAACCTCTCTTTACTGTCCACGGTGTTTGGCAACTGCTAGCCAATGTTCACATTCGATACTCGGAACCAGCCATTCGGTCATGGTAGTTACAGCACAGATGCGTTGCTAAAAAAAAGACGGTTCTTCCACACCTTTTCAACAAGCGGCTTCAGCTTCTAGCGAGCTATTACCGTGTCGTTGAGTTGTGGCCCCTCCGTCCTCATTGAAACGTCGCCCGATTACACCGGGTCGCTCGCCATACAGACAGCTACGTCGCTGGATGATCACTCACACCCTTGGTTTTAGGGTCGCAGAACCCTATTATCGCTCACATGGCGAACGATAGACATCAACAGTTCGTCCAGAAAATGTCTACTGATCAGTAATAGGTAGGGCACGGTTCATCAGAATGGCCGCCGTTGTATGCCGCAAGTGATCGGTCCATACATTTAGGTAGGTAGGTACCCCGGACCCTTTGAGTTCGGGCCAAAGACGCCATCATGTGACCAACCAGACTCACCGCCGCAGTCCTTCCCCCCACACACTCTGGGGTCGTCGTCTTGCATGCCATTCGTCCAAATTCCCAAGATCCTGGCGAAGTTAGCGTCATGGCCACCGGAAACAGCCACTCAAGGCTTCGGCTCCCGGCGGGCGGCTGGGGCCCCCTCTTTTCTCTTCCAGTGCTTCCTTCAGTGGGGACTCGGGGTGCCCAAAGCAACCTGTCCGCCCAGCGTTTCCCCAAGTTATCCACCGGTTCGGGTGCTGCGCAGTGCCTCGGAACTCCACTGCCCACCCGGCATTCACATGTCGTAATGCGATCACGAGCCAGCGGCCACCCCAACTGTTCTCTTCTCCAACAACAATCGACTCGGACTGCCATTGCGACCACGTGCTGCTTAGCTGAACCTTTCTCACCCATCCACCGCCCTGGTCATCAGCAACCAAGAAACGAGAAGCAGAACATCCTCCACCCGTCCGTCGGCAATAGAGCCGCGTATCCTGCAGAGTCGAATTGCCATCCGGTGATGGCTGCGCATTCGTAACAGCATCATACCCGCGGCCAGCCTGCGCGACTCGGTCCCCAGCATCACCTGCCACGTATCGTAACCACTGTCATCGTCGTTCGCAATGGCCGAACAATCAACGCTGCGCCAATCGGCCGCAGAAGAGGCCATCGCTGCCTTCTTCGAGAAATACTCGACCCTTATTCGTACCCGCCTCCGGAATACGTCCCGCACAACCCGTCTGCTCGGCACCCTCGCCTTCGCCGCCTCCATCATTCTCAGCGCTGCGGGAGGCAGACGCTGGTGGAGGCAGCGCCGGGAGGAGAAGGAACAGGGCCGCAAACTCGTCCGCACGAACTCGTGGTTGCACAACAAAGATGGCTCGCGCACGATATACGTCCCTTATAAAGACGGCACCTCCAAAGTTGTCATCCAGACGACAAAGCCGCTGACTTTCGAGGCGCATCGCCGACTCTTCCTTAACCCGCCGCGGGTGTCCGGGCTCGGCGATGGCACCGTGCCCTCGGCGCAGACGAAACCCGGGCTGAACCTGGCCTTCCTGCACCAGTTCCTTAGTTTGATGAGCATCATGATCCCGAGATGGTCGAGCAAGGAGGCCGGCCTGCTTTTGAGTCACAGTGTATTCTTGATGCTCCGGACATATCTGTCCCTTGTCGTCGCCCGGCTTGATGGTGAGATCGTGCGCGACCTTGTCGCTGGGCAGGGGAGGGCGTTCCTCTGGGGACTCGTAAAGGTGAGTGATGGCAAAGGCTTCCAAGTATCTACCCGCACTAATCATAACCCCAGTGGTGCGGTCTCGGCGGGTTTGCATCATACACCAATGCGATGATCAAGTTCCTCGAGTCCAAGGTGTCCATCGCTTTCAGGACCCGCCTCACCCGGTACATCCACGACCTCTACTTGAATAACAATCTGAACTATTACAAGCTGTCTAATTTGGACGGCGGCGTCGGCCAGGGCGCTGATCAGTTCATCACGCAAGATCTGACACTGTTTTGCGCTGCGGCCGCGAACCTGTACTCGTCGCTGGGCAAGCCGTTTGTCGACCTTTGCGTGTTCAACTACCAGCTCTTCCGCTCCCTCGGTCCGCTGGCTCTCACCGGCCTGCTGAGCAACTATTTCCTGACAGCGAGCATTCTGCGTCGGCTTTCGCCGCCCTTCGGCAAGCTCAAGGCGGTGGAGGGCCGTAAGGAGGGTGACTTCAGGAGCCTGCACGCGCGCCTGATCGCCAATGCCGAGGAGATTGCGTTTTACGGTGGTGCCGACATGGAGAAGCAATTCCTCAACAAGGAATTCAAGTCTCTCAAGAACTGGATGGAGGGCATCTACATGCTCAAGATCCGCTATAACATGCTCGAGGACTTCATCCTCAAATACAGCTGGAGTGCCTACGGTTACCTGCTGTCGTCGCTGCCGGTGTTCCTTCCGGCGTGGGGTGGCCTGGGTGGCGCTGCCGAGCTGGCACAGAATGCCCCCAAGGGCAGCCGAGAGCGCGGTCGTATGAAGGAGTTCATCACCAACAAACGTCTCATGCTCTCGCTGGCAGATGCCGGCGGCAGGATGATGTACTCCATCAAGGACCTGTCCGAGCTGGCCGGCTACACCAGCCGAGTCTACACGCTGATCTCGACGCTTCACAGAGTTCACGCCGATGCCTACTTCCTTCGTGGACAACAAAATGAGCTGTACTCGCTTTCGGATGTTCAGGGAACTATCCAGAAGGGATTTGACGGCGTCCGGTTCGAAAATGTGCCTGTTGTTGCTCCAGCGCTGTGGCCCACGGGCGGCGAGGAGCTGATGGAGTCGCTCTCTATGGTGGTCAGGAGAGGAGAGCACCTTCTCGTAAGCTTCTCCGAGCGGTAGAAAAGCATACAGCACGCTGACATTCTTAGATCTCCGGCCCCAATGGTGTGGGAAAGACGGCAATTGCTCGCATTCTTGCAGGGCTGTGGCCAGTGTATCGGGGTCTTGTCAGTCGGCCCAAGGACATCGGCCAGGACGGCATCATGTTCTTGCCGCAAAGACCATACCTCAGTATTGGTACGCTCCGTGACCAGGTCATCTACCCAGATGGCCATCACGACATGCGTGAGAAGCGGAAGTCCGAAGACGACCTCAAGCGCATCTTGGAGGACGCTCGCCTCGGCTACCTCCCTGATCGCGAAGGCGGCTGGGACACCCGCAAGGAGTGGAAAGACGTCCTTAGTGGTGGCGAGAAGCAGCGCATGGGCTTTGCTCGTGTGCTGTACCACGAGCCACAGTTTGCCATTCTCGACGAGGGAACCAGCGCCGTGTCTCAGGACGTCGAGGGCTTGCTTTACGAGGTGTGCAAGGAGAAGGGCATCAGTAAGTTTGGCCGTTGCCCGTCACACTTTGCATTTTCTAACACGGGACAGCCCTCATCACCATATCGACACGCGCTTCGCTCAAAAAGTACCACACGTACAACCTTATCCTCGGAGGGGGCGAGCGCGGTGACGAGTGGGAGTTTGAGAGAATCGGAACGGAGCGAGAGAAGATGCAAGTCGAGAAGGAGCTCCAGGATCTCCGAGAACGCCTCGAGCAGGTGGAGACGTGGAAGGCAAGACGGCAGGAAATTGAGGAAGAGCTCTCTCGTGTGTGGGTGGCTGGCGGCGACGATTTGGACCCCCCTTCATATGCCGCCAGTGAGAGCGACTCGGCGAAGAGCAAGGGTAAGGAGACGGCATCGCTACAAGACTTGCAGGGTGATGCTTGAAGCGAGAGGTCCGGTTGATGCTGCATCTGTACGACTACCATATGCACTCTATCTATCTGGCTTTCTGGGAAGGGTGTGGTTTGCATCCGGATTTTTAACGCGAGAGACACAGAGAGAGAAGGAGAGAGAGAGAGAGAGAGAGAGCCAAATGTCAGCAATGTGTTCATAGAAATCTGCCATGTCAGTTCTGGGCTTCTGCACCAAATACGCCTCCACACAAGTACATCTCGCCGCCACGAATCAATTTGCACAACTGCACGCCGTGTAGATCTCCATTTCGACATCATGATGGTAACCAAGCCTCGCCATCAGCCCCCCACGACATTCATCCTCTCCCGCTCGGGCTTCCGGGCACCACCCGGATAACGGCTCTCTCTCTTTCTCTCTTCTCTCTCTATCTACAGTTGCTGCTGAGTCGTCAAACGCATACCATCGACAGCCCCCACCCCAGTTTGACTAAAGATTCGGAGGCTTTGCGCCACCGAGTGGTTCCTGAGAGTTTCCTTGTCCCTCACAGCTCAAAGCGGTTAGCAGTGTCTCACTCTCTCTATGTCGACCAATGAAGGCCCCGGCCAGATCTGACGCTATCGTCTAGGCTATTTGCTCGGCCGCCGCGGGCTTGACTTGCCCCGACGTCAAGCATTTTCCCATTTCCTTTCGTCTGTTGCTGAATATCCCAGACTTTGACTGCCGTAGTGCCGGCCTGCAAACCCCTCATCTAGGCTCCTCGGCCTGCTTCATCCTAGCGTCAGGTTGTCTATGGAAGCTCGAAACTCTTTCCGATTGTTGATGGCCGCCGACATATTCCATTTCGAGGTGCCCTGTTACATCGCGCCCCGTCGTCGCCCTTACTAAGTATGATTCTCTTCCCGTCTCCAACCCTAGTATGGCGTAATGCTCCAGACCTGTTAGCCTGGCGAGTGCGGGCGGGGGACTCAGCTGAAGGGACAACACGTGGCATCGCCATACGTCGTGCGCCCATTCCGCATGTACAGCACTCGTCCTCCAAGCCAGCCATGTGAAGGAGGAACCGCCAGACGGTGTCCCCGTTTCCGAGGGAGTCTAAACGGCGTGGTTTATCGTCCGCAGAACAAAGTGGCCCCCGCCACGGCGAAAAGAGGCTCCTTATCAGGGCCATGCTAAAGCGAGCTTAACACGAGGCACGAAAACCTCAAACGCAGCCTTCCTTTGGCCTTTCACTGCCTCTCGGACCACTGGTCCTTTGTCTGTGTAAGCTGGGCCGCGAGTCGCCGACCATCACCCCGTAAACCGCCCGGCATCCTTTGTTCGTCGACGTTTGGCCGAGGTGAGGAATAAACAACGACTCCCGCCTCGCCGCGTGGTCGGGGCCTCGCGATCCGAGACTCTTCGAGGGTTTATATCAAGCTTGATGTCTGAGATATCTGCATTGAAACCCCTCCCCGCAAATCCAGACCTCGACAGCTACTGCGAACCCAAGGCCCAGCCCGCCACCTCGGTATTGACACCCGCCCGCCCGCCAGCCCATTTCGCCAACCTCGATAGACAAGAGTCCGTGTGTTATTGATTCTACATACTTATGCTTGGATTCGAACGGCCCATTCACCCTCATTTAGCAGCAAGGCGGCCAAGACGGAAGTGACGACATTGTAATCTTTACTTGGGTCCTGCCCCCCTATTCCGGTATAGACGGGATTCTGTAGGACCTCGGATCATAGAAACCGCCCTCTCCCACTCGCCGGTTTATCAACTCTACGGGGCTGCTGCAGACACAAAAAACAGTCGCCTCATCGCACTTCGCTCATATTCAGATCTTGACACGATGCCCAAATCCCCCTCCGGCCGCACCACCCTGACGACGGTCGGCCGCATGCCCGTCATCGCGGAAGACGACTCTCTCCCAGCCTTCACGCACCCATCCGTCGCCTTACTCCCTCCGCCACCGCCGCCATGCCGAAGCACAAAACCAAAGAACTACGGTCGCTCGCCCTTGGCACGACCTGTTCACCCGCACCCGTCCTATCCGCCTCCCGCCTACTCCCGCAGCTCATCACGGGACAGCACCCTGAGCACCATCAGCACCCGCAGTCTCCTCAGCGTCAATGAGAACGGCAGCCGCCCGGGCTCGGGTGCCTCAAATTCTCGGGGGCCACACAAGGAAAAGTCCCGGCTCCTGCCCATCACCACACCCATGACCCCGCCTTCGGAGGCGGGGGAAAGGAAGGGTTCCATGCGGGTCGCCCGCCGTAGAAGCTGGTACCGTATCTTCCTCATCGGCATCCTCGTCATCGGCCTCTCCGTGGGCTTGTCGGTCGGTCTCACGGTCGGAGCACGAAAGTCGTACGTCTCACATCCTCCTCCTCCCGCCCTCGTCCCACTTACACGAGACTGACACCGCGCCAGATACCCCGCAGCGCCCGCCGACGCCTCCAACTACACAAACCTCTTCCCTTCGGGCTCCTTCGCCTTCAACACGGCTCTCCTGGTATCCGACGCCGGGTGCACCTCGGAGCCCTCGACCTGGCGCTGCTTCCCCGACCAGACCTACCAGCAGTCCCCCAACGGCTCCCTCGCGACCTTCTTCTGGACCATCGCGGCGAGCAACTCGTACACCTACCAGATCTCGTCGTCGCCGAACCCCTTCGCGCCGCAATTCACCAACGAGACCATGGTCCTGCTCGAGGGCAACTCGTATAACGAGCGCCTCGTCTTCGACTTCTCCCTGCCCAAGACCGTGGTCCCGTCCGAGCCAGTCGCGGCGGACGGCCGCGCGGTGACGTGCACGTTCCGGGACACGGAGTTCCGCGCGACGTTGTGGACGCGACGTCACGCCATGGTGGCGCTCGCGAGGTCGGGAGCCGCGAACGCAACGGCGATGGCGACGATTGCTGCGGACGCCGACGCCGGTGTCAAGTGGGGACAGTGGCCCGGGCAGGTGGAGATTGTGCAGACCAAGCAGGGAGGGCCGATGTGCAAGGACTCCGCGGGGAACGCGGTCGAGGTCGCGGCGGGCAACAACCAGTGCAGTTGCCAATACGCCAACTTCGACCTCGTCGTGCAGGAGAAACGAAGTAGGGAATGGCAGGCATGACGGGGAAGGAGTCGATCGCGATGAACACGCTGGGGGTTGGGGAGGGGGGGTGTCATGGTATTGGGCCGGGGATTTTGCATATGAGTTCGGAGTTATCAAGGACGCCATGGGTGTAGCGTAGCATCAACCCGGAAGAGTGATACCCTTAGTTGTGGAAGAATTGAAAAGTCGATTGATTGTTCACATCATCAATTCCATCGATAGCTTCGAACATCCCTCCACAAAGGTATTGGGGGGAAAGAGACATGGGATGTGGCTCGGCAAATGCTCTGCGACGATGAATTGAATCAACTGGCATGATCGTTAATTGATATAGACGTCTAACCCCAGCCTAACGTGGTCGTATTGAAATGTTTCTGCAAAGGAAATCCCAGGAGCGTCGCCGAACCTATCTATTACGCAAACAATGAAACAGGATACCTTTTCTTCCTTGCATGGCCTGACAAATCCACATGAGTTTTGATCCGAGATCGTAGGCTTCGTGAGCCAGCAGCAGTACCAGTCCGCAGTCGCTCTTCGTCAAGTTCCTGTGTCAGACAGGCGCCCTCGGCGGTTGGCCATCACCTCCGCCGCGTCTACACATATTACCAAAGATCACCTTCGGGCAGCCCTTGGTTTTGATCCGCCCCAAAGGACTGCTGTTGCTGTGGTTGCAGCCTAAGCTGTTGCGGTTGATTCTGTTGGGGTTGGATCGGCTGGTTGAAAGGGACCATGTACAGCATCGGGTCAAACAGCATCGGCTGTTGTTGCATCTGTTGTTGTGGTTGTTGTTGCTGCATCGGCGGCTGGAAGGGATTTTCCCCATACTGTGCGTTCACGTTGAAGTATCCGCCCGGCTGGAAATTTGCCGCAGTCATGTTCTGCTGCATCTGGTTACCCCCGAAGGTGAAGGTATCAACCTGCTGCACGCCGAACGCCGGAATCGGTGGTGGCATATGTCTCCTCGGAGAGATCTGGAGGATCCTGGGATCGATGGCGGGGGTATTGTTCACAACAAAAGGGCCCGGGTAGTCAGCCGCCGCGGGCTGCAGGGTCACTGCGCCTTGCTGGGTACCGACGGGCTGGTTGAGCAGGCTGAGCGCGTGCGCGGGCTCCTGGAATACGTTTTGATTCATGGGCTGGGCTTCGGTCCTGGGCCGGGGTGCGTATCTCTTGGCATCCTCCTCGTCGCCGTCCCCATCGCCGCCAGGAAACTCCCTCTTCAGCCCGCTGTTTCTGGCAGACTGGGGCGAGGAGAAGAAATTATGCGCCCAGTAGGCCACGGCCACTTCGGACTCAAGGTCGTTGCCACCAAGCCGGTCCTCGATGGTGCGCATGAGCACGCCGAGGGAGGGACGGTTGGCGGGTTCTTCTGCCATACAGTGCTGCACGAGACATTTGAGCTGCTTATCGACGTTGTTGAACCGCTCGTGCTGGAGGGCTCCCCCCCAGGTAACGACTTCACGGCCGTTGGGCAAGGTGAACGTCGTGGCCGTGAGGGGTTGGAACGCGCAGAGAGTAATGGCGCACCATATCTGTTATTGCGGTCAGCTTACATGGAAGATATAGCAAGACTATGTTGATACTTACAATCACACCGACCTGGAAGACGTTTGAGTGCATGCCGTAGTTACCTGCGAGTGGAGGTTTGGTCCCGTCTTCAGCCACGAACGGGTTGGGGGCATTATCGTCAGCCAGGTGTGTTTGCACATTCAAGAAGTCCCACTGCCTAGTGAATTGTTCCTGCGAAATGTCAGCTATGAAACAGGCGATGTAATAGTCCCAAAATGGCGGTTCACTTACAGGAGCGAAGTAGTTGCCCTTCCCGCTGAAGCGACATTTCCAGAAGAGCTCCTTGCTGTAAGGAGACTACGAGTCAGTTTGGCGGTCACATATAAAAGATGAAAGGGTAGAGAAAGACTTACTCAAAGTACTGCTTATGCATCGCAATCTGGCTGAAGAACTGCACGGATCCGAAATCGGCGATCTGTGTTGGTTTAGTATGAAGGACTCGGGCGGGTGAGAGGGGATGCCACACATACCTTGAAGACTGGCATACTGCCGTTTATCATACTGCTGCTTGCCAGGACTATTGTACCAGTTAGCCTTCTGCGACATGGTTGAAAACGGACAACATGCAGGCTTACCATTTCTCGGCTCGAGATCGAAGTGAGTCGTCGATTGGGGCTGATACATCTCGCTCATGGGGAAGTCGTCCGGGAGGTTCTCTTCGATGCTATCGTTAGGGTCCCATTCCGAGCGGGATCCGTCGAAGCTTTCTTGCAGAGGATATCCCATTCCGGCGAGTCCCTGTGCAACTGTAGGAAGGTCAGGTCAGCAGAATCAACGGCAGAAGGTGTTTCTAAAAGCTTGCTCGGCGACTTACGGCTCTTGAAAAGCATCCAGATCGCTCTTACGGGCCAGCGAGTCCCGCTACGGCTGGCTTTACTCAGCCACATGTTCAGATCTCCCTGAGCCGCATGCTCGACAAAGATGAAGTTACGAATGGGCTGATGCGCGAAGTTCTCGAGGTGCCACACCTTGTCCCGTTCCTCGTCACCGGGTCCGCGCCCTGATTGCCGGCCAACCTGGCCTGCCGCGTACAGCTTGGAGTCATCGAATCTCTCCTCCTTGACTTTCTCCGTGAGGTCCAAGATTTTCAGAATGTGCTTTGCGCCTTTGAATTTCTGTGATTGTTAGCAAATGGGCTCAGCATGGCATGTCGATGCAGGGACCCTTACCTTTAGGGCAAACTCCTCCCGTGCAAGTGTCCCGTGGACATGATGCCTGTGTTTTTCCAGCTTCAACACGCACGGAACTATGGTCCCACCCTCTCTGAGGCAGTGTACGAGGGCAATGATTCCGAAACGACCTGCTCCGATGATCTTCTGCACCACGACACCGTAGCCTTTGTAGGGAGTTTCTCCCCATTGACCATATTTTCTTATGGCAGCGTCAAGATCGGCGGCGCTGAAATTCTGTGACTCATATGGCTGCGCCAATCCGTGAGGTTCTGTGTCCAAGACGACGCTCCCAAAACGCTTGTCGGTCATTCTTCCGTTGTCTTTGACCTTGTTGTATTTCTCTCCTCTCACCGCGGCCATTCTGGCTGAGCTCTCATTTCTCAGCCGGCGCCTATACGTCAATAGATCCTCCCCTGGCCCCCGACAAGGACAGTCGGGCTGGTGAGGGCCATTTTGGTGCTCTAGCTGTTGTTGAAAGACGGAACGTGACATGTTGATGAAGTTGACCCCTGCTGGAAGTTAGTGCACCAGCTGGTTGTTTGGTTTCGACTAGTGAGTGTCCTGAGAGTTGGTTTTTGGTGTTGTTGGCGAAAGCGATGTACAGCGTGGGATCTATTTCAAATCTGAGTGTTGAATTCTTGTTTGCAATTATGCTGCTTCAATTGTTGTCTTGCTTTGGGGAAATCTTAATCCAAGCGACACACCGGCGGAAATGGCGCATATTAATGTACTTCACGATAAGTCTAGATGTTCAAGACACAAAGAACACTCTAATACCAAAAGCAACCGACTATTGGTAAAGGCACTCTATTTCGAGGGTAGCATCGGAAGCAAAGCAGGGTGGCTCGTCGAGATATGACGCCTTTGAGGGCTCGCGAGAGCAAAGGGGTGCCTCTTTTGTCACATTGTTGCTTGGCGTAGCAATGATCGAAAGCCTTTGGCCCATTGTGTCCTCGACGTGGTCTCGTTAAACAAAACCTTCTCGAGTTGAGCAGGAACATTGGTGTTGGTGAGTGTTTTACCCAGGTCAGAGGTCGAATAAAACTACCTGACCTAGGTCCCGGTAGGCGATAAACGCTGTGGCGTCCAAAGGGTCAATGTTCTCGACTGTCCTGGTTACAAAGCCACTGAATACTCGGACAATAGTCATTGATTTGTGAAGCAAAATCAGGGCGTTGTTCGAGGTTCCTGTAGAGCGTATCGTCGCCAGTCACCGCTTGGTGACAGGAGGAAGAACTCGAGCGGAGTCTAGCTGTCTAACTTGAGGTGTAGAGTGAGGTTTGGTTGGTCCACCCGGATGAAGTGTAAGGGTAGGTGGTGACCCATGCAGCGGTCCACGTGGGGCGAGTTGCCCCGGTCAATGCGCCGGCGATGCATCTATGGGATGGGAGACTGTGGGATGTGCGACATTCCGCGTGAAGATTCGAACCGGCGTCCGAACTACCGAGTGTTGCCTGACTGACTTTCATTTCATGCCTGGGCGAACCAGAAATACAATGCCGAGGCCTGCTGCGTTGGCGAAGGGGGATGCGTGCGAGGTGCCCGCCCATTGTAACTCAAGCATATGCACATGAACATGTTCTAATCCCTCTCGCTCGGAGAGACCTGCGTGCATGCGTGCGTGCGTGCCGGTCTTAATGAATCGAAGTCCCTCAGAGAAAGAAGCATTGATGTTGGCGATGGAAGCCAATTAACCGCGCGAGATGGTATTTAGGCTAAATGTGAATAAAGCGGGTATTTGGCAAAATCCCTTCCCCCTACGGCTGGTAATCTGGAGGTACGTGCCTGCTACAGTACCTAGGTACCTAGGTAGGTAGTTAGGTACTGACAAAACGCTGACCGAAACAACCAGACGAGGAGCAAGTGGTTACGCGGTTGACACAAGAAGAGAGGAAGAGGAGGAAGTTAACAAAGAAAGACAAGGAAACAGGGAAATCTTCATTCATCCATGTAGGGAAACGGACTTTTCCACGTACTGCAATCTGCCTGTGCCAAAGTGATTACCCCACGCCATCTTTCCGACAGGTCTTGGTCTCTGTTGGACAGCACTCACCAGACACCCTTCCTGGCATCAAAAGAGCCAGTAACAGAGCACGAAAGCCGCCCACGGCCAACCCAAAAGGTCAGTCGCCAAGCGCATCGCCGACGCTGCGAAGAGAAACTCCATGGCTTGCTTACCTAATGTTTGACTTCTTCACCACCTCGTCGCTTCCACGAAACCATCGCTGAAGCCATAACGGCAAAGAGTAGCAGTAAACTCCAAATACTCGTACCTACCTACCCCAAGTAGCGGGTTTCTTCCGAGCCCTCAGTCTGATTTAAACGCACAAATGGGCGTGTCGCGTTCTGCGGCTGACACACACACACACACACACACACACACACACACCCCACTCTCCACCACACCCCTCCAGTACTTAGGTATAGCTACCTGGCTATCATCGCTTTCACCTATCCATCTCATTTTTGCCCGTGGCATATTACCCGGTCGTCTCATGTCGATGCACCGTTGGGTTCCCTCCAATTGTCCAATGTTGAGTGGCCTGTCCAAGCTAGCACTCCCTACTCCAGCGGCCACCCCTGGCCGGTTGGTCGGCTTTCGGGTAGACGATTCTGTGTGTCCCTTTTTCCCAACGGGTCCCTTTCACCCCGCTGCCGCCTGAGCTGTATTGTGACGGCACCATGGACTGTCTGGATCTGTAAAGCCGGCAGGTGGAGGTTGTCGTCGCGCCGGGTCAGAGAATGACCAGGAAGGCGTGTCTTCTTCGCTATCCATGTCCTTTACCCTTCCTTTCCATCTGGACGGGAGGGCAGCTGCCTGTTCGAGCAGACCTGGCGTACGACTGCTATAAATACCTACATCGTCCCCCGACTTGCTTCCAAGCAACACTTCTCTCTGCCCTTTTCTCCTTCTCCCTCTCCCTCCCTCTCTTCCCTCCACAAGTCTCGCATTGACCTTTGATACCCCAATCTTCTCTTTCTTGTGCGCAAAAAACACACAGAGTCGTCAACATGGCTGTCCCCAACATCAAGCTGAATAGCGGCTTCGACATGCCCCAAGTGGGCTTCGGTCTGTGGAAGGTCGACAACGCCATCGCTGCCGACACTGTTTACGAGGCCATCAAGGCCGGCTACCGTCTGTTTGACGGCGCCTGCGGTAAGTGAACCGAACACCCCGCAACCACAGCACCCAGCCGAAGCGGGCTCCAGAGACGGGGAGAGCGAGGGAGCGGCTACGAGCAGAGTTTCGATGACGACGGCGACGGTGACAATGGCAGCGGTCATACAACGGCGAAAAATAAATTGACGGCATGACTTTCTCTCGGGAAACAACGCTGCCCGCTGCCATCGGCCCTGTGTGTCTGTTGGAGGTCTGTTTGGCCTCTCGCCCCCTCGACGGCTTCTGGACGGCTTGAACTACCCCTCCTAACCCCACCATGCATGAGGGATGGATGCGACTTTCTGGAGAGCATCGATTTTCCACATGCGCTGCCATTTCACCCGGAAAGCTCTCCACAACCATACCCCCTGCTCATCCAATCGGGCCTCGCACATCCCCCCTACCCCCTGTCACTTGCTCACTTACACTCGGGGCCGCGCTCCCTTCATCCCCGATCACACACACACTCATCTTTCGCCATGTGTTATACATGCTCATGGTTATACCGCTCTGTCGCTAGAGCTTGATACTGACGTCGCATCTCCTATCTAGACTACGGCAACGAGGTCGAGTGTGGCGAGGGCGTCGCCCGCGCCATCAAGGAGGGCATCGTCAAGCGCGAGGAGCTCTTCATCGTCTCTAAGCTCTGGAACACCTTCCACGATGGCCCCCGCGTAGAGCCCATCGTCAAGAAGCAGCTCGCCGACTGGGGCGTCGACTACTTCGACCTTTACCTCATCCACTTCCCGGTCGCCCTCGAGTACGTCGACCCCTCGGTCCGATACCCTCCCGGCTGGCACTACGACGGCAAGTCCGAGATCCGCCCCTCTAAGGCTTCCATCCAGGAGACCTGGACCGCCTTCGAGAGCCTTGTCGAGAAGGGCCTCACCAGGAGCATCGGCGTCTCCAACTTCCAGGGCCAGCTGCTCTATGACCTCCTCCGCTACGCCAAGATCCCCCCCGCCACCCTTCAGATCGAGCACCACCCCTACCTCGTCCAGCCTGACCTGGTCAAGCTGGCCGCCAACGAGGGTATCGCCGTCACAGCCTACTCCTCCTTTGGCCCCGCTTCCTTCAAGGAGTTCAACATGGAGCACGCCACCGACTTCGTCCCCCTCTTCGAAGAGCCTACCATCACCGCTATTGCCAAGAAGCACAACAAGGAGCCTTCTCAGGTCCTCCTCCGCTGGGCCACCCAGCGCGGCCTCGCCGTCATCCCTAAGACCAGCCGCAAGAACATCCTGGCCCAGAACCTGGCCGTCACCGACTTCGACCTCGAGCAGACCGACATTGATAAGATCAGCGCCCTCGACAGGAAGACTCGCTTCAACCAGCCCGCCAACGTAAGCCCTTTCCTCTATGTCTGTCCCTGACGCAAGGTAGTGAAAGGTGAGGAAGAAAGAAACAAAGCTGACACTCGTCCTAGTACTTCTCCACTGAGAAGCTTTGGATCTTTGGTTAAATGGTTCGCCCATGACGTATTGTCAATTTTGCCTCGTTTTCTGTACCTGCAAACGTAACAACAACCCCCCTCGCCTGCGAAAGTGACCTTGTTGTACGCCCGCAGCCGGTGGGGTGATAAACGGGAGGAATGTCCGACGTGTGCCAAACAGCTTACGACGCAAACCGATTGTATCTAGATACCCTCTCCCTCGGCAAGACTGCGATCTGCCGCTAAAATACAACCAAGAGCCATGACCCATGACAAGATGTTGTTGAGCCCGCTCGCACAGGCATGCAGTGTATTTTCCTTTTTCGTTGAAAGCCAGAAGAGCCGCCCGCCCATTGAACAATGCTTCCTACCACGTCCCCCGTGCTCCCCGAACGAGCGCGGCTACGTCGTGCTGAAGAGGTATCCCGAGTATTGAAAATTCCCATATATGTCCGCCGATTTCAGTTCACCCACCTCGCCAGACCCGCGCCCTAATATAAAATCCGTGTAACGCCATGCCAGCCTCGTAAGGCCAGGCTCGTAAGAATCATGCCAGAGTGCAGACTTTCCATAATCATCATGTCTTGACGTAGGCTGCGAAGGGATCATTAGCAATCGTTCTAAGCGGTCCAGGGCTGGGAATCCACTCACTTGCGTCAATCTGGGATAGTTGAGGCAGGGCCAGACGGACTTTGTTTCGGTACACGGCGGGGCCTCTGAGTTGCAGCGGGTTGCCTTCGAAGTAGACGGTCGTGAGGTGCTCCTTGTCGCGCAGCTCCTTCTCGACCTCGTTAAAGTCGGCAATCTGGTTGTAGCTTGCCCAGAGCTCCTCCAGGTTCTTGAGGGGGCCGAGGCCTTTGATGCTGGTGACAGCGTTGTTGGAAATGTCCACGACGCGCAGCTTCTCGTTGCGCTCGATGCCGGCGAGGGAGGTGAGGGCGTTGTGGGACATGTAGAGTTCTTCGAGGCTGGGGACGTCAGCGAGCGGGGCGAGGTCGCGGATGCGGTTTGACTGAATGCTGAGGATGCGCAGGTTTGAGAGGCCACCGAGACCGGTGAGCTCGGTGATCTTGTTCTTGGCAACCCAGAGCTCCTCGAGGTTCTTGAGAGAGTCGAGGTTCTGCAGAACTCGGATGCGGTTGGAGCCGAGCTCGAGGGAAGTGAGGTTGTCGAGGCCCTCCAGGTTCTCGATAGTGCTGATCTTGTTGGCGACGAGGAAAAGCTCCTTGAGCTTCGTCAGGTGATTAACGCGCTTGATGTGCTTGATCTTGTTGAAGCTGAGGTCGAGCGAGGTGAGGTTGACGAGGTCGTCGAGGCCGCGGATGTGGGAGATGAGGTTGTCGTAGAAGTCGAGGTCCTCGAGAGTTGAGGCGAGGGGCGAGAGGCCATCGATGGACTGGATCGAGTTCTGGCGGAGACAAAGGCGGACGACCTTTTGGAAGCGCTCCAGGCGGAGGGCGGTGATGGAGGAGACGCGGGCATGGGAAACAATGAGCTCGTCGGTTTCTGGGTCTTCACCGTCGAGGAGATCTGCGACGTGGGCGGCGGGTTAGTCTCGATGTTCACTGAGAAGGGAGGAGTCTGCACCGAGTGCGGGCTTGCTTACCTTCGTCGGCGGGGAGCTCCTCGCCGGGGATGACATTCTCGTCATCCGATTCAGGATCCGAGAGGACCTCGGGGTTGGCGAGTACGGCGGTGCGCTGGACTCTTAGCTTTCCGTCCCATCCTTTACTGTTCCTTAACCCGGGGCTGGTCTGGCCGTCCGTCCGCAGGGAGGTCTCTTCTTCCTCGGGGAGTTCGATGCGAGGCGATTGCCTCGGCGAGGATTCTGTCGGCGTCTTTGGGTCTACGGGGCCAGGCATGGTGGGCTATTGTTGTGGAGTGTGAGGACTCGTGGGCGGCGGCAGTGGTGGTGGTTAGGTTCGCAGCCGTATGTGATGTCGATTGTTCGATTTTCAAATTGGCGGGGATGCGAATAACAAGGCGGTCGGTCGGTCGGTCGAATTTGGTGTTGATTCCTCAGCGGGATTGCGGGGCGGGCTGGATTAGAATGGTGGGATGTCGAAGGGAAGAACGGAGACTTTGGGGTTCTACAAGTTGGAGGGGGTCGTTGCGAGAAGATCAAGATCGCGTGTTGCACATGCCAGGATACGGGGGAGGGGGTTATAGATATCTTGGGCTGCTGATTCTTTATTTATCATGGCGGCGCTTACACTCGACATTTCTCTCGTCGGGCCTGCTTGCCTGCAGAGAGGGGTAACAATCAGAAGGGGAACAACACACGCACACACACCCGTGGCACATGTTCCCCAGAGCCAAACCTGCAAACCGCAAACCGCAGGGAGGTAAGGTGAGAAGTGACGGAATGGCTGGACCGTCGGGCTGTCCCTCCTGAACTGGCGGGACTGGGTAGGTACAGTAGAGGTTTGGAGGCACAGGATTGGCGGATTGGTTCCAGAACCCTTCAAGGACCGTTTGACGCTAGAGTATGACGTCCCAATGGGTCGGTCGCCCACAATCGGCCAGGTTCTTCTCCCGTCCTGCAGCGAGAAACACGCCGTGGAATGAGCTCGCCTTCCATCTCAATGAATGGAAGCATCCGAACCGAAGGCAGCATCATCTTGGTCATTACAGAGTTGTGTAGTCGTAACTCACTGATACGCCGCTAAAAACCCATTGTCGCAGACTGACTTCAGCGCCATCAAAGAAGCTCTGCGCCGTCTTGGTGTCACAGAGTGTCTCATCTCAGCGCATGTCTTTCCCAGAGAGAGAAAGAGGCAAGAGCACTCAATGACACGCCGCCACGGTCAATCTGTCACGGGCTTGATGACGGTAACGCAGCACCGGGATTGCCGGCTGGCGAGAGTACAATGCCGAACACTCTCCCAACATCGAGAAAACGGCACATCCCATATCGATGAATGCAGACCGCCAGCGATTGGGCTGGAATCCTGCGCAATTTCACAAGTCCGTCTTCGTTGCTGTCCACGCCGAATTCGAACCTTCCTCCCGAGAATCCTCTGCATGGGGATAGATCCGGCCGCATGCCGGCCACAACGAGCCCAGTAGCGTTCGAACACATGCGCGCCCGCCATGTCATGACCCCCCCGTCGGTCCACGAGAAATCGAGAGCGCTGGTTGTTGTTGTTTTTTTATTTGTGGTTTTTGATCCCAGTCTCTCCCGCGTCTGTTATCAGAAATGGAAGTTAGAGTACAGAGTACTCCGTCTTCTCCTTCCCCCGTGACAGTCCCAGGGTCCTCCGTTAACCTAACACCACCCAACTCACCCCCTCCAAAAGGCTCATCTCACGCCTCCATGTTTCGCACACAATTGTAATGCATGCTATCCGCGCAAACTCGATTGGGCAGTCCCTGTGTCGTTCTCGCCGTCTGCAAGCGCTTCCCGCTGCAGCAACATGGCGAGCCACGTCTCCGCGACCGCTGCCGCACCTCGGCCTCTTCCTCAAGAGGCAGTTCCAAGCCGAGGCGCTGTATCTGCCGCCGCTGTTCTTCGCGGGCCTTCTGATCGCTCTGTGGACGCAGAAATGCATCGCAATGGTCCTCTTCCAGAACAAGATCATCTACATGCCTGGCCTGCCACCCAACGCGCGCAGAGAGCGCATCCAAGACTACGCGAAGCAGTGCTGGGGCATGCAGTGGGAGGAGAAAAGGACCCAGGCCGCCGACGGGACGAATCTAGCCCTCTGCGTGGCCTCGGCGACATCGACTGGTGGCAAGAAGACCACGTCGCGCGACGACGCCGACGATGACACTCTATCGATGCCGGCCGTCTACGTCCTCTACTTCCAGGGTCCGCCCCATTCCCCCGCCCCCGCCCTCGCAGGCGCATAGCCTTTTCTCTACTTCTCCTTCTGGCCAACCCGACGAACACAAGCTCACGCCTGGGAGAACAGGAAACGCCTCGTCCATTCCCCCACGATTGCCCGACCTATCATGGGTCCTTCGATCGCTGCAGCAGGGCAAGCGGCCTGCGCGATACACAATCGTGTGCCTGAGCTATCGCGGCTACTGGACCTCGAGGGGCCGCCCCTCCGAGAAGGGTATCAACCTGGACGCGCAAGCGGCTCTACACTGGATTGAGCGGGTGCACGGGGAGCACGACGCTCACAGGCACCAGCCACTGCCGGAGGTGATCCTCTGGGGTCAGAGCATCGGCGCTGGGGTGGCCACCAACCTCGCGGCCTGGGAGGCGTTCCCCTCCACGGTGCGGCTTCGGTCGCTGATCCTCGAGACGCCCTTCACATCCATCAAGGACATGCTGGCGGTGCTGTACCCCCAGAGATGGGTGCCGTACCGTCATCTCTGGCCGTTCCTCCGGAACCAACTGGACAGCTGGACGAACCTAGAGGCGGTTGCCAGGAATCGGTCTGGGCCGGGTGCGCATGGAAAGCCTCATGTTACGATCATCGAAGCCGGCAGGGACGAGCTAGTGCCGGCCCAACACGGCGCGAAGCTGGTCCAGCGCTGCGAGGAGGTCGGATTGACGGTCGAGAAGTTGACGGTGCGCGGTGCGTTCCATAACGATGCCGTCATCAAACTAGAGGGGCGCAAAGCTGTTGCCGACGCTATCGCGCAAGTTGCAGCTGAAATGCAATAGTAGAGATGACATCAGGTGAAGTCTAGCAATTCATCTACGAGACTAGACTAGGCCAACATCATGGACGTGGGCGTGCGCAACCAAAAGAGGGCAGCTGTAATTGGCGAATTGAAAAGAAGCGTGAGGGTCTGCCGAGAGCTGCCTCGGCGTTCAAGTTCGCAGCCAACTTAACTTCAGGACCCTTGGGGCCTCGGAACGGTTCCCCGGCATACTGGTGCAAGCTTTGCAGCAATAAGTGATTGCCAGGGGCTGGTGAAATGCCGTGACTCTTGGTTGGAACCAAACCTGGCTGACGGTGGCATCTATTGCGGACAACCCCCTTATGTATGCATTATTGGGATGCTCAAAAGTCAGGCTTGTAGGATCAAGCAAAGCGACTCCTTGATGATATACGAATTAACATCGTCTCATTCAATGAGATCAAAAATGCCAACAGCTGGACTCGCAACTTCACACAATTGCACCCGTTTGCTTCCGTGGAATATCGCAGTTCTGTGTGACAGGATCCAAGCCCCGCGTAAAGTGGTTGCTCCTGCATTTCTTCTTCCGGTCTGGTAGTGGCAGAGCTTGGGCGCCACGCCGCCTTAACATGCACCTCTTTTCCCATCCTCCCTACCTACCAACAGATACCAACAGACAGCTTCGTGAATACTCGGGCCACCATGCTGTGGCTTGGCTGTCAGCGAGCTCTCATACAGAGGTACTTTCGCGCACCAGCACCACCTTATAGGTACCTGCCTAGCGGAGTGAGGGAACACCGACCCCCCTGGATTCATCACCATGGAACTAAACCAACTTCACCTGTCGACGGACACACACGGTCTCACACTGACTCGGCCGTGTTTTTATCCCTGCGGATGGTTGTGGTCAAGTTTGGTCTTTGACCAGACTTGGCCGGGTCCCACCTGGCACTCAGTGCCTGCCAGTGGCCCACACGGGCGCCTCAGAAGCAAATGAAGGAGGCAACCAAAAAGTCATACGGTGCGCCAACTCTCTCGCCGTACTGAAGGGAGGGAACCCCCTGCTGGACTCGCACGTGACACCGCTCATCATTCGTGTTTGGGTTCTTGGTGGGTCCAGTCGCGTCCCTGGTGCCGACGCGTCCAATTAACGACGCTCTCACCATCTTTTTCACCCCAGCACACTCTCAATCTGGTGCAAAGGCAGCGAGGCCCAAGGCAATCACTCCAGCACGGGTGATGTATGCTTTTTTTTTTTTCACGCGGGGCCGTGCAAGGTTTAATCACGTTGTATATAATGGTCCTAACTCCCTGACCCAACTGGCAGTTCCAGCTTCCCTCTCTTTTTTGTATTCATGCATCTCGGGACGGCGCCTTAGGTAGGTCAAGCGAACTTCTTCATAGATACTTGCTTTTCATCCATCGAAGCGACAGCCAACCG